>NW_019525070.1:1376959-1381537 GCF_002814215.2 Seriola lalandi dorsalis | reverse complement strand
TCCCACCCACCCCCGCACGCCGGCCCATCGGGGGTGGGTGAGTGGGTGAATACATATACATACACACACACACGTGTGAGTGTGTGTGTGTGTGTGTATATATATGTAAATGTATATATATAGTATATGGGTTTTTTGGTTTCAAGAGGTACTGCATATCTATATTGTTGTGGTCCACAGCTGTGTCAGAGGAGTACCGTGTGACAGTGAAGGAGAGTTACTGTGTCTTGGAGGAGCTGGAGCCTGACAAGACGTACAAGGTGTGGGTGATGGCTGTCAACTATACAGGCTGCTCTCTGCCCAGTGAGAGACTTGCCTTCACAACTGGTCAGTCCACACACTGCAGACAACAAGCATCATTTCAATTTTTACTGGCATGCTGGTGGGGGATTTGGTAGACTTAAATAGTCAGTGTTCAAGGGATTTCTGTTGTATTGTGTATGACATATCTACGTTTATCCAGACAGCAGCACACTATTCTCTTAGATGCCTTGTTCTCTTCCTGGCAGCTCCATCGGTGCCTGTGATTGACACAGAGCGCTGCAGTGTCATGTGGGATTCGGCCACACTAAGGTGGAAACAGCAGACTCCTGGACAGAGTTACACCTTGGAGTACTGCCGTCAGTATGAACTGGAGGGAGAGGGACTCAGGTGAGTCTCAGACACCTTGCTGATCAATTTGTAGTCAGTCATAGTGATTGTTTTTACCTGACAGGTACCAGAAAGGTGTCTGGAAAATCATGATATCACAGAAAAATGCAGTGATTAACTCTAAAAATCTTTTCTTTTTTTTTAATTGTAATTTCTGACACAGAACACACAGAGAAGAGCAGTCAACACTTTTGGCTGTATGAAAGTTTAATATTTGTGTTATGTGTGTTTGCATGTGTGTGTGTTTGTGTGGCATACTCCTAGATCCATCTCAGGCATCAATAGCTGTGAACAGAGGGTTCTCCTGCAGCCCAATGAGAATTACCTGTTTTACATCAAAGCTGTGAATGAGGCGGGAGCCAGCGAACAGAGTGAGGCTGCACTCATTTCCACAAAAGGTAAAAAAAAAAACAACACATTTAAACTGTTTTTGTAGTTGTTTCTTTTTTTTTATATCCTTCTTTTACTTGTTACTCGTTCCAGGGACGAGGTTCCATCTGCTGAGCGCATCAGCTCACCCTGCTTTAGAGCTGTCAGTGGATCGGACCACCCTGCACTATTCCCAGGACACATATGAAAACACACCACTCACAGACAAACAGTGAGTTTAACACAGTTTCAATTACCTCCCACCTTAGGAAATGTATCAGAAATATGTGTCCAGCACAGTTTGTGTGTTTTCTAGGTGTCCATCCATCCTGGGTGAGTTGCTGCCCTTACGAGGACACTACTACTGGGAGACAATTGTGTCAGGAAGTACAGCTTACAGACTCGGAGTGGCACACAGCACAGCCAACAGAGGCGGCCCACTGGGGGAAAACAGCCTGTCGTGGTGTCTGCAGTGTATTCCTACACCAACAGGGTATGCATAAATCTCCCCCCATTTTCTGAGATGCTTTGCATTATTGTTTTAGTCTAAAACTTCCACCTTTGGTGTCTTTATCTTTCCAGTTGCAGGTATCAGTTGCTCCACAATGACGTCCAGTCCAGTGTGTTCGTGATGGAGTTGCCTGAGCGAGTAGGTACTCTCTTGGATTACCAGCTTGGTCGTCTGTCTTTCTACAATGCCCAAAGTGGTCAGTTGTTAAGTTCCTTCAGCCAGCGCTTCACCCAGCCGTGCCACCCTGCTCTGGCCCTGGAGATGCCAGGCAGCCTGGAGGTCAGCATGGTGCTGGAAGTACCGGAGTTTACCAAGGACAGCTAGCTCTGCTACCTGCCTCACACGCTGAAGAGTTTACAGTTCATGTTGGACATTTGTTAATTTGAGTGATCTTACTTTATAATAATTGAATTGACCACTTACATTACAGAAAAGAGTTCAGATATGACAGGACATAAAATAATAATTAGATCCAAAACAAAGGCAGAAGATGCAATTTGATTTGTTTAAAGGGGTTTGTGTGTTTTTGGTAAAAAGGAACCTTATTTTTAAAACTGATTTTCTTTGATCAAAAACAAAATAAATAATTTTTGGTCACAAAAATTAAACTGTCTTGTATGTGGTGCAATACAACTGGATTGAAAATGAGTGCCTTGAAATTTTTTTCACAGGTGAGCATCATGTATTTTTGTTGTGGATTATTTTGTAATTTTGACCGTAAAGTATGCAGATGTACTGTTTTGTAAATGTTCTGTGCTTTACTCATTTTCAGTTGTCTTCTGTTCTTTTACTGATAGATAATGTGAGTAAAGGCTCTGACAACATGTTGGAGTCAAATACACATTGTATCATCACAGAGAGAAATACAAGTAGTTCAATTCTTTTGTCACCCCGAAGTTTAGACAATGAGTCAAAAAATATACTGTAGCACTTTTTGAACTGTTTCATATTGTGAATAGGTTTATTTTGTGTAAATAACCTTTGTAAACTGAAGTGATCAGTTGTCTATTTTGTTATGTGCGACTGATGCCAAAAGCAGAGCAATTGTTTTTCTTTCACCTGTCATGTAAACTGATTTTCTCGACCGAACTGAATGAACATGATTATTTTTTTCTATTTGCACAACTGGACTGATTATTTTGACTCTGTTCTTTAACTTAAATTCACCACCAGAGGGCCTCAGGACTCCATTAGTTGTAATATTGGTTCAAAAGCTTCCAAAAAAGGATTTATCTGTCCTCTGAATTATGTGTGTCCAGTTTTGTTTTGCAGGGCATCAGGTGGCAAACCTGCAGTTTGGAAATCACCTGAACAGACATACATATAATACTCCCAACTCTAAAGAAGAGATGCAGTGTCAAATAAAATGAATGAATAAATGAGTTCTCCTTAAAACATCCTATTGCCACATTTATGGGGCCCTAAGCAGAATTTGATTTGGTCAAGGGTATAGGTTTGGTTTCAACATTGGTAGGGACGCAACATCCCCACCACCCCTCCAAAACAAAGTGATTGACTTTTTAATGCCATCAATCAAACAATTTATTAAGGTTATTGAGATCTGAATCTACATTCAGAAATGCCCATACACAAATGTAATATATGTACATGTGTTGAATCTCCGTATATGTATATATACTTTGGCCTATATATGTAAAAATTACATGTGAAACCTGTTCCATTGGAATAATATCATATATTGACACATACAGTATGTCTAGCTAATAGAAGCATGTATTTTAGTATGTCTGTTTATATTATAGGTTTATACACTGTTGCTCATAAAGTTGGAATAAAATATTTTTTTAAATATTTTTTTAGCACCAAACAAATGTTATGCATGAATACATTTCACCTGGGTAATTGGGACACATAATGTAATCATTGCACCTGGTCAAAAGTGGTTACTGATGCATTTAAATAGGAATAAACAGAGGATTGTGTCTGAAAACAAAATTATACCAACTTTATGGGCAACAGTTTATTATAGACATATGATGAATGAATATATAGCCGTATGTAGCCTGTCATTATATATGTAAATATAAAAGAGGCATGTATGGTTAATCGTTAATAGTAAATCATATACAAAAATATAGTATTTTAATAAGCATGTTGTATTAATAAAGTTGAATTTTACTATGAGCATTTCATATAAGTTCTAAACTTATATCTTCATGTATCCAGAGGATGTATGTATGTCATAATAATATAGCCTCTTATAGATGACACAGATCATAACATCCCTCTTGATATAGGGACAACTATGTTTTATATATATGTACAGTATATGTCATAGGTCGTAGTATAGTAAGGCATAAAATGTTATAGTATATTAATCATAATATGTCACAGTATATTAAGTCGTAAAGTCATAGTATGGTAAGGCATAAAAATTCCTAGTATAGTGAGGAATTAAAATTTCATAGTATAATAAGGCATTAAAAGTCATAGTATAGTAAGGCATGAAAATGTCCTAGTATACTAAGAGCATAAAGAGTAATGCAATAGTAAGGGATGAAAAGTCATAGTATAGTAAGACAAAAAAAAAGTCATAGTATAGTAAGGCAAAAAAAATGTAATAGTATAGTAAGGAAAAGAAAAATGTCATAGTATAGTAAGGCATAAAGAGTAATACAATAATAAGGCATGAAAAGTCATAGTATAGTAAGGCAAAAAAACGTCATAGTATAGTAAGGCAAAAAAAACGTCATAGTATAGTAAGGCAAAAAAAACGTCATAGTATAGTAAGGCAAAAAAAAAGTCATAGTATAATAAGGGAAAAAAATGTCATAGTATAGTAAGGTAAAAAAAAATTCATAGTACAGTAAGGCATTAAAAGTCATAGTATAGTAAGGCATAAAGAGTAATACAATAGTAAGGCAAAAAATATGTCAAAGTATAGTAAGGCAAAAAAAATGTCATAGTATAGTAAGATAAAAAAAAGTCATAGTATAATAAGGCAAAAAAAATGTCATCGTATAGTAAGGTAAAAAAAAATGTCATAGTATAGTAAGGCAAAAAAAATGTCATAGTATAGTAAGGCA
>NW_019525070.1:1374438-1376909 GCF_002814215.2 Seriola lalandi dorsalis | reverse complement strand
TCATAGTATAGTAAGGCAAAAAAATATATCATAGTATAGTAAGGCAAAAAAAAAGTCATAGTATAGTAAGGCATGAAAAGTCATATTATAGTAAGGCATGAAAAGTCATATTATAGTTAGGCAAAAAAAATTGTCATAGTATAGTAAGGCAAAAAAAATGTCAGTATAGTAAGGCAAAAAAAATTGTCATAGTATAGTAAAGCATAGAGAGTAATACAATAGTAAGGCATGAAAAGTCATAGTATGGTAAGGCAAAGAAAACTGTCATAGTATAGTAAGGCATAAAGAGTAATACAATAATAAGGCATGAAAAGTCATAGTATAGTAAGGCAAAAAAAATGTTGTGATTTCTTCTGTAGCGATGATGTGATGATGATGAAGGAATCTCTGCTGACACCGGCTCAGTTGTATATAAAAAAGTTTATTACAAAAAGACACAGCATCATTTAACAAGCATCAAAACAGCCTGTGAGAAAAAAGGATCTTCTCTCGTTTTTCCCCAAAACCATACAATTTATAGGCTGAATAACCTCTAGTTACATATTCATGACCTAGCTGATTCCTAATAACCTATAGAGGTACAGAGCCAACATTTATGTCCAAACATGGTCTTTCTATATGAAGTTAAAACATACCGTAAATTTTATTATGAAAAACAAAAGTCAGCTCTTAGGAATGTTTTGGAGACAAGAACAGAGGGGGTGCTCACCCTCTTCTGGCGCCTGATCTCTCTCTAGGGTGTCTCCTTAAACACTCCTATCCTTAACTCACAAAACAGCTAAGACACCACAATGTCATAGTATAGTAAGGCATAAAGAGTAATACAATAGTAAGGCAAAAAAGAAGTCATAATATAGTAAGGCAAAAAAAATGTCATAGTATAGTAAGGCAAAAAAAATGTCATTGTAAGGAATAAAAAGTAATGCAATAGTAAGGCATGAAAAGTCATAGTATAGTAAGGCAAAAAAAAATCACTGTATAGTAAGGCATAGAGTAATACAATAGTAATGCATGTAAAGTCATGGTATAGTAAGGCAAAAAAAAGTCATAGTATAGTAAGGCAAAAAAAAGTCATAGTATAGTAACGCAAAAAAAAGTCATAATATTGTAAGGCAAAAAAATGTCATAGTATAGTAAGGCATAACGATTAATACAATAGTAAGGCATGAAAAGTCATAGTATAGTAAGGCAAAGAAATGTCATAGTATAGTATGGCAAAAAAATGTCAGTATAGTGAGGCAGAAAAAAAGTCATAGTATAGTAAGGCATGAAAAGTCATAGTATAGTAAGGCATAAAGAGTAATACAAAGGTAAGGCATGAAAAGTCATAGTATAGTAAGGCAGAAAAAAAGTCATAGTATAGTAAGGCAAAAAAAAGTCATAGTATAGTAAGGCAAAAAAAAAATCATTGTATAGTAAGGCATAGAGTAATACAATAGTAAGGCATGAAAAGTCATAGTATAGTAAGGCAAAAAAAGTCATAGTATAATAAGGCAAAAAAAATGTCATAATGTACTAAGGTAAAAAAAAGTCATAGTATAATAAGGCAAAAAAAATGTCATAGTATAGTAAGGTAAAAAAAATGTCATAGTATAGTAAGGCAAAAAAAATGTCATAGTATAGTGAGGCAAAAAAAGTCATAGTATAATAAGGCAAAAAAAATGTCAAAGTATAGTAAGGTTAAAAAAAGTCATAGTATAATAAGGCAAAAAAAAAGTCATAGTATAGTAAGGCAAAAAAAATGTCATAGTATAGTAAGGCATGAAGAGTAATACAATATTACGGCATGAAAAGTCATATTATAGTAAGGCAAAAAAAATGTCATAGTATAGTAAGGTAAAAGAAATGTCATAGTATAGTAAGGCATAAAGAGTAATACAATAGTAAGGCATGAAAAGTCAAAGTATAGTAAGGCAAAAAAAATGTCATAGTATAGTAAGGCAAAAAAAATGTCATAGTATAGTAAGGCATAAAGAGTAATACAATAGTATGGCATGAAAAGTCATAGTATAGTAAGGCAAAATAAATGTCATAGTATAGTAAGGCAAAAAAAATGTCATAGTATAGTGAGGCAAAAAAAATGTCATAGTATAGTAAGGCAAAAAAAAAGTCATAGTATAGTAATGCAACAAAAATGTCAGTATAGTGAGGCAAAAAAAATGTCATAGTATAGTAAGGCAAAGAAAAGTCATAGTATAGTAAGGCATAAAGAGTAATACAATAGTAAGGCATGAAAAGTCATAGTATAGTAAGGAAAAAAAAAGTCATAGTATAGTAAGACACAAAAAATGTGATAGTATAGTAAGGCATAAAGAGTAATACAATAGTAAGGCATGAAAAGTCATAGTATAGTAAGGCAAAAAAAAATGTCATAGTATAGTAAGGCAGAAAAAAAGTCATTGTGTAGTAAGGCAAAAAAAAGTCATAGTATAGTAAGGCATAAAGAGTAATAAAATAGTAAGGCATGAAAA
>NW_019525070.1:1370342-1374418 GCF_002814215.2 Seriola lalandi dorsalis | reverse complement strand
CAGCATATTAAGTCATAAAGTCATAGTATAGTAAAGAAAAAAAGTCATAGTATAGTAAGGCATGAAAACTTCGAAATATACTAAAGCATAACGAATAATACAATAGTAAGGCATGAAAAGTCATAGTATAGTAAGGCAAAAAAAAAAATCATAGTATAGTAAGGCATAGAGTAATACAATAGTAATGCATGAAAAGTCATAGTATAGTAAGGAAAAGAAGTCATAGTATAGTAAGGCAAAAAAAAGTCATAGTATAGTAAGGCAAAAAAAGTTACAAAAGTCAGAGTATATTAAGTGTAAAAAAGTCACAGCATATTAAGTCATAAAGTCATAGTATAGTAAAGAAAAAAAGTCATAGTATAGTAAGGCATGAAAACTTCGTAATATACTAAAGCATTAAGAATAATACAATAGTAAGGCATGAAAAGTCATAGTATAGTAAGGCAAAAAAAGTCATAGTATAGTAAGGCAAAAAAATAATTGTATAGTAAGGCATAGAGTAATACAATAGTAAGGCATGAAAAGTCATAGTATAGTAAGGCAAAAAAAATGCCATAGTATAGTAAGGCAAAAAAAATGCCATAGTATAGTAAGGCAAAAAAAAGTCATAGTATAGTAAGGCAAAGAAAAATGTCATAGTATAGTAAGACAAAAAAAAAGTCATAGTATAGTAAGGCATAAAGAGTAATACAATAGTAAGGCATGAAAAGTCATAGTATAGTAAGGCAAAATAAAGTCATAGTATATTAAAGCATGAAAAGTTATAGTATAGTAAGGCAAAAAAAAAGTCATAGTATAGTAAGGCAAAATAATGTCATAGTATAGTAAGGCAAAAAAAAGTCATAGTATAGTAAGGCAAAAAAAATGTCATAGTATAGTAAGGCTTGAAGAGTAATAGATTAGTAAGGCATGAAAAGTCATATTATAGTAAGGCAAAAAAAATGTCATAGTAAAATAAGGTAAAAAAAATGTAATAGTATAGTAAGGCATAATGAGTAATAAAATATTAAGGCATGAAAAGTCATAGTATAGTAAGGCAAAAAAAAAAATCATAGTATAGTAAGGCATAGAGTAATACAATAGTAATGCATGTAAAGTCATAGTATAGTAAGGAAAAGAAGTCATAGTATAGTAAGGCAAAAAAAAGTCATAGTATCGTGAGGCAGAAAAAAAGTCATAGTATAGTAAGGCATGAAAAGTCATAGTATAGTAAGGCATAAAGAGTAATACAAAGGTAAGGCATGAAAAGTCATAGTATAGTAAGGCATAAAGAGTAATACAAAGGTAAGGCATGAAAAGTCATAGTATAGTAAGGCATAAAGAGTAATACAAAGGTAAGGCATGAAAAGTCATAGTATAGTAAGGCAGAAAAAAAGTCATAGTATAGTAAGGCAAAAAAAATGTCATAGTATAGTAAGGCATAAAGAGTAATACAAAGGTAAGGCATGAAAAGTCATATTATAGTAAGGCAAAAAAAATGTCATAGTATAGTAAGGCAAAAAAAATGTCATAGTATAGTAAATGCAAAAAAAATGTCATAGTATAGTAAGGCAAAAAAAGTTACAAAAGTCAGAGTATATTAATTATGAAAAGTCACAGCATATTAAGTCATAAAGTCATAGTATAGTAAAGCATAAAGAGTAATACAATTGTAAGGCATGAAAAGTCATAGTATGGTAAGGCAAAAAAAAATGTCATAGTATAGTAAGGCAAAAAAATGTCATAGTATAGTAAGGCAAAAAAAGTTACAAAAGTCAGAGTATATTAATTATAAAAAAGTCATAGCATATTAAGTCATAAAGTCATAGTATAATAAAGAAAAAAAGTCATAGTATAGTAAGGCATGAAAACTTCGAAATATACTAAAGCATAACGAATAATACAATAGTAAGGCATGAAAAGTCATAGTATAGTAAGGCAAAAAAAATGTCATAGTATAGTAAGGCAAAAAAAAATCACTGTATAGTAAGGCATAGAGAATAATACAATAGTAATGCATGTAAAGTCATAGTATAGTAAGGCAAAAAAAAGTCATAGTATAGTAAGGCAAAAAAAAAGTTATAGTATAGTAACGCAAAAAAATGTCATAGTATAGTAAGGCATAAAAAGTAATACAATAGTAAGGCATGAAAAGTCATAGTATAGTTACGCAAAAAAAAGTCATAATATTGTAAGGCAAAAAAATGTCATAGTATAGTAAGGCATAAAGATTAATACAATAGTAAGGCATGAAAAGTCATATTATAGTAAGGCAAAAAAAATGTCATAGTATAGTAAGGCAAAAAAATGTCATAGTATAGTAAGGCAAAAAAAAGTCATAGTATAGTAAGGCAAAAAAAAAAAGTCATAGTATAGTAAGACAAAAAAAATGTCATAGTATAGTAAGGCATAAAGAGTAATACAATAGTAAGGCATGAAAAGTCATAGTATAGTAAGGCAAAATAAAGTCATAGTATATTAAGGCATGAAAAGTCATAGTATAGTAAGCCAAAATAAAGTCATAGTATATTAAGGCATGAAAAGTCATAGTATAGTAAGGCAAAATAAAGTCATAGTATATTAAGGCAAAAAAAATGTCATAGTATAGTAAGGCAAAAAAAAGTCATAGTATAGGAAGGCAAAAAAATGTCATAGTATAGTAAGGCATGAAAAGTCATAGTATAGTAAGGCATAAAAAGTAATACAAAGGTAAGGCATGAAAAGTCATAGTATAGTAAGGCAGAAAAAAGTCATAGTATAGTAAGGCAAAAAAATGTCATAGTATAGTAAGACAAAAAAATGTCATAGTATAGTAAGGTAAAAAAATGTCATAGTATAGTAAGGCATAAAGAGTAATACAATAGTAAGGCATGAAAAGTCATAGTATAGTAAGGCATAAAGAGTAATACAATAGTAAGGCATGAAAAGTCATAGTATAGTAAGGCAAAAAAAATTTCATAGTATAGTAAGACAAAAAAAATGTCATAGTATAGTAAGACACAAAAAATGTGATAGTATATTAAGGCATGAAAAGTCATAGTATAGTAAGGCAAAAAAAAGTCATAGTATAGGAAGGCAAAAAAAATTGTCATAGTATAGTAAAGCATAAAGAGTAATACAATAGTAAGGCATGAAAAGTCATAGTATGGTAAGGCATGAAAAGTCATAGTAAAGTAAGGCATGAAAAGTCATAGTATGGTAAGGCATGAAAAGTCATAGTAAAGTAAGGCAAAAAAAATGTCATAGTATAGTACGGCAAGAAAAATGTCATAGTATAGTAAGGCATGAAAAGTCATAGTATAGTAAGGCATAAAAAGTAATACAAAGGTAAGGCATGAAAAGTCATAGTATAGTAAGGCAGAAAAAAAGTCATAGTATAGTAAGGCAAAAAAAATGTCATAGTATAGTAAGGCAAAAAAAATGTCATAGTATAGTAAGGCAAAAAAAAAGTCATAGTATAGTAAGGCATAAAAATTCATACAATAGTAAGGCATGAAAAGTCATAGTATAGTAAAGCAAAAAAATGTCATAGTATAGTAAGGCATAAATAGTAATACAATAGTAAGGCATGAAAAGTCATAGTATAGTAAGCCAAAAAAAAAAGTCATAGTATAGTAAGGCAAAAAAAATGTCATAGTATAGTAAGGCAAAAAAAATGTCATAGTATAGTGAGGCAAAAAAAATGTCATAGTATAGTAAGGCAAAAAAAAGTCATAGTATAGTAATGCAACAAAAATGTCAGTATAGTGAGGCAAAAAAAATGTCATAGTATAGTAAGGCAGAAAAAAAATCATTGTATAGTAAGGCATAGAGTAATACAATAGTAAGGCATGAAAAGTCATAGTATAGTAAGGCAAAGAAATGTCATAGTATAGTAAGGCAAAAAAAATGTCATATTATAGTGAGGTAAAAAAAATGTCATAGTATAGTAAGGCAAAAAAATGCCATAGTATAGTAAGGCACAATAAATGTCATAGTATAGTAAGGCAAAAAAATGTCATAGTATAGTAAGGCATTAAGAGTAATACAATAGTAAGGCATGAAAAATCATAGTATAGTACGGCAAAAAAATGTAACAGTATAGTAAGGCAAAAAAA
>NW_019525070.1:1321931-1370322 GCF_002814215.2 Seriola lalandi dorsalis | reverse complement strand
TAGTATAGTAAGGCATAAAGAGTAATACAATAGTAAGGCATGAAAAGTCATAGTATAGTAAGGCAAAAAAAATGTCATAGTATAGTAAGGAAAAAAAAAGTCATAGTATAGTAAGACACAAAAAATGTGATAGTATAGTAAGGCATAAAGAGTAATACAATAGTAAGGCATGAAAAGTCATAGTATAGTAAGGCAAAAAAAAATGTCATAGTATAGTAAGGCAGAAAAAAAGTCATTGTGTAGCAAGGCAAAAAAAAGTCATAGTATAGTAAGGCATAAAGAGTAATAAAATAGTAAGGCATGAAAAGTCATAGTATAGTAAGGCATAAAGAGTAATACAATAGTAAGGCATGAAAAGTCATAGTATAGTAAGGCAAAAAAATTTCATAGTATAGTAAGGCAAAATAAATGTCATAGTATAGTAAGGCAAAATAAAAGTCATAGTATAGTAAGGCAAAATAAATGTCATAGTATAGTAAGGCAAAATAAAAGTCATAGTATAGTAAGGCAAAAAAATGTCATAGTATAGCAAAGCAAAAAAAAATGTCATAGTATAGTAAGGCAAAAAAAAGTCATAGTAAGGCATAAAAAGTTACAAAAGTCAGAGTATATTAATTATAAAAAGTCACAGCTTATTAAGTCATAAAGTCATAGTATAGTAAAGAAAAAAATTCATAGTATAGTAAGGCATGAAAACGTCCTAGTATACTAAAGCATAAAAAGTCATTCAATAGTAAGGTATAAAAATGTCATAGTAAAGTAAGCCATAAAGTGTCATAGTATTATAAGACATAAAAAGTCCTAAACTTTATTTAGTGAATACAAACTAGATCTTTATTTTGTAAATAGTAGGCCTATAGGCCAATAGCAATAAGCAGGAAGCAACAATCCCCCTCATTGTTGATAAAGAATAAGTAATTACAATAAAGCCTTTTAAATCTCAATAGGGTTGCTGGCTGCTGTGCAGTCCAGTGTCACCGGTCTCTGAGAACTTGTGCGTCATCTCCAGGTAGAGCAATGGTAAAATGCAAACACCAACATACATACATTGGTATGAGAGTGCGACCATGTGCAGATGCAGCTGTGTGCCATAGGTATGGGCATGTGCAGCAGGTGCGTTGGGAAGTGTGGTGTCGATTAAAATGTTTTTATTATTGCTGTGTTGATAATTCTTATTCTTCAATGTGGTAAAATACATATCAATAGTGTTGTATTTCAGCACTGTAGCCCACAGAAAACTGTGCATTCGGATAGAAGAAGTGCAGCAGCAAAAAGTGGGGCATTTCAAGCACTCTTCGGGGCCCCCTGGTGCCATGGGGGGCCCTTAGCAGCCGTGTAGTTTCCTTATGCCTTGGGCCAGCCCTGTATTGCCATGTACTTTTCATCACCCAGTACACTTACTGCAATGTAATATAATGAACATTACTGCCGACCTAAAAATGAGTGTAAACACAAATTAGTAATCAGTCAAATATATTTCTGCTACCAATCCTAACAATGTCTGCAAAATCTATCAAACATTTAGACTTCCAGATGCCTTCTGTATGACCTACAGCTACTGTGGACTTGTGGACAATTCACCTCGCTGACAAAGCTATATGGTTTTCCGAGGACAAGTCATCTCACAATTATTATGTTACTATTTTTCCAGGCACTCGTACCTTATTTTTCCCTCATGTCTGACACCTTTCCTCATTTCTGGGGAAACACAGAGGGGAGGGAGAGTGAGAGGAAGAAGAGGAGTGGAGGAGAAACACATGCAGACCATCAGGGAACAGCTGCTGGCTTGCATGTGCTGTGCTGGAACCTGAGGGAGAGCTCTTTGAAAAAGTGACATCCTCGCTTTACTGGAACTGACTCTTGTCTTCCTTCCTGCAGTGGATAACACTGGTTTGAGAAGCTGGGGACAATTTTTATTGTAGCTGAATTCAGGAAGGCTCAGGTCAGTGTAAGTTAGGACCCAGTGTTTTCTGACACTATCCGACAAACATATTTTTCTAACCCAGAAAAATGGGTCGTAAAAATACTGCAGTTGGGAAGATGCAACAGAAAATTGACAACAGGTCCAAATGTGCTCTTTATTTCCTGTTACTGTGCCTATTATGCAGCCAATGGAAGTTTCAGCAGGAGTTTCTCCCACACGTGACCAATGACTTGGACAATATCTGATTTCAAGTATACATCATTTCCTCTCAGCTTAATTACTCTCTTTTTTTTCCATGTCTAAAGCCAAAACCAGACAAAGAGTTCTCTATCCTTCCAACATCTAAACAACTGGTCACACAATAAGAGGCACAGTGGGCAATAGTGCAATCTTCTGCAACTATTACGAGAAACACAGGTCACAGAAAAGGACAGCGTGATGCATTGTCTTAGTTAGAGGAGAAAAATGCAGTGAAGTCCACTAGAAGCTCTGATATTGGCTCCATTCATAAGCACGTGCTTTTTATTTTGCTTTAAAAAGTACATTTAAAAAAAAAGACAGTGGCAGACGTTGGCTTATCATATTTGTATTTCAGTAATATGAAGACAGTTGTTATCAACCAGTACAACAGATCATGAACAACAGCAACTGAAAGAACAAAGATAATTTATGACAATGTATCAAAATTATAAAGGACAGAAAATACATTTTGACACCATCATTCGTGAAGGCACACTGCACCCATGTGGTCCTCACAAGCCTGTCTGACAACACGGGGTGATGACAGCACACACCCCAATGAACATTTTAGTTTCAGAATACGGTGCTTTAAAGGGAATGTAACCATGAAGTTGCAAGAGCCCAGGTATCTTTACGAGTATTCATATTCTAAAACTGAGATCATGAAAGGAATCACATGGAGAAGACTCAGTTCTGTGATGTATGAGCTGTGAGGATATTAGAGAGCATGACAGTAAAAAAAAAAAACAAAAAAAAACAAAGCAAAAAAAAAAAGGCAACTCATATCCCAGTCCAATTTCTGTACTAGATAATCAGACTGTACCAATAAAGGAAATCAGAAGGCAGCTAATGAGACATTCCCATATAGGACGGACACTTCAATTTAAACAGAATGAGTGTTAAATAGGCACAAATGATAATACAGCAGAAAAAAAAATCAAAACAAAGTAAATGTTGGTCGTGGAAAATCATGGCAACAACAGAAGTGAGTGGACTGTTAATAACACACACAATCTTTGACAACAAAGAAAAAATTTTTTGAAAGAGACACACACACACACACACACACACACACACGCAAACACACAATAAACACGTTAATCCCAAATATTTTGCATGAATAAGTTAATACAGTGTGTAAGGCCCTTCCATTACCTCAGTGATTGTGAACAAGCTGATCAGCCCTATTAGAAGAAACCACGAGTAAATTGCATTGATTTCAATCATGAAACTATTTACAACTATACAAACTATACACAACAGAGGAGGTGAAAGCAAAGCATAATAAGTAGTTGTTCATTCCTATAGTCATGACTGCATACATAGTGTACATTACCCTAATTAAAATGCTAGAATTTACAGTGCAGAACATTTTACAGTGGATGTTAGAAATAATGTGTGCTCAGAAGGATGGGGGTCTAACAAAAACACAGATTCATAAACTGGGTTTAACATAACTTAACAAATCTTGCCATAAGGTTCTCTAGCACCACACTGTTCTACTTAAGTGACCACAGTCTCTTCAATATCTTTGTGTTCTCTATGGTGCATCAACTGTAGGCTGGCTTCCCTTTGAACTTTTTGTGTCTTTCTCATTGAACACCACTTCATAGCATTCCATCTTTACCACATACATTCGCTCAACCTTCTTAAAAACCTCTCTAGAGCACTTTTCCTTCTCTTTCAGACAAACATCTTTGAAATCTATCATCATTATCTTGCTGTAAAAAAAAGTCTCTTTTTATAATCATATAGTCATATTCCTGTTAATGATGTGAAATGTTATTTTCCATTCAAGTTGCAGTTCAGCTTTATGACAATTTTTTGATTTCAGGACGTTGAGTCAGCACCTTTCATCTACGGGGTGGTCCTCCTCGATTCCTAAGGCTGGATCAGGGGTGTAAGGTCAAGGGTTAGGCAGGGGTAGAGCTCTTCTCACTGGCCAGACTGGGTTTGGGGTCTGGTCTATGGGGTTTGTGCTGAGGGCTGCTGCGAAGGTTATCATCCATCTACAGTACAAGATGTACAGTTTAGTTGGAGCACAGATGCATGAGTGGAAAACAGTGATTAAGTATTATACACTATTTATGTAAATACAGCTGAGAGTGAACCTGCCAAATGCAACCATGAACCCATGCAAAGAAGAGAAAAGGAAAGCAGAACCACCTTTTCTATTAAGTTGGATTCTTTGTTTACAAGCTGAGTTAGTTTCTGCAGGTTGGCATCCATAGTTTCCTGAACAGGTGGAGGAGGACCTGGAGAGAGATGACGTAATGCAACACCAGCAGAAGAAAAATGAGACTGCAGAGAATTAGAGGAACGGGAACAGTGTTAAGTCAATGAACATCCAAAAATAAAGCAGATACAAAGAGCAAGCATGCAGTGAAACAAAGCTTTGAGAAGAAGAAGGAAAATTCTAATGATGTTAGTTGTTTTGTGCGGGCAAATTTAAATATTCCCCCACATCTTTGTGTTTCGATTTTACCAAGCTTAAGCCCCAAAGTGTGACTATTTCCAGTGTGTGTGGCGATCTTACAAGGTTGGTCCGAGCTGAAGTAGACCGCAAGGATGGTGTCACAGAAGCGTGTGAGGTTATCCAGCTGTCTGAGGTGGCTCTGCAGAGGGCTGCTTGGAAGACTGGCTTTATGGAGTGGTGCCACAAAACCAAATACAAAGGCATCCAGACTGGTCGGCCTACAATCCCAAACACACACGTATACAAAAATATAAACAAGCGGTATAGGGCTATGAAGCGTGAATATCAAATGTAGTATTACACATATTGTCAGAAATGAACACTGCAAAAAGTTTCTACAGAGGGATTTCTCAAATACACTCGAGAAGAACTATTCCCACTATGTATCTAAATTTGTTTCAGTAAGCCTCAATCGTTGACCAACTGACTCTGAACCACAAATTTAATTAATGAAGTCTTTTTCAAGCTTTTTTTTTTTTTTTTTTTAATCTATTCTGTTTTCCAGTAGCTTTGCACGAACATTTGATGTATACATGTGGTCCTTCAAATGAACATTTAAGTCCGCAAACATTAAATAACTCACGAGTTGCCAAAGAAGTAGTTTGCTGTTCCCAGTCTGTAGGAGAGGAGATTCAGGCACTCTTTAGCATCACTGTAGATCTGAGGCAGGCAGAGCGAGAAAGATTTACAGTTGTAAACAACAGAGCTGACATGTTGACAGAGTTGACAGAACTGATGAATCAGGCAGATCAGTATTTACCTTTCCCTCCACCTCACTGATTCTGTGTAGCGGCGCCTCTCCTTTGGTTAGAAGGATGCGGGAGAGGGCAGTGTTGGCATGGTGACAAGGGACGAGAAAGTTAAGAGGGAAAGGCGAGCGTGACGCAAACCATGGCCGTGTCAGATTGGCGTAGTTTTCTGCATCCACCCAGAAAGTGTGTAGCTGTTGGAGACGAAACCTCACTCTAAACATTTACAGCACTCTCAGATGATTGTTTGACAGGAAACAAGTAGAGGAGAGATGGTGTTACCAGAGCTGGTCGCAGTTTCTCTTCAAGCAGGGCGATGTATGCCATGGTGTCTGCTCCTTGTCTGGCTGTCAGCTCATAGTCTGCATTAAACCTCTGAAAAAAAAAAAAAATCATAAATATTACAAGATCCGCTCCGTAGATCTGCTCATTCTGTTAAATGGGGTTGGGGGCCTTAAAAACCAGGTTATGGACAGTGAACAGCATTAGCAGACTCTCACCTGTTTCCTCAGGAAGTTGAGTATCTGCGCTGGTTCTTGCACTGCAGAGCCTCCACAAAGCAACTCTGGGACTGTCGCTGCAGGTTGAGCAACAGGGATATTACAATTACAAATTACAAAATGTATCGTGAACCTCAATTTACATTAATTCACTCCATTGTGAAACCGAATCAGATGCAGAAAAACATTTAAAAAAAAACAAAGCTTTAAATTCAACCAATACTTCTGACATGTTTTTGGGTCAACAACATTTTCATGACTACAGCAATAATAGTATTACAGTTGTCATGTGATCTAAAGCACGCATAATTTCATAATATTGTTATTTTCAATAGTATAAAGGAAGCTCCACATGGATTATACAGAAATATTTCTTCTTTGTATGGACTATGCACTGTCTGCAAATATTCCCATGTGAGTCATAGAATTCTCTGTCAACATATGTATACCAAGCAATCCCAATGTGGCGTCCAGACCACCGTGTTAGGAATTTGTTCTTTATGAGAAGCTGCAGCTCACCTGTTAGAGTTTTCCATGTCCAGTCTATAGGAGAAACCGCGACTTCTGCCCCGGAAAACTTAGCGTATGCCTGAAAGAAAACCCGAACTTGAGTCAGGAAAGATGATAAAAGAAACAACAGTCGGTGCATTCATGATTTAAAAGTCAGTTATAAATGTTACATTGGAACTATTGATCTAAATGCAAACATATGCAGCATGCATCTTTCAGGAGAATACTTCCTGAGCTGCATACAGCCCAAATGCAGGACTGTAATACTTTAATCAAGGTTACGTTGTACCACCAGGAGGAATATGGCACTGACTGTAAATGCATTTGGCGCAAGGGACCAGTATGATTACACTGCTGACCTGAAACAGCTTCATTCATAGAAGGAGGTAAAACAAGCAAAACCACAAGCAGGAAAAAAAAAACAAACCAAAATAAAGACAAACGGATGCATAATTAAATAAGTTAGAGTTAATACTAACAATTATTTTTTTAATAAATCTTATAATTTGTTGATTTATTTTCAGATTTAGCGTACAAAATGTAAAATAATAGCAAAAATAACCCTCTCATAATTTTCAGGAGTCCGAGGAGACACCTTCAATTTTTTTGTCCAACTAAGAGTCAAACATCCAAATATGTTCAGAGAAAAGCATTAAATCATTATATTGGAGAATATTTGGCATGAAAAACATCTGTGCGAATAGATTAATGTTTGAGAATTAATGGTTTCTGCTCTGAAATTTTACCTTGTCTGCTTTCTGAAGAAAATATTACTGTAGTTTGCATTTGATTTCATTTTATAGTTCCTATTTTCTACAATTTCACTTATTAAATGTCTGTTTTCATCTTGATAAGATTAATCCAGAATGACCCCTGACAAAGTCTGACATATGGTATTCTGTAATCATATTATAATGCTGTCAACAAACCACAAACCAAACCAAAAATCATTAGTGTAATTAATAAAATGCTTTAAAATATGGCATACGTTTCATCATGGCCAGAAAATGAGTCAAAGTGTCACCTTGTGGCAAGAATTGTAACTGCATGGATTCACTGAGGGAGAACATGCTAAACAGGCAGCAAACAACTCACTGTTTATTTTCTGACCAGGTTAATGCTACCTCGGCCACAGTCGATAGTTACACGGCAAGGTAGTGCGGACAAAAATCTACCGGTTTAAAATCGGACCCTGTGCAAACTGACCTTGAAGGGACCAAATCTTTGTTAGCAATGAGAGTGACTTCTGACAACCAGGCACACATGAAGAACAAACCATGCAGTCCGCACAGCTGTGATTTTGTAGCTGGACAAACATTAAATATAACTGGAAATATTATTTTCTATCCTGCACATCGACGCAGCCGACAAGCAAACTGTAGGTAGGTAAGTTAGCACTGAAGCTAATCAGAGATACACAGAGGAGAAGCAAAGGAAACCGAAGAGAGAAACCTGTCGCAGGAGTGGATATTACGAGCATTTTTGTTTTTACAAGCAGACGGTAACGTTACCAAAACTATGAGGGACTCGGTGTGGACAGAAGGCAAACCCCAATCTCCTCCCCAGCATCTCAGCTCCATGGCAGCCGCCATGTTTTTGATTCATGGAGGGAGCCAGTGACGTCACGGGGTACCTGACACATCCGTCACATCAGAGCCTGAAGAACTTGTTGATTCTATTTGGCAAATTTTATATCCACAAATGCAGATTTGCTAAAACTTCCCCCAATTTTTTCAGATTTTCAAATGAATTTTTAGAGTATATTAAAACACTGCAGCTCTTAAACACAGCTAAATGTAACAAAACTGTCAAAATATATGAAGAACTATTCAAAGAGGAATAACCCCTTTTCCCCTTGTCATATATATTTTTTGTTTGTTTGTTTATTCATTGATTTTGTGTATGATTCTGAATGTTACTTGTGCTGTATATCCTCAAATTATTTTTATATAATGTATTGTTTATTACCTACTCGGTACTGTATCAGCACAGATTGAGATACTGAGCACCCATCCGTATATTCTGTTCATTGTCGTTCAATAAAGTTTGGTGAAAAAAAAAACCCATCAGAGCCTGCAGAGGTGAAAAAAAAACAGGTGAAAAAAATAAATATGAGAAAAAATATGCTAAAAATGAAATGTTCATATGTTACACACATTTGCAGTGTCAGTGTAAAGGAACAATAATTTAATGTGAATATTAATGTAAATGTGCTGTGTATATGAGCGTTTTTTGTTTTGTTTGTTTGTTTGTTTGTTTGTTTTCTCTTCTTTTTTGAGAAGTCAGTCTCTGCCTTGATATATTGAGTTCATACTGGTTCATTAGCTCTTTGTCGGTTTGTTATGATGCTTTACTTCACTTTAGGGATCATAAAAATGCTAAGTAATGGTGAAGTAATCATGAAGGAATGAGGGACAACAAATCACCACTTTAATAGAGAGCGCACAAAAAATAGTACACCTAATGAGAAAGACTTTATTGACATATAACAACACGTATGAGAACATATGACAACATCTATAAGAAATCCTTTAAGTACGATCCTTACAAATCCAGCTGGATTGAGGAAGTTTGTGTGATTCGTAAACTCCAGAACAGCAGAAAGAATGAACCCTGAATTATTTATGAATTGCTTTTTTTGGATCCTGACTGAGCCCCTGATTCAGAATTAATCAGGAATAATTTATTTAGAAAATGTCCAGTGTGCAGATACACTGAAGACCAAGTTATTCTTACACAGTAGGTCATTAATAATTAAGTTGAGTAAATTTTTATTTATGTAATTCAAAATAACAAATTTGTCTTAAAGGGCTTTATATTTGGATAAGGAAAAACTGTTTATACATTAAATTTAGTTTCAAACTGTCTCTTGTCAAAGATCTTTCTAAAGGCTTGTATTAGCAGTCAGTTCCTGATTTGTCCCCTGTTCCTGTTGAATCATATTTTAAGAATTAAACTCTCCTATTCTTTCATCAACAGTATTACTTAAGGTTAACTTATTAAGAGTGGTGATATTTAATGTTTTATGTCAACATTATGGCAACAGTTTTAAGTCTGGCTGGAGATAAAATGATCAAAAGGTCATATCACTCAGTTGTTCATTTTATGTGATCTGATTTTATAGTTTTTTAATCGTGAAAAAGCGACCATTTTATATTTTTATTTCCATGTCAAATAGTAATTTCCATATTTGTAGAGCTTTATATCTTTTCAGCAACAATAACATGATGTCTGTCCCGGAGGTGATAGTCAGACCGTTGAAGGCTGCCAGGGGTTTGGTCAGAGACCAGACAGCCAGACACAGACGGATCCACTGTGATAGTGCACTGAGGGATGGTAAATGTCTCTGTTTTGGATCGGCCCAGCAGCTGAGATGTTGAAATCCACTTGAGGTTAGTAGGGAAAACTTTAAGACGAGTACCAGACGCCTAACATGAAATGTTTCCAGGGTTAAAAACTGTCCCAAGTCTAGCCCTCTCTGTCCTCTTTTTCCCACATTCTTCAAGAAATGGAATTTAGAAAAGCTTTGCAGTGGCATTCAGTGAAATAAAATTGAATGAAAATTAAAAACATCTGGCACAGTTATACAATTCAACTGGCTTACCGAGATGAGCTAGAAGATGAAATCCACATTTTATTACACGGGTTCAGTGATGTTTGTGAGAAACAATGGCCAGATGGAATCAGGTTTTCCTCCCTTGAGATCCAGGCAAAATCCATTTCAGACATTTTTCAGAGTTGGCTGAGTGAATACAGGCTGATTTAGAGTACTTTTTATGCTGTTATATTACAAATCCCCAAAAGACAGTACGGACAAGGACTTAAGGGACTTTAAATCAAATAGAGTCATAAATACATTAAAACTTCTCACTTTTAGCTCAGTAGTGTAAGTAATGCAGAACTCTGACAATTCTTTTTAGAACAAAATGCTCTGTTAATGCCAAATATTTTTTTTTTTTTTTTCACATTTAAATGTTAAATATTTTACTTTTTCTAGCATGAAGTTAAACTACTTCAGCTTTTACAAACAGGGACAATATGCAACTTATCATTCAATCAGACGATAGTAGCAAGGGGACACTCCCCCAAACTATTAAAATAGTCCCTACACTGTGCCACTTTCGCAACAGGAGCATACAGGAACACTCCCCTTTGCTTTAAAAGCTGTGCCTGTGGCCACAAAACCATCTCACCTCTCCTGATATTTTTCTTCAAGATCAGGACTTGTCCATCATTCTGTGGTTGACCAGCCTGTGACTCTCTTACTGATCCACAGGAGGAAATTTAGTTCTTTCTTCAGGGACACGGCTTCTTTTGAGGTGTGTCCCGCTCTGAAGCACTGATGATGGGTATGTGGGCCAGAGCGGCAGCTCTGTCTCTGGTGCTGCAACAGCTGGTGCTCACTGTCACAGCTGAAGGCACTGGTAAGTACGGGCTCTTCACCATCCATGTCCTTCTGGACAACATTATATACGTGTGTTTTTGTGTGCTGTACATGTTAAACCTCTGTGTATTACTGTTTTAGTAACTGTCTTTTCCATTTACATATTCCTAATAGTCTGTTGTCTGGTCTTATAACTTCCAATCTGCAGTAAGCTGCAATTAACAAGGGTAATTCTGTTGATTTGGTTGGCATGAAATTAGCTTTTTCTGTGGCCTGCAGAGTTTGACGTCCAGGATCTAGTAACAGTCTGACCTAAATAAGGCCAGTCTTAGATGGTAAAACAGGGCCAACAACCAAGTGAGAAATTGCATGTGCAAAACCTTGATTTGCCTGGAATTTAGACGCAAATGTTTCCATTCAATTTGTCACTTCGTATTACTCTTGAATTGAGCTAATGGCTGAGTGCAAGTGTTGTTGAGGTTGTGTGTATGTGTCCGTGCATGTGAGTGTGAAGCGGTGGGTTTGTTCCAGTGGAAAGAGTTTACTGCTGCTTCTCTCTGCAACTCCCATCCACCACTCTATAAAACACAGCAGGATACAAATGTGAACATGCACTTGCACGCACATAAACACACACACACATGCACACACACACACACACACACACACACACACACACGCACAAGCACACACACAACAGATATACTGTCACACATAATAAAGTACCATAGTGCACTGACTCAGCAGTAGCAATCGACAGTTCAGTGCGAACTATAGTCACTAAGACACAAACTCAAAACTCTCCATTAATACTGTCAAAAAATAGATTTGGCAGCACTTGTACCAGATGGAGTGTTTTCACTTGGTATGCTGAATATTTCACACTACGGACTGAATTTTTCCCTTACTGCCTGTGGTGTTAAACTGTGCCTTTTCCCTTTGTCACAATGGTGCTACAATGCATCCACGGCAGTGTAATTCAGGTGTTTAACAATCCTCTCCTGCATTAGTCTATGACCTGCTGGACTCTCCAGACTGCCTGCCAGACTTGCTGCAAGGAAAGCTGAAGAGCAAAGGGCAAGACGAGGCTTTCCTCCTCTCTTCCTTCAGGCTCCATAGCAAGGGCCCCACCTCTCTCTACAGTGTCATCAACCCCAAAGACAACACCAAGTACCTGGACTTCAGCGTGCAGGCCAAGCTGAGCAAGGGTGAATTATTATACTCACACATACAACAGTGTCTATAACAACCACACACTACATCATCATCAGCTATCCATTTCAGCTGTTACCTCCCTCCGCCCGCTCTTTGTTTTTCTCTCCTCTGTCTTTCATTCTCACTTCCTTGTATCCAGTCACCATTCGTTATCAGAAGACTGACGGCAGATTTGGCGCCACCAGTTTCAACCACGCCTCCCTGGCTGATGGCCGAGCTCATCATGTGATGCTACACGCCAGTGGTCTGCAGCGTGGTCCGCCTCGCCTCAACATCTATGTAGACTGCAGACTGGCGCACACTTTGGATGATGCTCCGGCTGCGTTTGGATCACTCCCACCTGGTCCCAATAGAGTGGCTCTTAGGACCCTGCAGCCAAGTGGACAGGTGAATAATATCCATTATACCATTATACTGCAGATATCTACTGTATAACACATTATAGTAAAGCCCAAACATTGTATTATGAGTACATGTGTATATCTTTAACCATTTCTTGATAGATTTGTGTGTTAAATTCATACTGTTTAATTTCTTACTTTCCTCTGTTCTTCTGTAAGGATGCACTGACAGACTTCAAGCTGGTGACAGGGGACACTATAGACAATGTGGCCACTTTACAGGACTGTAGTGTGGACCAGGGTGAATCCCTGCAGCTGCTGGGTGAGAACAAATTGCAACTGATTGTCTGTCTGACATCACACACACACACACACACACACACACGCATGCCACCATTTTAACTTAAACCTAATAGACGTCAGTGTTTTGAATTGATTTCACACAGCAGTCAGCAGCTTGGAAAACTTGAAAAGTGCTGGAAATAATAAACCAACACCACGAACATCTAATATTCTATTTTTTTTGTTACACATTTAAATCATAAGCTTTTTTCACAGTTACTTTATCTAATTCTCTAATTCTGATTTGTGAAATCCTCGCAGGTATCCAGGGAGGCAGGACGGTGCACGACCAGGCCACCATGCTGGAGCTGAGGAGCATGCTATCTGAGATGAAGGCGCTACTCCACCAGCAGGTGACCTATTCTGTGTCAGAGCCCTGTGTGTGACACCTCGTGATGGAAAACGAAACACACACAAACAAATATTGAAATTGATCACAAGGTTTGGGAAATCAACTAAAGACCTACACAGCATTTTAATAACGCAGTAATGGTAAATCGTGGCATGATTTCGATGATAATAGAAAATGCGGAGAGGTTGTTTAGAAGATTTGGATTATCTGTTTTTTTAAAAGTGGCAGAATGTGGTCTGATTCACAACTATTTGGAATTTCCCTTTTTCTCCGTGGTGAGATTGTTTTTGCAATAAAATATGCAGTTCATTGTGAGAAGTGAGAATGCAGACTCAGAGGACCTGAAGATCGGCTTTGTTTCAAGGCTTTATGTAACATCAGTAACAGAGAGCTGAGTAAATCAAAAATCAGACCTTCACCTCAGCAGCAGATAGAAGTGGATGATTTCAGATGATTATTTAAAGCAGGGGATATGCCTCAGGGAGCATTCGACACTAAAGTATCAAACACACTGAGGGAATCTTTTATGTAAGGAAACATATCACCTTAGCAGACACACATTTTATAGCTTTCCAGTGCTTATTGAAACTGTATTGATATGAAGTGATGTAAAGTGTTAACACATTCTACCCAAGTAGCACTAACAAGTACTAGACCTTCTTTCTTTCTGGTTAAGATTAAGGAGACAACTTTTCTGAGGAACACCATCGCAGAGTGTCTTGCCTGTGGTAAGCAGTACAAAAACTAGTTTCATTTACTGAATTTTAACACTTCTGACAAAGTGAAAAATTTAACAATGTGCTTGTATATCTGTCTATGTGTGCCCACAGGTCTCGGGGGCAGTCCAACCAACCCCGCTCAAGCTCCAGGTCCAGGGCAGTTTGTCATGCAGCCTGAGCCTTTGACTCAGTGCCCACCTGGGACCTGTTTCAGACAGAACATGTGCATCCGTTCAGAGTCAGGGGACTTCCAGTGTGCCCCCTGTCCTGATGGATACACAGGAGACGGGGCACACTGTGATGACGTAGACGAGGTATGGATTATATTTTTTTATATAATTCTTTTGGTGTGCATGTGTCTCTGCAACCAGGACGTGAAAGTAGAACTAGTTAGCATTTGACCAGCTTCTGTATTTCTTTGTGTGTTTTAGTGCCAGTTTAACCCGTGTTTCCCTGGTGTCCGGTGTGTGAACACTGCTCCTGGCTTTCGCTGTGAGAAATGCCCTCTGGGATACACCGGACCGGAGATAAATGGAGTGGGAGTATCCTATGCTAAGTCACACAAACAGGTACAATAAAAAAAAAAAAAAAATTAATACACTGTAAATAAAACGTTCATTCTGTTTGATTTATCTGTGCCTGTCGACAGATGATTCGTTTTCTTTATACTTTATGTACTGCTCCTCCCAGGTATGTGAGGATATAGATGAGTGCCTGGGCCCGCCTGAGAATGGAGGTTGCACTGCCGACTCACACTGTTACAACACTATGGTAAGGCAACTGGGATTAGTGCATGGTTATCACACTCTCCTATAGCAGAGTGCCCTGGTTTCTGACTCTGTACCGTCATCATCAGGGCTCCTTCCGCTGCGGCGAGTGTAAAACCGGCTTCACAGGTGACCAGGTGAGAGGCTGCCACGGCACCAGGCTTTGCCCCAACGGTCAACCCAACCCCTGTGACCCAAACGCTGAGTGTGTCGTGGAGCGAGATGGCAGCATAACCTGTATGGTAATAATGATTCTGAAAATACTGCCAGTTTATTCAGCTTTATGAATCACTGTTGCGTTGTTCCACATTGGACTGTTTACATGAAATGTCATGCCATGTCTTTTCCCCCCGTGTGTGTCTGTGTTGTTTAGTGTGGCATTGGTTGGGCAGGTAATGGCTACGCGTGTGGAAAGGACACAGATATTGACGCATATCCTGACAATAATCTCCAGTGCAGAGACAACAACTGTAAGCAGGTACTCATGTCTACATCCCCTGTCCTCTCTTGCATTTAATTAAATGTAGCATTAAAACTAAATGATGTGTGTGTGTGTGTGTGTGTGTGTGTGTGTGTGTGTGTGTGTGTGTGTGTGTGTGTGTGTGTGTGTATGTGTTTACCTGTGTGGTTTCCAGGACAACTGTGTGTTTGTTCCAAACTCTGGCCAAGAGGACGCAGACAGGGATGGGAAGGGTGACGCCTGTGATGATGATGCAGACAATGATGGCATTATTAACATAGATGTAGGTGACCACAGGTCCCACATACAATGGACTCTCATAAATCTTATAAATAGGAATTTAAGTCTATTCAGTGCCTCAGGTCTATGTGCTATACAGCAAAACTCTTTTTTTCTTTTTGTCCCAGGATAACTGCTGGCTTGTTCCTAACGTGGACCAGAGGAACAGCGATAAGGATCTCCATGGTGACGCATGTGACAACTGCAGAATAATAGACAATCCCTCACAGAGAGATACAGACCAGGACGGGCTGGGAGATGAATGTGATGATGACATGGATGGGGACGGTGAGTGTATTTATTAGTATTTAACAGTCAGATGATTATTATATTCTCATAGTTTTACTTGACATCACGGGGTGTAACGAGAGGGACACGGTGCAAAAACTGTCGTTTTTATAACTGGTCACAGTGGCTGAAAAAAAGTTGGATGGTCATTATTATTGGAGGTATAGTAACTGGGCCATAACTGCTTTTATTGCATCATTTAGAGGTAATAACTTTAGAAACATGTTAATAACTGATAATTGCAGCAAAAGACTACTGCGTCTGTCTGGACAAAAAACTTTAAAACCCCAGTAGAAAACCATGTTAAATGTTAAAATGTTCCAACTGGAATCGTAAGTGTTGTTTCACAAACGTTTCTCACACACTCAGCTCTCACTGATTGCCCTTTTTTAAACACTTCTCATTTGTTCCAATGGAAACAGTTTTAACTTCTTGCCTTTGAGTGTGCCCGCATGTTTACCTTTATATGCTGACGCGTGTTGCGTGTTTAGGCTCTGTTCAGCGGCCGCTGTTCATTCAGTTTGGCAGAGCTCCAACCTCTTGATCATTTGGTTATGTCTTTAACTCCTAAGGCCGGATTGCTCAGTGTTTGGTCATGTCTGTCTCCTCTCTCAAAGCATTTTTCCATTGTAAGCCTTTGCCAGGCATTGAAGGCCACTGGAAACTATTTCACCTTCCTCTTTAACAAACACTGCCATCTGCTGATGCATTTGACAGAGTGTGTCTGTAGGCTGTGTGGTTTTTTTTAATTTTTTCTGTCACTGCCTTTACACAAGAAGTAGAAATTAAAGCACTCTGGTGTTTATGTTCTCAGGCTTCAATAATATTCTTGACAACTGCCAGCGAGTCCCCAACCCAGACCAGAGAGACAGAGACCATGACGGGGTGGGAGACGCCTGTGACAGCTGTCCTGATATGGCCAATCCCAACCAGGTAACAAACCAAAACACCAACCTCAAAAAGATTCATCTGCTGCCATAACTCTGATCAACAGTGTCCGTCTTGTCCACCTGCAGTCCGACTCAGATGACGACCTTGTAGGAGATACCTGTGATGACAACATAGACAGGTAGAGCCCACTATTGAGACCTGTGGTATAAATGGATGTAAAGATTTATAATATTTTGTCATTTATTTGACCGGCCCTTCTTCTTCTTTGGCAGTGATGGGGACGGCCACCAGAACACGAAAGACAACTGTCCCACTATCATCAACTCCTCTCAGCTGGACACCGACAAGGATGGAATGGTTCTAAACTATCTCTTCCTTCATCCTTTACTTCATTTATTTAATGAATCACATATCATGAATCCATCTCATGCATGCTGACCCATAAACAGCTCTGTGTTTACACTGCTCCAAATGTCTCACTTTATTTTGGTAGGGAGATGAATGTGACGATGACGATGATAATGACGGCATACTGGATGATAACGACAACTGCAGACTAGTTCCCAACAAAGATCAAAAGGACTCTGATAGTGAGTATCATTTGCTGTTTGTTCCTGCGTGCGCACGTGCATGTGCAGTAATTTGCTGTGTCCTTGTATTTCAGACAACAACATTGGAGACGCATGCGAAGGAGACTTTGATAAAGACAATATCATAGACAAAATCGACCACTGCCCAGAGAATGCTGAGGTCACCCTGACCGACTTCAGAGCCTATCAGACTGTGGTGCTGGACCCAGAGGGAGACTCCCAGATCGACCCCAACTGGGTGGTTCTCAACCAGGTGAACAACACAACACCTTTCTGAGCTAGCCACTTGTTTCAGAAGCGTCTGTAATGCAGTGGGTTTTTCTACAAAAGCATTTTATTTTATCACTCTGTGTAAAGCTCAGACTTGTTCCTGGGGTTTTCTGTCCAGATTCTTTGCTAAATCAATGTGCCACTGGACAGAAAAAGTTGAACTCCTTCAATTTCATTATTTTGTTCAAATTCCCAGTGACAGCACAAATAAATTGAGTAAACTCTCCCTTGTGCTGACAGGGTATGGAGATAGTCCAGACCATGAACTCTGACCCGGGCCTTGCTGTAGGTAAGTAGAGAATACCCTCATACTTTCACATCTTCTTCTGTTATAACTTTAGATTATTTCCCATGTTCCTCAGCGTGTCCTTCCCTAACCAGTGCTGTTGTGTGTTTCTTCTCCACTGTCCACATCCACAGGCTACAAAGCGTTCAGTGGGGTCGACTTTGAGGGAACGTTCCACGTGAACACGGTGACAGATGATGACTACGCTGGCTTCATCTTCGGCTACCAGGACTCCTCCTCATTCTACGTGGTGATGTGGAAACAGACGGAACAAACCTACTGGCAGGCTGCGCCCTTCAGAGCCGTGGCTGAGCCGGGAATACAACTCAAGGTGTGGGGGAGGGAGTGTGTTTATTGTCATCATCTATTCCAGTATCAGTTGTTCCCCTCTCTCATCTTTTGTGGCTCTTCAACACCAGATGGTGAAGTCTGAGACGGGTCCAGGTGAGCATCTGAGGAATTCCCTCTGGCACACAGGAGACACCAAGGGGCAGGTCCGCCTCCTGTGGAAGGACCCCAGGAACGTCGGCTGGAAGGACAAGGTTTCCTATCGCTGGTTCCTCCAGCACAGGCCACAGGTTGGATACATCAGGTACAGACAGACACACACCGTCACTCAGACAGATACACACTCATACTGTGCGAACTGACTAACTGGTTTCACCTCGTGTGTGGACCAGGGCTCGCTTTTTTGAGGGTTCGAACCTGGTGGCGGACACAGGGGTGATAATTGACACCAGTATGAGAGGAGGGCGACTGGGAGTGTTCTGCTTCTCTCAGGAAAACATCATCTGGTCCAATTTGAAGTATCGCTGCAACGGTGAGTATCTGCAAGTAAAAAGGCAATCCAGTCAGCTACACATGCTTTAATTACACTCTTGAGTTTCTTTCCATTTTTCACCCCCACAGACACTATTCCTGTCGACTACCAGGATCTCAGCGCCCAGAACACAGAATGAAGCCAGAGCGGTAGAGAACATTCATTAGAGAAAAATGGATAAATGTGGGAACATGATGGTATTTTAACTTTGTCATTAGAGCAGCAGGGTCTTAGGAAAGCATAACAATGGGCATTATATACTTATCTTTAATTCAGTGCGACTGAAGTCAGTATATTCTTGTATAAATCAGCAGGTTCTGTGTATGTCTATGCAATATCTCCTTCGGTTTTATCAGCATTTTATGAGTACTGTTAAAGAGGCAATACTGTTTTTGAATATATTGCAAGTACAATAAAGCCCTGAGCAATCACAAAATATCTTTTTTTTTTTTTTTTTTACATTCTTTATATTTATCAGTATGAAGGAAAACTACATTAGCAAATAAAGACACCACATGGCGTTCAATGGATGGTTTATTGGAAGTGCCAACAGTGTGAACTGCTTGGCACCCACATCTCCAGATTTCAAACATACAACTTGGTCAAAAAGTGTTTCTGAAGGTTGTGGCTTCACACAGCCTTCACGGTGGGTCCTGTTGCCTAATTTTCAGTTTAGTCGCTTGATGTCAAAGCTGCTGAGCACCATTTAATTTCTACATTCATGCCAATAATTCAAATGCAGAACTATTTAAAAAAAAAAAAAAAAGATAAGTCACATGACAGATTGCAGGTATATAAAGCATAAGCCAAATAAAAAGATTTCCACAGATCACAGAACTTTAGCCAAAATGTACACGTCAGGTGTTATAAAACATGTTAGGAATACATTTAGACAAAACAACATACTGGTATATTGATGAGTGAGAAACATAAAAGGACTTGCAGATGACAATGTGCAATATATTGTATCTGTATACAATATTAAAAAAATCAATCAGTTTCATAGGTAACATACAGGTGAAGGTCTTTGTCTGAATTTGAATTCGGCATTAAACTCAACATCCAGTGTTGAAAAACGTACTAATAAAAGCACTCACGTGACCTTATTCTGACCATCATTATGAGCTGACTGTAACAAAGACAAGGCAAAAAGCCTTTATGACTGTACAGAAAACAGGTAAACAGCTTGAGTGTCTGTGTGTGCATGCAAATACATAATGATCTACGTTATATTTTTTTCTGTAACAGACCAAACAATCTGATAGAGAAGATTGTTGTTTTCTGACATCTACCTTTGGCAAACATTCCTCATCTGTGTCACTGAGCTCTTCCAGAGACCAATTTCCACTCTAACGTAAGGCAGGTTGATTTGAAGAGCACTGCCCCGTACACCAATGACTCGAAATATTGTTTGTATGATATGGATTTTACTAAGAAAAGAAGTGGCTCAAAGGGAGCACTGACATTAATAAAATCTGAAACTTTATCCTTGTGATCTGTATGGACACTTCACAACACTGTGATATCTAATATTGAAAAGAGCTTGCTCCTTTGCATAGAAAACTTCTACAAAAAGGGGACAATATAACAAAGCATAATCATATACAGCTTACATGTGAGCCTGAGAGATGAGTTTTTAAGTGTTTAAGAGTCAGGGCCAAATCTAATTCAATTGGCACCACATTCCTTCTTTCATTTTCTTAAGACACACTTGAATAAATACAGGTTCTCTTGTAACATCTCTTAACTTGAAATAGATTTGTCCTAAAACTTTGCTACAACTTTATGGTCCAACTGTACAGAACTGAAATGCCTGACTGAGAGTAAAAGCGAGAATCCAAGAAAAACTGACACACAAAGGAAACATTTACAAAATACACTTTCAAGTCTGACATTACCAGTGAATCTACAGGGATTGGATGCTTCACAATGTAATTCACCTCCCATGATTCTCTCTGTAATTCCACACCTGTAAGTCATACAAAACTCCAGGAATCAGTGGTAGTAAAGAATAAAAAAAAAAAGTTACCATCAAGGTATTAACATTTAACATTGTCAAAAAATGTAAAACAAACACTAGCATATAAAACAAAAGGCAACAGATAATCCTCCATTTCCAACGCTGAGTGTAGTGTCGGGTTGTGTTTCAATGTAAAGGGGGGGTTGTGGTGGTCCCTTGGCTCAGCGTGCCAGCTTCTGCCTGCCCACATCCCAAGAATCAGAGCAGCCTGATCCTAGTGAAGTGATGTGCATCCTAGGCCTCAAAACGCTTTGGGCAGACCATAGGAGCAATGAGGGTCCAGAAGTAGAAGATGAGACAGACCCAGCAGGAGGCCATCTTGATCCAGAACACTGACCAGCTCCCCTCCAACAGCTTCTCAATCTTATGGTCATCGTAACTGCAAAAGAAGCACACAGTGAGAGAAGTGCACGAAGACAAACAGTGGGACTGATTTCTAATTTTAACACCATTAAACAACAGTGCCATTGTAATCCAACTAAGACACCACTGACCACCTGTACCAATAGGCATACCTGATTATTGATTATTAACCTGATTATTTTGTATATGTTAAGGTGACAAAAGGCACGTTTCGACTGTAGGAACCAGTGTCTAAATTTAGTTCCGGGGTAACTGATCGACTGCCTATTACCTACTGTCCATAACTGGAATACTGTGTACACATAAACACGCAATCACAGCACATTCAGACAGTGTGTCACAGTTAGTATCACTTACTGAAACCAGTTGGTGACGGTCATCATGACATAAAGGGAGCCCAGGAAGAAGACAAAGTGGAAGTAGGAGTAGCTATAAATAGTTCCCTCTTTCTCATCATACACAACATTCTGCCCCCCACCAGTCTTCTCCTCGTCATAGTCATCTGAAAAGTAGACGTTAAATCATGCAAGAGAATATGGGTCAGTGACTCATTTAATGCGTGAAATGCTTGTAACACAGGAAAGATATGATATATAGTCCAATGCCATTCTGGGCTGATTAATTTCATTCAATCAATTCACATTTACTGATTTAATTGCTAAGAGAAATAAATATGTATCATATAAGTGGTGTTGTTTTTCTTATGGTTATAATTGTTTCGTTATGTTTTATTTCCAGCAGGTGGCGGTGTGAGCCTACCCACAATCCCATCTCCTCACTGGGCCTGCTTCACTGTGTCATACTAACCTCCTAGTAACAGTGACATCATCTGTGTTTGCTGACCAATACTTTCTCACCATCCTCAATCTGGCTGAGGAATAGCAATGAGCATAGCCCCTCTGTGTGCAAACACTACGGCTGGGGACATATGCATACACACTGAACAGGCTGGAGAGGCGAGGGGGATAAATAAAGATGCGTTGGTGAAGGGGGGAATGATTTGACTTTCCTCACCTGTGTCATCTCCAAAACAGAAACAGCAACGAGCTCTCTGTAAGGTAAAGGAAACATAGAGGTTACCACCAAGCTTGAATTAAACATTTGAAAGACATACACAAATAGACACACAGACTTTATGTCTCTTGGGTCTCTGTTTCATTTGATAAGGACGTCTAATTGGCAGTGCCTGGTCAGTGGGATATTCAAGTTTATCTGTTAAACCAGTCTGCATATTTCATTAACTCACACACTCAGTGTGATCTGAATATTTGTGCTTTTACCTCAGTCTCTGGCTCACTGTTCCTACACACCCTGAGCGCTGCAGAGCTTCGCCTGGTGGTGGACGTCAAGCTAGAGGGAGCGGGGAAAAAGAGAAATAGAGAAAGAAATATAAAGACAGATGGAGAGAGAGAAAGGTTGTAATTCCGTCACTATGTATTTTTCCAATAATTTGCAGTTCCCTCTCCTTCAAGGAACAACCACAAGAGACATGATGCCTCCACTTAATGGGAAACACATGTGAACAAATGCAAAAAGGCATGGTTCTTGTCTCTCACCCCCTTAGGTCAGAGACAGCCAATCATACACTGTCTCTCTGAAGTCACAGCCAATCAAAACTACCCTGTCTCTGTCGCTACAGCCTGCCATAAAATACATTACTTTTATTCCACATGGCCTAGAACAGAACTGCAGTTAATGGGTTGGGATTTTAGCCTTTGCATAATCTCCCCACTCTATAAATTCAATGATATAACACTAAACAGAGATATATTGCAGGGAAAATTGGTTTGTATATGTAGACTGAGATGAGGAAAAAGGAGAAGCAAGAGTTGTGTGTGTGTGTGTGTGTGTGTGTGTGTGTGTTTTTGTGTGTGTGTGTCTCTTACCAAGAGTAAAGGACACAGCCAAACAGGATAATGGTTCCCACAGCGGTGACAATCTTCTTGTCGCTCTCCGTCCCAGAGTTGAAGGGGAACACACACACGGTTGTGTTCACACCATCTCTCTCCAGAACTAGAGAGAAAGAATGTGCAGACAGAGATGGATGAGGTAAGGAGGAAGAAGAGGGAGTATTATAAGGAATTACAAAAGCACCAAAAGCCTTAATCATAGTATGTAGTATACTTGAGTGCTACATAGGAGGCAAGTGCTAATATTAAATATTGATAATAATAGTAACTTTTCACAGGTATCTCTGCACAAAAATGATCTATCTGCTACTGCAGAATCAGGAGAGCTATAGCAATGGAGATCTACAAAACCATTTCCGTTTACAGACTCACTTGTTTTGAGAATCACAACTTCCTCTGAAGCAATCTCTATAGAGATCTCAAATGTCTTAGAAAGGTCTCATTCACTTGCGTTTGGTTTGTTTCTTATTCTTGAATGTATGTTTATTTTTTTGTAAGTCTCTTTTATTATTCTTTATTTTTAACCTCACCACTTATGAATGTCCACTGTCATATCTGTTAAAATTTGAGTAAGCACACTGTTTTGCAGTTTTGTTCCCCCCATCTGCCAAGCTGCACTTTAAAAAACTGTAAAACCATTATTATTATTATTGTCTTCTACTCAATATTACCGAAATAAATGATAATCTTAAAACATTATTAAAAAAGCAGGTCACTTCAAAGAAAATGTCACTTTAACGTCAACGTAACATCAATTTAAAAACACACTCCTGAAACGATAAAATGTCTACTTAAATGGGTCCACTCTACAGTGTGTGCAGTTTGAGAGGCTTCATCCTTTATGTTATGACTGATAGTTGCAATGTTTAAGGTAATAAAATCTAAAATGTATTTTATTCACAATATTCATTTACATTGACAAGTGTCCCATTCCTAAGCATAACACTGTGTCACAGCATTGTGTTTTACATGGTATCATAATGCTGTAGCATTAATAAGCCTAACCCAACATAAACAATGGCAGTGACACTTCATACTCACTTTCTTTTGGTTTGCTGGAGAAGGCTGAGAAGGTGAGATACATGACGTACACACTGATGACTGCTGGCTGCAACAGGCCTGATGTGGGTTGCACTGCAGGGACACAAAGGTGAATACAACATTTTAATGTCACTGGCATTACTGACGGAGATTCCTGAGTTGTTGCGGATATATTTACGAGCCGAAAGTCTTACTTATCATTATACTATGTTTGATTATTGTGTCTCAAATTTGTTGCCTTTTATAAATTTCTCTCTGTGATAAACCAAGAGGCTTTCCATGAACAACACCTGTAATGCAAATACTTGTATTCTTACTTGCATTACACACTCAAAAGAGATAATGTGCTTATGAGTGCAGGTTTCTCACGTTTCTGTATGCATGGGGAGATGGCCAGCATTGAGATGATGAGGCAGAGGCTGCCATTGATTCCCAGGAAGATTTTGTTCAGTAAACAGGCCTCAGGGTGGGTGTAGTATACAGCCATGAAGACCACAGCTCCTACTGCAACACTGAACAGCACCAGGGTCACAAAGGCCAGAGCAGCATACCACGCCCGGTTATATTTTACTCCTGAACTCCTGCAGATTGAAATAAAGAGGGAGAGAGAGAGAGAGAGAGAGAGAGAAAGCAGAAGGCAAAACACAACATGAAGAAGGGTAAAGCAAATTATATAAGTAAAAAAGATCAATTGAACAGGGGAAAAAAGCAAAGAAAACAGACATAGGGAAGATCAACCTAAGGAAAGATTCAAAGAAAGACAAAGAGTTATGTTTGGTGGGTTATTCCTGCCCCCTGCGGAGACAAGAAGACAGGTTTATAGCTACTTAAGTGCTTTCACATCCACTTTACTTGGTCTGGAAATTTAAGGTTTTACTAAATAGTGTAAGTATATATAGCAATACATATTGAGAGGTTCAAGTTTACTGCACCGGTGACCAAACAATTTAAAGTTTTTTAAACAATCTGCTGTGGTAATGTGGTGTGTGTGTTAGAGAAATGGGAAACCAAGTGCACACTCCTAAACCATATGCATCCTGTGAATCTCCAAAGGAGGGCCTGCTGCCAGGTTTCCCCTCCACCCACAAAACACAAAGCTGCATGACTTCCTTTCTATACTCTTTTCATCCAAATAACCCCACAGAAGAATACATCCAACCCTCTGAGTTTCTCAAGAACAAATAAAAATCACAGCATTGATCTCATTTACAGGGTGTCCATGCTCACATGAGCTAGACTTAATATAAGTGGGAGACGAAAGAGACAGGAGCAGAGAGACATGTTGTTCTCACCAGTTTGTGTTCCATCTGTGTGCAAACTCCACCAACAACATGAGCTGGATCAGCAGGAAAAGGAACCCACCAAAGGCTCCTATGTAGCGCCACACTGTAGCATTGAACGGAGAGAGAAAGAGAGAGAGAGAAAGACGGAGAAATTGTTTGAGTGATGACAAGACCAGCACGACAGCTTATACAGTATCTACTGTAAGTAGCACTCTCAAGCTGTGAGAGTCCAACTAAGGACAAATCAACAGGGTTATTTTATTTGGGTCAGATGATGTGGGACATTAATTGTGTCTTTTGTTACATCCACTTTTTTTTTTATTTCTTTTTTATTAATTGCTGTGTCTCCTAGTTTTTGATTCGTGACCACAGAGATGAATATATCAATGGTATGCTAATTAAAAAATTATATTATTACATCCAGATTTTAAAAAAAAGTTTACAATACTGCAGCTTTAGAGTCAAGTTCCCCATTTTTACCTTCCAGAAATGTTTTCTCCTCTGGCAGGAAGAAACCTCCAACGCAGCACGCCACTAGCACAATAAACTTCAGCAACCAGAACCTGACAGTTAAAGTGATAATGTTAACAGTTATACAAACAATCAATCAGCATAATAACATTCAAAACAATTATTCCTGACAGAACAGCCTCAGCCTCAAGGTGAATTTTGATTGTTTTAGGAAGTGAGACTATACAGATACAGAGTTTGGAGTATAACAAATATTCAGGCAAAATACGATCTGGTGGTTAACATAGCTGATATTTATCTCTATGTCTTACTCATGTTCAGTGAACTATTCAGAAACCATCTGTTACATTGATTGAGGCGCAGCAAAGAGACGCTCAATTAAAACCAGAGGCTGTTTGCACACTCTTTCAATATTTTATTGCTCAATTCTCTTAGATGCTGAATTGACCAGCCTCAGTGAAAACCAGCTTGTTTATAATGTGTTTTGCTTTAGATAAGATGCAAGGCCTTCTTACCCATTATGTACGGCCGCCCTGCAGCCCGTGCTGTTGTTGACTCGTATGGTGAAGAGAGCGAAGAATAAGAAGAAGCAGGCCATGCCAAAGCACATTTTGTAGACAGCGGAGTAGCCAACCATAGTTTTGCAGAAACTGTGTTTCTCACACAATTCGCTGTAGAAGGGGATCTGATTGACAAGGGTAATACACAGAAAATACTTAAATTAGATCATTATAATGTTGAGAAAACCCCCCCATCTTTGCTTATTTTTGTCTAGTACGTGGCCTCAGAGAAAGGGCCCAATAGTGTCTATTCTAAGCGTCACGCCTCTAAAGGAGCAGAAAGAGAGAACAGGCAGCGACAACAACCCCTCTTTCTCTCCCTGAAGCCCTCTTTCATCCCTCGTTCTCTACAGGCTGTTAGAGGGGCCTTACAACTAACTGTCAGTGTACACAAACAAAAGACATAGATGAATAAATTAACTGCCTTTTGTCAGCAAGTCAGAGGGACTGCGAAGAGGGGAAAGGAGAGGGAGCACGAGCAAGACGGAAAGACCGGGAGATCCGTCTTAGCATAAAGTTTCAAAAATTATTTTGAAGTACAGTGACCTGTAGAAAAAACAAGAGAGCAAACATGGAGTGGGTTAAGTAGTCAAGTCCTTTGCTGTGGCCTTCAACAGAAAATTGGAAGTGCTTCAGTGGCGCAGTGCCATCAGAAGAGACAGTCTCTGAATTTGATAACCATAGACTGAAGGCTCAAATTTCTGTTCCCTTCACTGATGCCCCTGTCCCCACCCCCTTGCAGAGATATGAGTCAAAGTCAAATGGTTTTTCAAACAGAAGTGTTTTTTTCCCAACAGTTCAAACAGAGCTACAGATCTTTACTTTCAGATAATACACGGTTTGACTTTGCTTTACTGGTTTTTGGCAGGGTACTTTGGTCCCTAAAGTTGTACCATGGGTGACATGCCAGCAGATTGAGTTGTCATCTCCTCAGTGTGTAGCACAGTCCGGAGCCAGATCACAACATAGAGTAAAAAGCCCATTTTGGAACTTTTGTCTCATGTTGAGGGCCATATTAGCATGTCCATGGTGTTGTGATTAAGAGGGAAAGGGGCCGACTGGTTGAGACTGCTGTAAATCTCTTGAGAAAAGACCAGCACTCTCATACGCACAATGGCTGCTCTCTTAGCTCAGACTTCCCACTGTGCTCAGTGTGTGACTGACAGTGTGTGTGTATATGTGTATGTATGTGTGTGTAACTCAGCAGGCTTTGCGTGGGGCTATCAGAGGCCATTTTGTGCCGGGATGGGCCTCTTACAAGGTTCCGCTCTCACAAGGAGACACACAGTGGGGAGTCGTTTTAATATTGTGCTGTAGACACTGGCAGAGAAAGGCAGAAGAAAAAACAGCAGAAGAAGATTGGTGGAAAAATATCACTGTCTTCAAATACGCTTTCAGTTGAGGAAGCTTGCAGTCATTGCCATGGCAACACAGTCAGTCAAAGGTAGTCTTCCCAGTAACATCATTATTTTCTGTTTACTCAGTGTTTGAGTGTACATGTATTCACCTGCACATACTGTATGACACCTAGAAACAGAAACATCACTTCTCAAATGTGTGTATATATATATATATATATATATATATATATTCAGCTATAAATATAAACACAGACAAAGGGTTGAGAAAGCGATGTATCAGGACTTCATCTCCGACATTATGCCAGACTATGACTACAGTCTGACTCACCCGATTGAGGGGGGTAGTTAACTGCACCCATTGAAGCATTCCGAACAACCACAGGAAGAGTCAGTCTGATAATAATCCTGCATCGTGCTGATTCAAAGAGGTAACATGGAGAACAGAAACAACATGAAAGCTGCAGATCAAAAAAGAGAGCAGCAGCTCTCTCCTGTGTAACTTCTGTAACTTCAGAGGCTGGGTGGGCGGTAAAAAACAAAAAGCTGCCAGCCTGAACTCCTGCCACTTCGACAATGACCTTACTACTGTGTAGATACTTGTGGGATCCCCAGGTAAGATAGTGGGATGTTTGCTTTGCCTGTAGCAATTCTATAAATCTTTAATCTTGCCTATTAGCACTGGCAAGATAATGCTGGTACACTCTGAAATTTAACTGTATTTATAGCAAAAAGCAGAGCACTAAAGTTGGCTCAACTGACAACATCCATTTCAAAATGTGTGCGGAGATTCTTCCTTTCCCCTCTGCTCCATGTCAGTATGTATTTCTATCACTTCACTTTTTCTGTCAAATGACACTCAGACCTCATTTTATGTACTTAACTGTAGTTAAAATGTGTGAATCAAAGCTTGGGGGGTTAGGGTTGTACAGGCGTAGCAGTAGGTCAAACAGTGGAAAAGGTCATAGTATTGAGGCTACTGTTGGCTTGGTAACTAGAGCCACTGAGCCAATTCCCGCTCTTCTATTCAGTAAACTAGACCACCAAGTCTTAATAGCTAGGAACAGACGAAACAAATTATTAAAACTTACAAAGACTAGGCAATACAGACATTACTTATTTCTGAACGAACAAAGATTTTTTTTTTAGCCTTGACAGTCTGTAAGATATTTAACAAAATATTTCACAAGTGGACATAAGAGCTGTGTCGCAAGCAATCCCTTTCCTTGAATCCAAAGACAGCACAAATTCTCATTTGTTTTTATACAAAAACAGGCATGAAAATCCATTAGGAATCAATTTTCAGTTCTCACCTATGCTGCACTTTGCACAAGAAATGCAAAGACACAGATGAAAAAACCTAATTTAGGTGAACTGATGAATGGGAAAGACAATATATGCTGAATGCATGCAAAGTCCTCAGTGCTGAAAAGAAGTGAACATTGTTAGCCTGAGGTGATGGTCTTTCTCTCACTATGATGACAGCAGGTCAGGTTTTAGTTGTAAAAATCTAATCTTTTTAAAATAATGTTGTTACGAACAACTAGCTGACATCTGACTGACTCTATCTCCCTGCTCTTAAGAGAAACTGGGCAAGACTTTGTCCAACTGTTGACGCCCAAATAATCAGCCCAGTAACTGTACTGTGTGTCAGCCCATAGCACTCCAAGATTTCACCAGCCATACTGCTACCTACACAGTTGCACACCAGAAATCATGGCCTCTCACCTGATTTTATTTCTGATATATCATCACTATGCGATGGAAGCACTTATTTCTTAGATGCTTAGGAGTGAGACTTCTAAAATACTCCACTTAATCTCCACTGAAAATGAAGTTGTTATGGAGCAAATATGAGAGCTATAGTTTTCTTTCTGTGCTGTTATTTCCCCCCTACCTTCTTATGAGTAACACTTTCAACCATATACAAACTCTTCCATTATATATTTAAATACACCTGTGATTTAAACAGTTAAAAACCCACACTCACATACTGAGTGGAGCTTTACATGATCAAGTGACACTTGTTAGGGAGAAAATCCTATCATCGATGGCTGAGGATTTCAGAGAAGGAAAGACCACTGGAGCCCTGGATGTCTTACTCTGAAGATGTTTATTGAGCTCGGCCGAGGAGAACGGAGGAATCATCAATACAAGCAAATGTGCATGATGTCACCTCAATTCTGACGAGGATCTCTGATCTTTCCTTTAAGTAGCTCTAAAGAATGCCATAGATAATCTACTCTCCATATTTGGTATAATATCTAAGAGAAGTGGGAAGAGAGGGAGGTGTGAACATTCTATTGATTCGTTAACCATAAATTAGTGAACTTGATTTACGCATGCCCCACTATCCACTTGTTGCTGGACATCCAAGGTTGTGCATTATCTGTTGTAGCTTCCCCAGTATCAGCAGAACTCAGAGATGTGTCTGGAGGAGACGTCTCTGTGCGTCTCCTCCAGACAGTATCAGACAGTATCAGTCAGTATCAGTGTTAGGCAGACCAAGGGCCTTCAGACTGACCTTTCACCCTCAATCACTCAGTGACACATAGCTCAGAAGCAAAATTCCCTCACAACACTATTTTGTTGGTGTAATCTAGGATCTTGTTTAAAAAAAAAAAGGTAGTTTTGTTTGAGATTGAGTGTATTCTATGCATGTGTGTTTTGGGGGTGAGATACATTAAAATGTGTGATTTATGTACTCACATTGTCTCTCAACTCCTGCTCCACAGTGGGGGACATCATGATGACACAGATGATGGTGACCAACAGGAAGTAGAGGGCGTACATGAATCGGGTCCCCGTGGACTGTTTGATCTTGGGGCAGCAGTTACAGCAGCACGAGCAGGCTGCTGAGCCGCAGCAGCAGGCCAGCTGCACACAGAGAAAAAATTAAGAGGGAGAGATGAGGAAAACATTACTGTATCAGATTCATGATTTTCCACACCATCATGAGCCATCTGGTACAGACATAATGCATTTAAGGGGCACTTGGGTAAAGGAGGACCAGAGTTTAAGTGCTCTTTTTGCAGCCGTTCCTGTCAGCTGCTGAGCCTACACTTTGACTTTCCTGGAAGGAAGCAAATGAGGCAAAAGAAAATTTCCCAAGTATCATAAGACCAACATGCATTTGGCTGAAGTTCAAAATATTTACTATTTACATCAAAATTGTTTTGGAACATTGAAAATATAGATAAAGAGAGCAGTAGACAAAAAATAAAAATAGATATAGAGATAGAGATAGAGGGGGAAAAAAAAATCATATGGTCGTTTTAGTGATAATCCAAAACAACAGAAAGGTAGTTTGACATTTGATTTGACCTACAGCTTGGGAGTCAAGATACACAAACACTGAAAATTATACAGGGGATTGCGCAATGTTTAACAGACCTACCGGAGTCAAACAAAGTCAAATTTTATTTCTAAAGCCAAATCACAATCTGAATAACAACCCCCCCCCTATATACCAGGACCCTTGATTCAGTCAAGGCAACCTCCACAAAAAAGAAGAAAGAAAAAAAACTTTTTACAGGAAAAAAAATGGAATCTTTTAGAGGAATAGAGGGAAATTCTCTCTTCCAGGATGGACAAACATTCACTGTGTACAGAATATACAAACGTAGTAGTAAAATGCTACTTATGTATTTGTTGTATTTTATTTTATTTTTTGTATTTTTTATGTTTGTTTCTAACAACAGCTATCTTAAAGAATGTTCAGAGGTTGAAGCCATTTTGGCAAACCTTTATGTATGGGAGTGTCAGATTCCTTCTGGTTCATTTTTATCTTTCCTGCAGCCTTCATAATCTTACAACACAAACTACTTATCACAAGTCTGAGCCAGAGGACAAAATTATGGCAACTTACTGAACAGAGGAAAACTTTGCAATAGAAGACACTGCCTGGCTATCTCTTTGCTCATTCATGGTTTCTTTCACATGGGACAAATCCCTTTCCCTCCTTCTCAGAGGCAACTCTTGGTCAGTGCAGACAGTGATCTCTCTTGTTTGAAAAGACACACACACACACACACACACACACACACACACACACACACACACACGCACGCACACACACACACAGACAGAGGCCTACTCTGTTTCTTTTGACAAGCCCTCATATAGGAGGAGGACAGTCTCATGAAGACAGGCCCTGTGTTCTATTTAGGAAAGAGGAGGCTCTATACTTAAAGTATAACAACGTTCTGTAGCCAGCCACCCCACCCTGCTTGTGTAAGCCTCCTACCCCTCAGACTGCAGAACACACACTGCTATGGTGAAAGGTGTGGTACACTGTGGAGCATTAGTGCTCCACTGCTGGATGGCTTACACGCACCATCTTCCTTTGTATGTTCTCCCCTTATGGGATGCGACACTGACTTTGCAAGTGTGAGGGTGCTACTGTAGGTCACATACCAAGGCTGGTATGTGACCATGGCTTGAGTCTTTCTGCGCGGCAGGGAAAACCTCTCTTCACGCACTGTAATTACAGCATTAAGTGAGAGGTAGAACCCATCAATTTGATGGTGTCATGGCTGTGGACTGACACATCTCACGAAAGTTGTACCAGACTCAAAGCCACAGTTACTTCAAAGGAGGTATCAACTTGTGTATGTCACAAACAATGTTACTTTTAAAAAATGTACTGCACTAGTGTATGTCGATAAAATAGTTATTCTTCTACGGGTGTATTTTGCACAGCTGTCTTTGTATCTCCTTACTGTATTTTCCTGTATGCACCTTGTAACTCAATTTTGTTTTCTTTATTATATTTTTGGCATTTTTGTTTGTATTAAATTAGGGAACAGTATCAACAGACAGGAAATGAGAGCAGAGCTACAGGGGGAATAACATGCAACAAAGGTTCCCAGATGCACTTGAACTGGAGATGCCCAACTTTGTAGCTCAAATGTATCCTGACAATTCCTACTGTATATAGATGCTCTCATCATTAACAACATTACATTTTTTTTCTCCAAACCTGGTCATGCATACTGGCAACATCCATTCAATTTGCCTTTCAGTCATAACAGTAATCTTAGCCCTTATCTGAGTGTGTGTCCTAAGCCGGGATCTGGGTGTACTGATGTGGTAAAGCCAGTGTACAACATTGTCTGATGTGTTGCGTTCCGCTCCAGATGCCAGTAATGTGTGGTATGCTGCAGACTAGTGGATCCACACAGGCACATGGTCAGGATCAAGCTACATCCCTGTCCAAATGCATGCCTCCCCTTCCCTGCTTTCTCCGCCAGGAGGTTTCTCTGCCAGTCTTTTCTATGTGGCCCACTTAATTGTTTTTGCCTCAAACTGAGGAATGGATTCTAATAACCTAGCTTTTTTTCTGCAATCTGTGTGTGGTGTTGTTCTGATAGTTCTTTAAACATGTGAAACCAAACCCAATAATATTGCCACTCAATTCTCTCTGGGAGCCGAGAATGCACCACTGTGTCTGTTGCTCTTTTTACAAGATTTTTTGGAATTTGTGAGAATTATTAAGAGTCAGTAAAAACACTGCAACAATCATCTCCACCTTTTATGTCTCATCTCATGGAGGGTAGACTGCTTATAGCGAATTATAAACCTCATCATTTTTGCCACATCTTGTGACCACCTATGAATCAGGATTGTAAACCTTAAATAAATAAAGAACAAAACAAGTATCTGCACGTTTTGGATGAGAAATCAACAAAGTGGGGAACCATACTAAGAAAGGGACCCTTCGTCTGAAAATCTGGCTTCAAGCCCTTGCAACAGTATTGCATCAGTCTTGCTATAGTGTCCTTGAGACGAACAGCGAATCCCTTCCCACACTTTATTCAAGCATGAGCAAAAAGGTCAACACATACACTGATCAACCTCGGCATTGACACAGGCAACTGGTTTTAATGTTGTGACTTTTTTGAAAGAGTTCCTTCTCAGTGTTCATGTGTTCATGATCAGCGTATGGTTCACATGTTATTCCTTTACCCACATTGTAATGCAAAAATAAGAACAGCAGTAAAATAGGTCAAATTATGAATTTGACCTCCTCGTGCTATCTGGGTAACATTTGTGGGCAGCAAACACAAAGACTTCTTTGATGCTTTGATGCCTGATCAAACACAGAATGAGACCAGTTTATTCCCAATCAGGATCCAACATGAATGTTTCAATTTTCATTCACAGATAATTGGAGGAGTAGGGATCAAGCTCATACACGTGCACACAATTTACCAATGCTTGAGATACCCTGGAAGAGTGAGCATTAAAAGCTTTGACATTCTGCCTCCAAGGCTACATATTTCTGCACACACAGACTTCTAGCCTTGAATCTAAACCAAGTTTGATTAATGTGGCCCCTGTGCTCTATTGCACCACACACAGCTTAACAGGATAAGCCGTTTCCTTTGTCTCTGCTGCAACCACATGTCTCTCTCAATGGCCGATTAATTAACCACAACAGACCGAAAGTAAGCAGGGAAAAACAGGACGATTTAAGCTGTGAGGATGTTTAGATTTCATTAGTTAGGGGGTGTTTCACCAGCAGACTGCACACAGTGAGGGGGCCCAACAGCGAACTCTGCAGAACTGACAGAGGGAGGGGGAGTCAGGAGAGGAAAATTGTCTTGTGGAATTCCACCACACACGGATACAAAAAGAATATCCATGGTAACGAACTCTGACCCTACCCACTTCATGGGCCATCCACCAAGCCCCCTCCTCCACTGCCCGCCTGCCCCACCAGCATGTCAGCAGGTGGTCGGCATGCCTGCAGCGTACACCCCTACTTCAATATCAACAGCAACCCCCCACTAGCTTGTAATACTGCTGTAGCCACCCGTCCCAAAGATCATCATCCCGTTCTATTGCATGCCAGGGAACTATTCAAAAGCGAGGTATGCCCCGGCCTATAGTTAAATTAAGCAGACTTTCACAAGCCTCCACCAACACTCACTGCACTGTGACTGAGACTCTCAAGAGACAAAGACTCAGCTCTTCCTCACTCAGCCTGAAGCTCTGTTTCACTCTCTTCATCTCATTTCCTCCATCCTCCCCCACCCTGTTACTTGGAGACTTATTGTTGTCGTCTCTTGTCTTTCTTCCTCTTATGTTCTCCTTTTCACCCTTTCTTTGTTATCATCAGCTGCCCTTTACCCTAAATCACTCACACCCCAATGCTCCACTACTTTCCAGCTGTTCTAGGGGTCAGAAGAAAGACGATATTGCTCAAAGTGCACACACACACACACACACACACACACACACACACACACACACACACACACACACACACACACACACAAGCAAACACAAACACACGCACACACAGGGTGGACAGGACAAAGCACATAGAATACCCTCAGGAAATGAATAAAAATGCTATTCAAAATAAAGCAAGTAGTTGCAGAGACAGAATTAGTCTGTATGACCTTGGCTTGTTCAGCAAGGTCTCTGACCTACAGCGGGATGCTTAATCAACAAATGTGATGCAGTCCTTTATGTAAACAATCCTAAAGCCACATCTGTGACTATGACTGTGAGCATTGATGATAATTACCATGTTTTTCCCTCCTCCATTCTCTACCGCCTTATTATCCTCAAAGCAGCACCGATGAGAAGAATCAAAGTGCTTGTACGAAACAGGAAACTGAATCAAACACACAGGGGTAAACACCACTAGCATGTACCCACACAGACACAACTACTTACGCAACAGACCATTCGCAAAAATATGTCACTCACTACATTGCAGTAAGCACAGCAAAGGAGAATCAGGGAGGGGGTAGACAGATAGAGAGCCAGTTAAGGGTTTTTTCCTCCAACCAAGCAGATGTGTCAACAAAACATCACAGGTTGGGAAGCGAGGACATTATCATCCAAAAAGATATGGATGGAATACCTTAAGAAAAACCTAAAAATAAATAAATGAATACGACTGGTACAATTGGCACTTGTGACAGCAGCATTTGGCACCAGGCTACAGAAACAATGTGTTCCTGCTGTGGCTGACATAGATTTCCCTCCCAAGGTTTAAACAGAGGGAAAAACTTTCATCAGCTGATATAAGATGTTGACTTTATGTTTATCAGTAGTGGAAAAAAAAACAAAAAAAACACCAAACATACATCCAAGAGCAAACAGTTTTTAGTGGGAAAAATATGGCAGCACAGACAGACATGACTCACAACTGAGATGAGCACTGTCAAAACAACTTCAAGGGAAGACAGTGGCATAAAAATTTCAGTGACTGCATTAGTGGGAGTATAAACATCAGGTTGATTCAAACTCATCAGTGTGGTTGCTCATTCATTCATGGTGTCTTATGCATTTATCTTTATTCCCTGCCCTACTTTACTTAAGTACATTCTGCTTTTCCTCTGTATGGTATTCTGTAGCTGGCTGCTTTCAACCTAAGGGAACTTCCTGTTCGTTAGAGCTAAATGGCAGTGCCCGCTGCATAAAGTTGACCACGACGAATCACGACAAACAGCTCAGACGAAACTGAGGACACACCCTCTTATCTCAAATTACAACAATGCTTTGTGTTGAACGTAGTGAGGAGAAACCAGCAGACGGAAAACATGAAAAAAAGAGGGAAAGGCAAAACAAAAACGTTAGAACAGTAAGATACAAGGAAGTATATTTCTCACACACAAGTAAAGTTGGCCCAAGCTCCAGACCAAGGCTTACTTCAATTTCACCTTATACTGTGAGTGACAGCTCCTCTATTGTCTATTTAGCTAGGCAGCTGTATACACACACCAAAAATGTATCACTGCTCTGTTTCCACAACACAAAGGGAGGTCTTTGCTTCTCTCTTGGCAAATATAGCCCCTAGCTACAACCAACAGAGAGAGACCTTGGTCCACTGAAGGGAAAAGAGAAAATGGAAACAACAGACAAAAAGGAACTGAGGTACAGTCCAGAGCTGAAACACAAAAGGCAGAAATGAAACAATCCTGTCCAGACAATGAGTGTCACAAAAACAACCAAAGGAAACAGACCAAACAAGAATGTGAAGATAGTCAAAATACAGGGCAGTCTGAGATCAACAGGTATGGTGTTTACCCTGAGGCCTCTTTCACTTCACAGTGCATTGTTTACTTGAGTGAGAGTTCAGTCATACAGAACTTCACACAATATCACAGCATTACCAGCCACAGCTTTACTGTGCATCAACTGATAGTAAAGGCACCACTCAAAGAGTTAGCTCGCATTTCACACGGTTGCATCAGCATTTTCAACCTTAAATTATAGAGACAAGATACGGGAAGATGTGAAGAAGAGAAGGTTGAGGGAGACATTATCGCCGCTGTACAACAGTTCAAAGGGAGACAAAAGAGATGGAAGATTGGCCAATGATGTCCCTGTGGGAAAAAACACTCCTGCTGCTGCTGCTGACCACAGCAAAATTCCTGAGAGGAAGCTGGAAATAGCAGACATGTCTCACATGGACACATGACCGAAACCGAAATTTATCCTGGTGGAGACAGCTACAGATGTTTAATGGCTGTATTCACTTAGGCTATAGTTTTACAAGTCAGGCGGTTTTAAAGCTCATCAACACCTGTTTATAAGATCACCTGCCTCACTGTGATATTATAGCCGCTGTGCCGTGACCTCGGCAACAAGCAGTCAAACTGCCGTCAGATGGTGACAGCTGTGTTTGCCTGAGTGTGCTGAGCTGAACATTTAGTGATGAATCAGGATTTCACAATTTTTCTTTGTATATGTATATGTCAGCTGGCATTCTTTAGAATCTCAGAAATTTGATTACAAGAAATGCAACAGTAGTGATAAATAAATTTTTACATGCAGTATACATGCAGTAATAAATTACAAAAAAAATTAAGAAATAATGATACACTGCCCACCAATCCTCATTTCTCAACAAACTTTTGTGGTTATCTTGCACAAGCCTGATAAAAGCATGACAGCCAAAAATGTTTAGAGAAGAGTTTTGCAACATTAAAATTCTCTTTTTCCTTGCACATTCACGGAGGCTAGGGTGTAGAGTCAGTGCTTGATGTCTTACTCAAGGATACTTCATCAGGAAGGATGCTTACTGAATGACAGCCTCTTAGCCTCTAGCTCCTCCTGACTCATGTACCCTGCCAAAGTTGCCTGTGCCATTGCTGTGCTGCTTACAGACACCCACATGGTTTCAGTCCTGTCCCACACTCACAGCCAATGCTTGCAGCGCTTTGGACAACACTCAACACTGAGCTAAAGCCTACCCCCTATCTCACCGCAACATATATCCCTGGCCCCACTGAGAAATTACAAGAGAGCTGCTCCCACACCACGTCTGGTACTCTCTCCAGATCTAACCCAAACAACACCCATCCTCCCTTAATTTCCACTTCCAAGCCAAGGAAGAAATTAACTGACCACACATCAATTTGGGCCCCTCTAAACCTCAAGAGGGACACATATGCACATGCAAAAAAAAGTTAATTATAACTATACACTTAAATAAAGATGGTGACAAAACTAAATGGGGTGTTTAGCACACCAAGACAAAACTGATCTTATTTTTTGCCCTTATTTTCTCTTAATCTTTTCCTGTCTTTATAAAGAACAGGAGAGTGAGCTCTCCTTATGAGGGATGAGGAAGTAATTAAATTCATAAGCAGAGCAGCCCAGCAGTGGTTATCATGTGGTCAAAAACAATCTTAGTAAAAAAAAAAAAAAACACACTCAACACTGAAGAAAATCCTCTCTAACTAACAGGACTAGCTGCCTATCGTTTCAGAGTAATTCTATGACTTCACATATCGAATAATTTTGAAACACAAACAATGTAACCACCATCATTTTCATTATTGATTCATTTGCTGATGAATCCTTCAATCTATAAAATAGTAATAAATAGTCATATATTTCTAAAGTCCAAATTGATCTTTTCAAACAATTCTCAAACCAAGGGTTCAAAACACAAAGGAATTCACAACACAAAGAAATAATTCGCATTTTAAGCATTTCTGCTTGATGACCTCAGTGATAATCCATCTAAATTGTCGTGGGTTCATTTCTCAACAACACATGATTAAGCCACCAACTGTTTTTAGTTCTACTATAAGCCATGACATTATATAGGAGTAGAAAACTAATTTGGTTTTCTAATAGATAATTCTGCAATTACAAAATATTACTTTTTAAACAAAAACATCAGAAACAAAAGCTGTCACCATTCATTCCCTTCATTGGGTATATAATGTATATTTCCATCCAAGACAGGAGCTGCCTGCCTTTAAAAGTATTGTGCAACTTGATAACGTACACAAACAAAAACATATAATGTACTTAATCTTTAAGTGAGCCACGAACTGTCTGCCTTTTACAAGTAATTCTTCAACTTTAAAGTATAATAACTAATTGACCATAGCTACTTCAGACATTTAGGGTGTTATACTAGAAGTGGTGGCTAGAGATCGGATTGGACTGAAGTTTTTGAGTTGGGGAGCAAGATGTTCTTTGGTGGTTGGAAAAGGACAACTGTGCATTATTGTAAAGAAAACAAGAAAACCACAACGAATATACATTTGTCACACCGACTTTAGGCAGACAAGTGTGAGGACTGTCACGACACAGTGTTTCAGTTTCCATATCTTACATGTCTACAGACATTCAAACATGACGGTACTTTTGATAGCAGGTACTGTTGGCTACCCGCCGGTCGGTGGCTGATGTTTTAGCTAGTTGCTTTGCCTCGTCTTTCTTTGTCTTCCAACGGCTTTAACACCGCTACAGTGAAGTTATTCAATCGGTTCCCTGACAAAATAGTGATGTTTTTCCCCCCATACAGTTAATAAATTGCGGTGGCAGACAATGGGGTCGGAAACCCCCAGAACACACAAAAAATTCGCTGACTCGGGTTAGCTGGCGGTGAGTGGCCACAGATACTGATACAAACACTAAACAACACTGAAACAGTCGACGCTCGACTTAACGTAACGTTCCACTGTAACGTTCATCAACCGTCAACCGTTCAACAACAACAACAACAACAAGCAGTTAGTCGGACAATCGTTCCTCACCTGCGAGATACAACACGGGGTGCACATTCTGCGGGGAGACAATAAATAAATTCCGTTTCAGAGGACCGGTTGGCTGCTTTTCTCAATCGCTTTCTCCTACTTCCACATGAAATCACTACCACACGGGGAGGAAGAACGCGGCTGTCCACCTCACACTGCTCCGTTCTCCCTGCCTGCCTGGCCGCCGCTGTCTCTCCTCCTCCCCCTCCTTTCTTCTTCCTCTTGTCTCTCCTCCCACTGCACATCACCAATAAAAAGCCCAAACACAAAGCTGTGATGTCCCTGCCACAGACAGCGTCAAGAAGGAGCTGAAACCAGATGATTAAACAGGCTGTGAAGGAGAGGAAATATATGACTCATTTCATTTATACTTTAAATACTGCAACTGCCTTGTGAAAAATATTATGAATTTTAGAGGGATGCAATAAAATCACTACCCCAGGCACATTACAAGTCCATCATGGAATATGAAGGGAATGTAGAATCATTTTATGAGAGTTAGCTTACCATACACTAATATTAAGGCATTTAAAGTCCATTTTAAATATTTAATTGTATTTTCACTGTGGTCTTATTTTCATTTACAATTCAGGATGATAATATCAAATCATAATATCAATTCCCCAAATCATATTAATTAGTTACCATCTGCTGATAAAAAGATGGTAAATTTCTCATTATGTTATGTTCAGTTTTTTATAATCACTCATCCAGAAGATCAGATCTCCAGGAAGATCATTAAACCTGCTTGTTTATGTAGATAATGGTAGAGTACCTTAACGTATCTGTGCACACAGATATCTTTGGCTTTTCTGCTTCACATTCGGCTCTACCCAGTGTTATTCATGCTAAGGTTTTAATCATCCCACTGCAGTTCTTCACACAATCACATCTTCCTGATTCAGACATATGAGTATCACTTTCTCCCCATGACCCTCTGCTTGTGTTTAGAAACAGCACGTGGGCAACTGAGGGCTGAGTCCGACAATGGCTTTCCTGGCCAGTGAAGTGGCCTTCAAATGAGCTGATACAGTAAGTGTGCTACTGTAGCTCTCTATGACTGTGTAGCTATTTGCCAAACCTGTCATCTGACCCATTCACCCACTGCTGCCACACAAGGCCACTGTGTCCCCTTTCAGTGCTGTATTGTGGTCATTTATAAATAGGCTTGAATCACACAGGGTGGCCTCTCTCTGAACTTTGGGACCACAACCTCAAATCCATGACCTTCACTGCTCAGATCAGGAGTCATCACACTAAACAAGTCCGCCAGATGTATGCATTTGTATTTATGATTTTTCATAAAAATCAATCTGATATACCTCAAAAGAAAATTTAAGCATGATTTCATTGTAAACACTGAAGCAGAGGGCCTTAAACATTAAACAGAAAATACAAATCTGCACTGGCTTTTTTTTTATTGAATAAGAAATAGATTTGATTAAATACGAAGACTGAATTTTTCCAACAGCCACATTCTCTTCTCTCTAATCTGATCCTGTTTGACAGGAAACCAAAAGGGCAGCAGAACGCCTGCTAAATCATCAGGCCTTTGACTTGTCAGACTGTGTTGGATCACAGTCATGTTGAAGAGAAAGGACAGCGAGTGAAAGCAATGTCTAGTGGCACATTGTTTCATGATACTGTCGAGCACGCAGACAGAGACTCCCCCTCACTCTCACTACCGAGCTGAGTAAATAAATCACAAGTATATTTCTGTCCACACACATTCAACAGGTGAAAAAGTAAACTGCATGAATGCTTCGAACATGAAATCAGTCTGAATATTGTGAACTGTATGTGTGTTATTGTATAAACTCGTGAACCTGCGAGAACATTTCAGTTCTCACAATCATGAGCACAAAAACCAACAAAATATAACAGTTTCATAGTAAGTTATTGAAGTAGGTCAGTCACATATATGCATATGCACCATTTATTGGTCTTACATACAAAAAATAAAAAAAAAAACATCTACATGAAATAAATCAGACTTGCTTGTTTGGTTGTTCTCTTTTTAAGTCACATAAATTAGACACCTTCCAACAGGCTCCCAGAGTTTAGGCATCAGTGAAGAACAACCAGAGCCAACACTATTGACCGCAGACAGTCTCTGTTGAACATCAGTTGCTGGACTGCTGGGCACAGCAGCACCTGGATACTTAGAGCTATCCTTATGCCCAATTCCCAACTCATGTAACAGCTATAACTTCTAAAATGTCCTAGAGGCGACCACATGGTGCTGGGTTTGGACTTCTTTTTTTCATTCCAGTGGACAATCCTGAGCAATGTGGGAAGCTGAACCACGCAGTGGTGTGAAGAAGGCGATGATCTGATTTACCCATCTGGTCAGAAAATGAGCTTCTTCTTCATCACAGCTGTAAATAACACAAAGATTGTTGTCACAAACATTATAAAAAAGGTTACATTCACTTTACATGTAAGTCTATGATACAATATAAGATATATACCTGCACTACGTGTACCAGTAAAACAAGCCTATAATGAGCAATCTGCTAACCACGGAAGTTTCCATCTACTGTAAGTATTTGGAGATTCTCTCTGTAATATACTGTAGCAAAGAGCATAGCGTATAGTCAGCCCAGATATTTTCCAAACCACATGAGGAGCTGGAAAAGCTTTGAACCTCCCAGTAACACCAAGGTCCTCCTTTAGTAAAACATACACTCCCACAGCCCTCTAAACTATATGTGTGTGTGTTCTACTTCAGTGTATTCTGAATTTTTAACTGCAGTTAAATGTGCAGCCAACACCCTTTGAATTGGTAGGTTCAGTGGAGTGGTATTCTAAATTTAAGACCTTAGTGTGCAGAACCATGCAAACACAGGAACAGTTTACTATGCAAAAATTCACAATATTCAATATGTAACTTTGGTCCGCGTGGGATGTTCTACATTTTCTAGCGCTTTCAAAATAAGCCTCAAACATTTGTTGCAGACACTTCTCCTTATCCTGTTCAAACTGCTCCAACGGCTTTATCATAATAACACTGATTATTTGACTTCAGGCAAACCAAGGTCAGGGAAGCACTTTGTAGATTTTGGTATATATAGCAAATAGAGTTAGTGGAGTATGGATATAAATATAGTGCTTATGTGTTCTTTACTTGTCTCCAAGCCTTCTATTTTCCTCTTGAGCCCGACTGTTTCCTTCTCCCTCAGAGCCTCAGCTGAAAAGTTGGGTCGAGGGAGCTGGGGGCCTGGAGTGGGACCAGGCCGATTACTGAAGTACCTCATCTTCAGAGCCTGGAAAAGAAGAGACAAAAGTGTAAATATGTCATCAATTGCAGAGGGGCAATCACACCTTACTCAGCAATATCTACAACTATACTGCAAGTAAGTATATGAGCCCACTTTCCCCATTCACCTGAACGGGAAAGTGGGCTTGTCTAATGTCAATCTTTTTAATCTTAGAATATGGACAGAATATAAAGTCTGATGTTTTCAAAAATACAAAAAGCTGCAGGAAACAACTATATTGTTTGCTATATATATTTTGCTAAATATATTGATTTAGCAAATTATTTTTTAATCATCCACTGTGCTTTTTACCTGTGTAGCTGTGGTCCTTGTTGAGGGGTTAAAGGTGAAGAGGCCCTGTAGGAGCTCTAGTAAGTCATCTCCAGCTGCACTAAATATATGTTCCAGAGGTGTGCCAGGAAAGATTTTGAAGGACACGTAGTCTGGTAGACTACTCACTCCCTGCGGAAACATTTGACAAAAAAAAAAAATGTATACAAGGATTTTCACCATCTGACCAAAGAAAATACAATCCCAGACATAACTGGGGAAAAACCAGATACCAACAGGCCATGTCTCTTCTGTGGGCGTCCCAAGAGCCTCAAAGATCTTTGTCAGCTGGTCAAGATCCGAGTCCCCGGCAAGGAATGGTATCTACAGTAAAAGGAGACACACAGAGACATTAGGATGGATATAAAAAGAACAGTATCCCTTGTTACTGTATGAATATTTTTTTGAAGTGAGGTTTGTTTACCCGAAGGAGTAACTCTGCCAGGATGCATCCCACTGCCCACATGTCAACACCCACACCGTACATCCTGGCACCAAACAGGAGCTCAGGGGAGCGGTACCACCTAGGAAAGGGGTTAATGGACAGAGAGACAGAGAGTTAAATTAAACAGCTCTCAGTCAGCCAGTGAAACCATAAAGGATCTCTTCTCTAGGAAGAAGATAAATTCTGTTAAACTGGATTGAAGCCTCCAACAACGTCGCTTTTCTGATTTGCCGCTATCCAGTGGTCTAGTAGTCAATTTTGTATAATGCATGCTGTCACATGTCTTAACCAGGCACAAAGTTATATCCTCACAAGATAAATTTAACTTAATAAAACAAACCACATGATATATTTATCTAAATGGATTTAGATTTCCAATGAGTGTAAGGAAAACACATGAGAAAGAACAGAAGAGCATAAAGTTCTGTGTCAGTACCATGAGATGAAGACACAGCACAGACCTGGTAACAACTTGATGTGTGTAGACTCTGTTCGGGCTGCCAAATGCTTTGGCCAAACCAAAATCAGCCAACTTCAACACTCCGTTCCCGTCCAACAGCAGATTATTGGGCTTCAGATCCTGGACGTGCAAGGTAGCAAAATATGCCTTAATGACTGTGTGTGTGCATTACCGTTCAAGTTTAGTTAAGCAGAGACTAGAGACAGGTATACTATTGTAACAGTGCACAGGTGGAAACTTTCCCAAGAAGGATGAGCAGCTCAGATAATAACGCAACAGTGATGACAGCATTTCAAAATTAGACCAGTCAGACAGTTAAAAACATGTTGAAGAAGAGATTCTTGTTCTTGCATCCTTTGCAGATTTGTACTTTGTACTCACTGTTATTTGAAGCATAAAAATTGTTTGATTCAGTATTAAATTTCCTGTGCCTTTGGTTTGGTTCCTACGAACCAAGAAATTAATGTTTGATAAAATCTATTAAAGAAAATCCACACCGTGTGTATGTGTGTGAAGTATAAGTGCTCTTACCCTGTGTAAGACCCAGTGTTGGTGCATATACTCTAATCCCTGTAGAGTCATGAGGATGTAGGCTTTGATGTTGGCTGGAGTCAGGACTAGGCTGGTGTCTTTGATGATCACCTTAGAAAACAAAACAAAGCCGTATATATACCATCTTCATCTTCAACCAATAATCTTCATCCATTACTTCATGTTTTTACATAGCTGTAGGCCATACATTCAAAATGAAATTACCATTCTCAGAGCAGATAAGAGAATTCACGACAACTGGGATACATCCGTGTGAAGAAGTGGACACAGCTTGAGCCAAGCTAGACTTCACAGTTCAGATTCAACCTCTCACCCAGAACCTCCATTGTTCAACCAGCTCTAAAAACACAGGCTTGAATATCCTTCTACATAATGTTACTGGCAATAAAAACATCCAACATCTGTAGCTGATAAGCTCATGCAGCCAAATCTAAACATGTGGCCTAAAAATAGGCTTTCAGCACCGGTAATAAGATGAGCATCATATTTCATCCTCATGTCTGTCCTGTTTGTCTGCTGCCTGTGAGTGGCTAATGTCATCAATTCACCGTGAGAGCCAAGAGCAGAGTGATATTGATTTTCTTTAAAGCGTGGTTATCTTGTTTTGCATCATCCTATTCAAGTCTGATGTATTGGTGGTGGACGCCCATCTGGAGCCTTGTAGGATAAAATAAACCGGAGGAGGAGGTGGGCCAAACTATAAAAGCCTTAGTGACCTTGTGGAACCACTTAATGGTCTGATGAGAGCACTCACACTGCTGTCTTCATCATCTTGCTCGTACTTCCTTGGCTAATACTGTATACTCTCATCTGACAATCACATTTTCTTTTTCCATCTTTCGACCTGCTTTTCACAGTTTTGGAAACTGAACGTACCAGCAAATAAATCAATATCACAGTTGCCACACACAACTAAAATGAAACCCAACTTTTAACTGCACTCCCTCTGATCTCTGTTAAGGGGGAAGCAATAAAGACTGAATTTCCATCTGGTGGCCCACTAGTGAAATGCAACTTCTTTTACTTTGACTTTGAACACCAAGAATGAAAGAGTAAAACTTCATATGGCTACTGACAAAAATCTGTACATTATGATATGATCTAATGCAAGAGGTGATGGTATGATCTGCTATATATAATGTACCAATGAAAAGCATGAATAATATGTATATGATATTAGACAAATAAGTAGAGGTTTACTTTCTAAGTGTAGAATTAGCTCATATTTTCCTAAAAAGGACATTAATTATTCAATTTTCAGGAAACTTACACAGTTGATGATGTTCAGGGTATTTAAAATTTTGGGAAACGACATTAAATTCTGTCAAGATAAATCAATAAAGAAATGTGGACAAATCAAAAACCTTTATAATGTGGTTGAATTAAACCCAGGATTCTCAATGGGCTGCTGCATGGGACTGCAGTCTTATTACTTACAGAGACAAGGAGATTTTTCAGGAGTGGGAGCTCTCTCACCTCTAGATCCGTTTCCATGAAGTCAAACACCAAACTGATGTTAGATTTGTGTCCAAAAGCATCCAGCAGCTGTAACACACACCACATTACATATTAATGCGCTGTTCAGATCAGGTGAACACTTACAATACAGAAAGATAATCCTACATGCTGACATACTGAATGTTTACCCACCCCAATGATATTTGGATGATGCAGCTCCTGCAGCAGTTTGATCTCTCGCAGAGCAGTCCTGTTTATACCTGTTCATACAACAGGAAACTGGACTTAGTAACAGGTGGATAACACTGTGTGGTAACAAACATTAAATGTGCGCTATCAGGCAGTCAGCACTCACCATCTTTAGCCTCGGTTCTGTGGCCAACCTTAATCTGCCAGAAAACAGACAAACCAACAGTTATTTAACATCAGCATAGCATACAAAAGCTAACACAAAATTAGGCTAATTTCCTTTACCTTTTTAATGGCAACTATGGTGTCAGTCGTCTTGTCTCTGGCTTTGTACACTGTGGCAAACTGGAGAGAGAGAGGGGAAACAGAGAGCAATGAATACAGAAACAAAGAGTCGCTGCTGCTGTGAACAGCATGCACCAGCAGGGCTTTGTTGTCATTAACAACCAGCAAACGCTTGCTAGCTTGCCCTCATGGTGTCTACACATCTAGCCACGGCGTGCTAAAGAAGAACGTGGACAGAAGTTAAAGACTTTAGTTTAGTGTATTTCTCTGCCTACCTGACCCTCTCCGAGAAAATCCAGTTTCTCGTATCGTTTGGCTCTGGACTTTACATCGAGCGCCATGGCAGCTAACTGTCATTTCACCGGGACACACTTCCTGCCTTGTTAAATGTCCTCAAAGACTTTTTCCGGGTTAAAGGAGGTTTTAAATTGACCAACAGCGCCATCTACCGGTTTGATGAGGAACACAGCTTGCAGAGGAGGTTTAGCTCAAATAAACAACCTAACATGAATATTTTATTTTATTTTGGGCGACAATTATTAGATTTTTTTAAGGTGCCTGTTTTTTTTTCATACATACACTTTAACATTAGACTACTACTTCTGCTGCAATAATAATAACCATAATAATAATAACAATAATAATAATAACAACATTATCAAATATGAAATATTACATTACATTACACATGAAATAATCTCAACACAAAGCTGATTTGTAATCAGATTATTATCAAATATATCATTTAATGTGGCACGTTCTCTCTTACATGTGTTTTCATACTGCTATATCTATAGTTTTGTTTCATATAAAATAATATAATAATTAAATATATTTATTTTATTTTTATTAATATTTTTATACCTCACTTTCTATGATTTCTTTATCAATGAAAGCAACACAAATTCCTGCAAATTCCTGTAACATCTCACAGTCATGGTGCAATATGCAATACTGTTATCGTCTGACAGCTTGCCTTTTTTATTTTATTTTATTTATTTATTTTTTCTTTTTTTTTTGCAGTTAGCAGTTTGACATTGGTCTCCTGAGAGTCTCTTCTGTCAGTTAGGAAGGTTTTGTGATCTATGCACCACTGAGCACATCTCTACATCCCATCTCCATACACAGTAGATACCCTCACATCCCACAGGATTAGGCATGGCTCCTCTCTTTTGACCCTCCCTGTCTCCTCCACACACAGACACACACACACACACACACACACACACACACACACACACACACACAAATACACTGAGTTTCATTTTCATGTTAAGTTTGACAAGAGGAGTGTGAAGGATCAGCAGGCCTAATACATCCCTCATTCTCCCCTCAGATGCATGCACATTCATATCCTGACAGCTCACAGATGTGACTGACAGGACCGTATGTGCCCATGCAACCATGCAGAGAAGAGAAGAGAAGAGAAAGAGAAGAGAAGAGAGGAGAAGAGAAGAGAAGAGAAAGAGAAGAGAAGAGAGGAGAAGAGAAGAGAAGAGAGGAGAAGAGAAGAGAAGAGAGGAGAAGAGAAGAGAAGAGAAGAGAAAGAGAAGAGAAGAGAGGAGAAGAGAAGAGAAGAGAGGAGAAGAGAAGAGAAGAGAAGAGAAAAGAAGAGACTCTGACCCAACTCTTTACTGGCCTTGTATCATAAACCTTTAGGGGCACATAGGCGGGCTTTAATGTGGTACATAACTGTCCAGTGGCAGACATAACTCAGACCCACTTACATCACTCGCTCTAAAACAAATGTGACATATTGATGTCCCCCTCTAATTCTGATATGATTTGAGGGCATTCTTGTGCTCATTCCCTTCAGTCTCTCTGTGAGGCTGCAGGGGAGGAGAGCTGCAGCTGAGTTATAAGTGACTCTGTGGCGTTTATACAGTTTGTCACAGTAAATCTCATGATAGCATGTGTAACATTATGCACACTAACTCACTTTGGTTATTTGTCACATTAGCAGATGGTGATGCTGTTGAGCTG
>NW_019525070.1:1284132-1321911 GCF_002814215.2 Seriola lalandi dorsalis | reverse complement strand
ACACACACACACACACACACACACACACACACACACACACACACACACACACACAAATACACTGAGTTTCATTTTCATGTTAAGTTTGACAAGAGGAGTGTGAAGGATCAGCAGGCCTAATACATCCCTCATTCTCCCCTCAGATGCATGCACATTCATATCCTGACAGCTCACAGATGTGACTGACAGGACCGTATGTGCCCATGCAACCATGCAGAGAAGAGAAGAGAAGAGAAAGAGAAGAGAAGAGAGGAGAAGAGAAGAGAAGAGAAAGAGAAGAGAAGAGAGGAGAAGAGAAGAGAAGAGAAGAGAAGAGAGGAGAAGAGAAGAGAAGAGAAGAGAAAAGAAGAGACTCTGACCCAACTCTTTACTGGCCTTGTATCATAAACCTTTAGGGGCACATAGGCGGGCTTTAATGTGGTACATAACTGTCCAGTGGCAGACATAACTCAGACCCACTTACATCACTCGCTCTAAAACAAATGTGACATATTGATGTCCCCCTCTAATTCTGATATGATTTGAGGGCATTCTTGTGCTCATTCCCTTCAGTCTCTCTGTGAGGCTGCAGGGGAGGAGAGCTGCAGCTGAGTTATAAGTGACTCTGTGGCGTTTATACAGTTTGTCACAGTAAATCTCATGATAGCATGTGTAACATTATGCACACTAACTCACTTTGGTTATTTGTCACATTAGCAGATGGTGATGCTGTTGAGCTGGTGTGAGTGTGTGTGTGTGTGTGTGTGTGTGTGTGTGTATGTGTGTCTGTACCTCTGTGTGTGACGGGCAGGAGGAGAGTGAAACCACAAGGCTGTTTATCAAACTCATAGGAAGTGGGTGTTGTTGAGCGAGGACGTGTCGCACCACCACATCCTGCTGCTGGGAAGCAGGTTCAGATGGGACAGTGTTCACACGATGTACAGTAAACAACAAATGCAGACCAGGTGTCTTTTGTCATATGCATGTGTGCTTGTGTGCGTTTGTTATGTGGCCACTTCATTCTTCCTGCAAGACACTTTACACCGATTGCATAGCTATATTTGAAAGAGATTTAAAAGGAGTGCATTTAGGTGACCATCAGATTGGTTTTATGCCACCACTACCCCCTACAAACCATGTATGCCATGTCAAAATGCAGAATACAAGATCTAACAGCCAGCTGAAAGTGTAAAAAGAAATTAAGAGGAAAGACCATTTCTGAGAGGAAATAACAGTCAAAAGCTTCAGCTCGCCTAATGCATGTTGAAAAGGTGTATCCCAGAATGTTGGTCATTGTACACTGTACAGATCTTCTGTTTCTGTTTTAGTTAGACACTTAAGTCATTTATGTGCTCTCTATTAGGTCATTACATTGGAAGGATAAGGTTTAAAAGGAACTTTGATGCACTGACTGAATGTGTAAGTGATGAATGATTCAGCGCTACCGCAGCCAGTGCTGTATCATACACCTGGCTTTGTCTTCATTTTACTCACAGAGTCTCGGGGGAAGTGGCTGCATTTTGTCATCTAGGGAGTTTTCCTCTTTGTTTCTGTTTCTGACTCTGTCACAAAAGCCCACACACACACACACACACGCACACACACACACACACACACACACACACACACACACAGACACAAATGCAGCTGTATCTGACCACATGCACAGCTATAACACAACAGGATGTTGTAGGGTGGATGTTTTAGGTGTGAAGGTTCACACAAGCCGTGACAAACAATATCTGTTTCTGAGAAATAATTATTCATTACCCATGTCGCTAATAGACATGGCCACACTTAACTGGCTGCTTGTCTTTTTTTTTTTTTTTTGTCTTCTATCTCAGTATAGCATAGAAACCAGGATTTGAACCTAACTATATCAAACTACTGGCTTATTGCAAGACATCAACCACACACAGTCCGCAGCATGCTTCATCCTGCCCATTTCACGTTTATTCTTTGCAGATGTCTGCAGTGACAGGACAATAAGAAAGCATAAGGACAAACAGAAGGACTATCATTATCTTCCTTGCTGCCGTTTGTTTACAACCAACGCAGAGAGTCGTCAAATTGGTGCTGTCAGTCCTGGGCTGCATTGTTAGACGCCAGAACTGTCAGTTTGAATAAATATTAGGGCAGATATTTTTTTTTTCACCACAGCATCTGAAGCATCTGCATACACCGGGCCTTGTGGAGGACTTCAAGACGAGCCCACTTGATAGCTCGGCTCATACAGAGACAACATTATGATAATGTCCCTATAAGTAGCAGGGGGATGGGCGCAGTGTCATCTCTTCACATAGACAGAGCCAGCAGGGAGTCCACAGTCAAATGCATTTAGGGTAGTCTTTGTTGTTGTTGTCTTAGCTCCCATCTGCGTTGATGTTTTGTTCCGGTCTGCATTTCCTCTCAGACATCATTATCGCTCTCATTAGAAGAATCTCTATCTCAGCCCCAAATGGAGAACAAAGTCTTGTAATATCTCTTTCTGTCTCTTTGTGTGTGTGTGTGTGTGTGTGTGTGTGTGTCTGTGTGTCTAATGTGTGCAAACTGCAGGTGGGCACTTTAGTCCTTAATAGTACACTCTTTGCTGAGCAGCTCTGTTTTAATTAATTTCTATATGTAGCCTATACGTTCAGTATTATTCTCTTATTTGGCAGAATAAACTCAGCAGATTACAAGGAGAGGATGTGTGAAACGTGAACCAGGATGGATTCAGATCCATTATGCCATGAGTACACTGAATGTGTCTCAGGCAACAAAGGCAGCGGGGTGTTCAAGCCAGTCGTCTTTGAAAGGTAAATGAGGGAGAAGAGAAGGCCGTTCTGGTTTATCTGAGTCTATCAGGAGCTGAAGATAACCCCAGCGGTGTGTTTTCCAAGAAGTCATTTACTTTATTAACCCAGCCAGATCACTGAGGCCTCAGTAATCAACCTTGTCACACGTCCCATTAACTTCTCACTCTCTTGCTCCTTCTGACACACACACACACACACACACACACGCACAAAAGTGTACTTTTGTCACACACATCTGTATCTGCAACACACACATGCACGTTATCAACCACAACTGCATGTTTCTTGCATGCTTTCACTGTGTGTCTTCACAGGCAAAGGCGCACACACACACACACACACACACACACTCCCTCTCTCTCAGCTAACTCCATTACCTCCGTCAGTCCCAGGGGTCTCTCAGCTCTGATGAACCCTCTGCTGCCCTGTGAGATTAGTGGACTCCCTGAGAAAAGCCCTTCATTGATTGAACGTGAGTCTCCTTTGCTCACAATGTCAGCTCAAGGTTAGCATGCTGACTCTCTTTCCCCGATGCAGTCAAGTGCTGTAGCTATATTATGAATATCAGTGTGTTATTATTGTTTTAGCTCTGTTGACTCCACTGCTTATATTATTCATAAAGACGGCAAACCAATTATTGACATTCACCTTCAGAGTCTCTCTTTGCTTCTCCTCTCAGTCTTTCTCTCCAGTGGCCCCACTTAAAACATTTGCCGGAGCATTTATTAATTGTTAACTCTTTTTTTTCCCCTCCTTGTTCACCTCTTCATCTCAATCGTCACTCTCCCCATCGATGAAACCACAGAGGCACTGTTGCCTCATAAAAGCCTCAGCATTTGGTAAAGTGGTTTGAATGAGATTCACTTTTATGTATCGCAAATCAGTCATGGGGAAGCATTTACTTTGCGTCCCACTTGAGGGAATGAAGATCTTCTAGACAAAAAGGCAGGAAGAGATGAAGGAATGGGGGCAGCTCTCAGTCTGTAACAGGGAGTTGGATAAATGGCTGGATCGGGAAGACAGATTGATCTTTTTATGTTGAACTTGATGAACATAAATGACGCTCCAGATTTCCTGTAGCAGTGAATAGAGATGAAAGGATTATCTAGATATTTAGATCATTCAGGCAGGAACATTGCCCTGCACTGCTGTCTCTTTCCTCCCCATCATAATTCAATATTTACAGTTTAAGCTGGAAAACTGCTCCCTCTTGGCTGCCCGTATCTGGTATCCATGGCAACAGATTCGAGAACAGAGTGCCTTCTGTATGTGTCCGTGTGTGTGTGTGTGTGTGTCCAGTGTGTGTGTGTGTGTGTGTGTGTGTGTGTGTGTATGTCTGTGTGTGTGTGTGTGTAATGTTTACTGATACACTGCAATTGATTGGTTGTTGGGGAGCAGCTGTTGACCCCTCACTCTCAGGGGTCTCTTTGTATTCTTGCACACAACCCAAATCAATAGACACACATGAATGTGAACACACGCACACACACACGCACGCACACGCGCGCGCACGCACACACACACACACACACACACACACACACACACACACACACACACACACACTTGTTATTCTATATTTGTGAGGTCTTAAAATTTATTTTAGAGTCAGATTCTCCAGAACCCTAAAATCAACCGCACATTAACCTAAGTTTAAATGTCGCCTTAACTCACAACTATAAACCTGAGTCTAATTTTAATGTCTGGACTAGAGTGCAAAATAATATTAAGCCCCTTTATTGAACCTCATGCCCTGAAATAAGACAGACTTCAAATCAAAGTCAGAAACAACAATAATGTTGTCACCTTGAAAGTATTTTTCTCAACTTATTATCATTATCGAAACATTTGGTCCTCATCAAGGTAGAAGTAAGAAGCACACAAACACCCACATGCAGTAATACAATACTGGCCCCAAGCCCACAAGTGGAGAAATGAGCAAATGGGCAATAAAGAGTTGCTGTGGCATTGTTATGAAAACACTCCCAATGAAATAGAGACTCTACACACACTTATACCTACATGCACAAACACACACACAGGTCTGTGAATCTATTCAATGTGCCACAGCAGGGGAAGTGAAACGCAACAACACCCAAAACCGCTGAGGGCATTGCAGATTTTTAACTACAAGTTTGAAACTGTGCAGGGTGTTTACATGCTACTGAGATCACAATCAGAAATACCACCCCTGCTAATGAAATATCTCCCAGTGGGTACTCTACACATGAGTGTGCGTATACACACACACACACACACACACACACACACACACACACACACACACACACATGCCAGGGATGAGTAACAGCTAGTAACTGTGGGGCACCACAGAGAGAAAGGTCATCTGACATCATTTGCATCGCTTTTTAATGTTAAAGGATGTTTTCCATACAAGGAAGGTCAAGTTTTGCATGGAGACACGATACAAACATAACTTCTGACAATGATGAATTAATGGAACAACTGTGGCTTGTTCATAGCTGGTTGATGTGGGTTTTCCACCCTCTGGTAATTTGACATATTAAGGGGACAGCACCAGCACACACACACAAACACACACACACACACACATACACACAAACACACACACACACACATTAACAACAAACATTAATAACCCCACTTACACATCCACCTTGTCTTCCTCTGAAGCAGATGTGTTGGTAGAGTGTGCAATGAAACTTTTCATCTCACTGAACCCAAAGTAAAAAACTGGACTTAATTACGCTCTGTCAGTCAAATAACACAATCTCAAGTCATTCAAGTAGTTGTGGTTTATGGGCAAACCATTTCCTATTAAGACAAAAGAGAAAAACTTTATAGATTAGCCCACAGGTTTGCAAAATGTTTCATGCTATGATTCAAAACTCCCCTGAGGATGTGTAACATCTGATAAGATTCATGTATTTAGTTTTGACTCAGCAGAAGTTTACTTGTAGATGAGGAGAGAGTTGAACCACTGATCATATTCTTTCCTATATTCATGAATCCAGCCTCTTTGAAGTGGAGGAAAGCCAAAATACCTTAAAAGGATTAACATATGTTAACATTTAATAACTTTATTAATCCATTTTATATATTTATATATATTATATATATATTTATTAAAAAATTTAAATCTACTCTGTTTCTGTTTGATATCATTTGTTACTTTCTTATTGATCCTATGTCTTTTTCTAAACCTTGGTTAAGTGTGAGTGTGTGTTAGGCCTATATGTTCTGTAAGCTCTATGTTTTATATTTGATGTTTTATGTGGTGCTGCTATCTTTGCCAGGACACTAACAGAGTCTAAGCTCAGCTCTTTTTTTTTTTTTAAATAAAAACTTAAATTTAATTACTCCTAAATTTTCTGGGAGGCCCCTGGGAATTTATCAAGAAGGATGACAGAGGGCCAAAAGGGATCTGGGGACTTTCTGGTAGTATTCAATCACTGAAGAAGAAGAGCAGTTCACAGACTGAACAAAATAATCACCGTCCAAGCCTGTAAGTTGGCAAGTTTCACATACTGTTGAGCTGCTTCTGGAAAAAGTCTAATATGATTTAGTTTTTGTTATTTCTGACTACATTTTTCTACATGTTAAAATAATTAATTCAGGCTTCATAAAAGTTGAAGCATATGCTGGTACGTGTCTTGAAAAAAAAAACTGCAAAACATCTTTCTCCTTACTGCAGAGGCTAAAAAAAACCCCCCAAAAACAACGAGCCTTTTGCCAGATGTTGCTTCCTCCCTTTGCATTACATTAAAATAACACCATGTCTGTATGAGCAGTCCTACAGGAGAAGGCCCTGGGAATTAGCGGGGAGGTTGCAAAAGGAGACGCGCTGAGCTCGTTTGCTGCCAGGTGGAGGCGATGTCGCTCCTCCTCTCCTCTCTGCTCTGCTCTGCTCTGCTCGGCCAGAGCTCTCAGTCTGCTGGGTGAGATCATTACCAGACACCAGGCTCCGGGACCTGACATTCACCGATCGGAAAAGCAGAGAGAGAGAGAGAGAAAACCCTGATCCGATGCAACCGGCGACTAAAAGCGACCTAAACCACTGTCTCCTGCCTCGGCTCCTCTGTCCTCTGTGCTGACGGCTGAAAGCGCGGTCTTGTCGCTGACATTTCCCCGCTGGATTTGGGCTTGTAGTCGGATGCGGGCTTGTTTTGACTGCAGTAATAGTGCTACTCACCCCCCTCCTCCTCCATCTCCTCCTCCTCCTCCTCCTCCTTCTCCCCCACCAACCAACCGAGTAGCGGATTTGCGAGGGATCTCAGCGCCGTGCAGCTCACCGAGCGAGTGACCAGCGATCCTGCAAGGCACCGGAGACGCACTGTGCACCGCCGCGGCTCTCCACCTCACACGAGTCGATCCAGCCAGAGCCTCTAAAGATCTCATTTCTGCGAGGAATTGGACATAAGAGCCAAGTTTCCGATTGGATTTTTTTCCCCCTGTGCGGCTACCTTGCTTCTGTCATCAGATCGGCTGCAAATCCTATTTTCGCTTTTTCCCCCCCCCTCTCTCTCTCTTTCCAAAGCACCGTTGACGCCATTTTCCTCGGGGTTTTCTGTCAAAAAATATATACATATAGTCTGGCACCGTCTGACAGCTCCCCAGGAGGCTGTCATATCATCCGTCGCTTGTGTAAAATGTGTCTAAATGGATTGTAAATGATCTTGATAAAATATTTACACGTTAGAGCCGAGTGTGTGACAACATTAGACATGGGTAAGTAGCCCCGGTTGACTGGCCACATTCCACACCTGAATACACCTCTGCTGTAAATGTGTTAATGTGTATTAATGTTATAAGCTGCTGAGTGCTTCTGCTTTTCATGTTTGCTTTTTTTTTTTTTTTTTTTTTACATGCCACCTTCACCTGCAGCGTTTTACATGTTGTCTGCCATTTTTGAAATTCCTTTAGCTAAATGACATGGAATATGTGAAATTGCTTGTTAAGTCACATGCCAACAAATTCGACTGCACACATGCACGCGCGCACATACTCGCACCACCACCACGCGCACGCGCAAGCACGTAGACACAGACCACCCCAAGCAATGCTGTACCCACTCAGCCTCCATTCATTATTACTGTCTTATACCTTAGTAATTAGGTGGCAGTAAGATAAAACAGCTAATTGGGTCAATGGGGTGAAGTGTCCACCACTGCACTGATCAGGGAGCAGCTCAGGCTCTTAGTTCAAATGTTTTTCTGCTGTGCTGGACCTCCTGCATCTCCACTGACATTGCTAGTCCATCACATAGCATGATAGTCTGTGACATGCAGCAGGCAGATGGTTGTTACTCCCTCAGTCTGTCATGAGTTATGTCACATTGAACTGTGTCCTGTAAGAATTCTTGAAAGATTTTTTATTTGGATCTGTTTTTTTTCCCTGTTTGTTCTGATGGAGTTACGGAGGCTAGAGAGTGACAAATGTGGATGAAGCCAAGTGTTTGGAAGTTGCAGGCTGAAGCACACTCAGCATGCGAGGAGTGTGTTTTAATTCCTGACTTTGCATTCATTCGTGTTTCTTTTTTCACTTGAGGCATAAAATCCCCACATGCCACCATAGCTACACTTCAGAGATGCCAGTATGCATACAAATGTGGCTTCCACACTGCATCCAGTAAGGCTCAGTGGGAGCCGGCGCTCCTCAACTCTGGTTACATTCATCAATAGCTGATCAGTTTCACGTGGCTTGCAGGTGGGTGTGAGAGACGGTGTGGCCAAAAGTGATGGCCATGCTTTGGCTGTGTGGAGGAAGGTGCAGGGGCTGAAAGTAAATGGCAATACGCCACTGTTATCAGCAGCAACCAGAAACCTCAGTCACAACCACAGCACCAGAAGATAAATAGACAAGCCTCAATGAGTCAGGGAAAGTGTGGAAAAATGGTCAGGTCTCTAGGATATATGGGAATGAAGGTGTGGAAATGAGCAGTGGATAAAAAAGAAGAACAAGGGCATGAGCAGAGAGGCAATTGTAAGAGAAGTGCGTGACTAGGTGGAAAGAAATGGGGTTGAGGGATGGATAATAGAGGTGATTCAGACTCGGATGGAACCATCGATCTTGTCTTGTTAACAGGTTTGGGGGAGTTGAAACTCTGGCAGTGTGTTTTTTTTTTTTTTTTTTGTGGCGTAAAAGTATGAAGCAGGCTATTAAACCCCCCTGTTAGGTAATGAGATGCCCATGCCACCTTTAAATTAAAGCATGAGAAATCGATTAGGTGTATCCCCTTCTGAGCTGGATACCTCGGGTCGAAACAGGATCACAGAAGGGGGGGGGGGGGTGTGAACGGGATCCAAGGACAAATCTAACTGTTGGCAGGCTCTCTCAGCAGAATATCAGCACTGGAGTACCTTTTGGCAGAGCTCACAGAAAAAGAGAGAGGGAGGAAGAGAGGGAGAGGTAGGAGGAGGGTAAAGGAAAGAGGTAGCACAGAGGAGAGGGGAGAAAACAGAGGTTGGGGTGGGGGGGTGAAGGGAAGGAGGAAGACAGTTGGGAGTAGGGGAGGTGTTTTTGCTGACAGCCATTTTGTGGCTTCTGCTGCAGTTAAAATGGTTTAACATTCATCTGCTTCTGCGGAGTAGTTAGGTGAGGATGGTTTTAGTGCTACCTGGCATATGGCTCATCCAGAGGAGTGAATGCGTGCGGGACTGCACAGAGCGGCTGCAAGGCCATTATTTTCTATTATGGCTATCCCACACATGGCACTTAATGGTTGTACTTTTAGCTGCCCTATAGCCGAACACATGCCTGTGCCATCCATGCTGAACTGGGAAGAGGAATGGTTTCATTTTGCATTTCATATATCCCAACAGAAGTTCATAATATTCAGTAAAAAAAAAAACCAAAAAAAAAACCCACATACACTCCTTGATGTGGAGAGGATAAAAAAAGATGGCTTCCGTCACCTTGCTCTGCACTGAGGCAGAGGACTAATAGACATCCAGTTTGAAAACTCGTGCTCGTGCCCGCTGGATTTGGAAGCGCTAGAAAGCAGGAGCCATTCCTTTTGATTTGTCTCCAGCCAAAGATTGGATCCCTCTAGAAACATTGGTTTACATGATTGCCCCTTCACTAGAGGGCAGGATTAAAAGAGAAAAAGAGATAAATGAAAAATGAAAATGGCAGACAGACAATGTTCATCATCCCTCTGAGATACTCATCTACAGCCAGGGATGGCCGAGCCTCTTCTACACTCTCACATCAAAGAGGGGTGGGGGTGGGGGGGGGGGGGGGGGGGGGGGGACTCTTCACCTTGTGCAATCACACGGGCGTTTGGTGTGCTTGTGGATGTGTGAATCTGTGAATCTGTGAGCCTGGGTGTGTGTGTGTGTGCGTGTGTGTGCGTGTGTGTGCGTGTGTGTGCGTGTGTGTGCGCGCGCGCGCGCATCTGTCCGCATGTGTCTATGAGCTATTTGTGAGTCCACCTCAGGCACTGGGCTGCTGGGTATGCAGCCTTAAAAGGTTGTGTTTCTGCTGCCATTTCTCTCCCTCTGTCTCACTCACACTCAGACTCTTTCTACCTCTGTTTTGTCCGCGTGTCTGTATCATTCACCATCTCTGTTCTGTCCACCTGTATCCCATTATCGATGCGTTATCATAATTGTTTTCAAAGGACAAGGCGAAATGTTGGAGGAGTGTCTCATTCACAGCCTTTCGCATCCAGCACAGGGATTGACCTTATGCTATTTGAGAGGGAAGCTGGTTAGCGCTGGCAGTTTTGAGAACATAATAAAGCTATTTATGCAGTGAGTCTGGCCTCTCACAATCACCCTGCTGTCTGAGGCTAGTCGAGGTGTGTATGTGTGTGTGTTTCAGTGTGTTTGTGTGTGTAAGAGCGAGAGAGGAGAGAGAGAGAGAGAGGAGACAGTGAGGCTCAGGCTAGCTAGGCGAGGGAGGCCCGAGGAGGGGTCAGTCTTACATAAACTCTCAGCCTGTCTGCCAGTAACAGAGAACTAACACAGCTTAGGGCACCGAGCAGGGAGGGAGGAGGAATAGTCATGACCCAGCTAAGTAGTTTACACAGTAATGGCCCAGAACGAAGATTGTACTGATGTATGACGCCATTTTGTTGTCATACTGGGTTATACTTGTGAGGGGGTACTGAGTCTTAAGCGCACCACCCAAAGTGGATATGCTTCTTTTTGATGTGTGTACATGTGAGTGTGTGTGTGTGTGTGTGTGTGTGTGTGTGTGTGTGTGTGTGATGTTGTGGTTGGCAGCTGTCTCTTTTTCCTGTCATTGTCCTCAGTCACATGACAGACAGGGTGGCTTTCACACATACCATTAGGGCGAGTCACCAAGCTGACATTAGGGACTGGGAGGCTCCTGGAGGACCAAACAGGGTCATGTGGGCAACTGTCCGATCAGGCCGGGACTGAGCGTGGACTCACTGTCTTCTGGTTATCCCTGTAAAACTTTGAATACTTGAAAGTTATTGAAGCACCACAGCAGTGGTTTTGCATGTTTCAGCCCATTAAATGCAAATTACCTTTACTGTACATTACTGCTGACCAATTTCCAAAGCATACCATACGTTTTCGGATGGATTTTCTAACTTCCTGGCAGCCAGGGGTTCAATTCATTTTAATGGGGTGTGAAAGTCAGCTTTCAGAGACTTTCCTGAGATAAGCAATCCATCAAACTGAATTTTTAGCCTCTTTATAATTTATGTGTCAATGTTACTGATCGAAGTAACACTTGTTGTTGTGTATTTATGCAGCAAGCATAACCACAGCAAGCAAGTCTTGAAGACTCTTTTTGCGGGAAGTGTTAGATTAAGGAGACACTGGACATTTCAGATTGCCAAAAAGCATTGCAATCACAGGCTTTGTTGTTTGTAAAATCAAACCTAACAGACAAACATTGACTGTGTAAAAGGGATAATGGGAATTTGGTAGTTTCTTGCATTAAACAGGTTGCTGTTGGGCAGCTATAACTTCAAAGTCTCACTGTTGGAAGATTTCTTGAAGGCAACAAAAAGGAATCATTTTCAGGAGAGTCCCTCCTCAGAAATGTAAATAATGTAACTCTGACACAGAAATAAAGGCAGACTGAATTTTCAGTGTGATGATGGATGATGATCAAGTAAGTTTTGCAAGCTCCTTTTCATCCTGCATTCAATGAATGAATCAATGACAAAATCAATGACTTCCAGGAAGGTAAGAAATCAATCTGAAAACTTATTAGTGTGCTTTTGGAAAATGGTTGTCAGTATAATCTCTGCCATGACTGTAAGTGATTTGGAGTTCATAAGCTTAAACATGCAAAACCACTGTTGTGGTCCTTCAAGTCTTTGAAATACCGCTGCGGATTATGATTATTCAATCACACTGTAAGCATGTGCTGCGAGGCTTGTTGGGTATTATGATGGGGATCAGCTGTTAGTACAGTAGCGTGGGCTGGTACAGAGAAAACACACACACATAGATAGTGTAAAATGCCTACAGTAACCATGTCAGAGAGTGTATTAGCAGGGGGTAGGAGGTGGGTAATTCTGTAAACCTTTTGTGCTCTCAGGTCACTCTTGAGTCTGCAACAAGCAATAAGCTTTCACAAGAGTCATGTCCGCAGGTAGTGGTCTAGTCTGGGTTCAGATCAGTGTAAATGGTGTCTGTCTAAGCTCAGTGTGTGAGACAGCATTCCCCACTTCCAGCTCAGTCATGCCTCATGTCATATTGACTGATGGGATTCCCTGGAGCTGTAGTGAGAAGTGTAGTCCGGTGTTTGTTTTGGTTGCTTTCTGTTTATACGCCTGCGTGTAAGTAAGCCTGTGTAAGTGCATATGTGTGTATGTGTGTTTGTCTGAGTGTGTAATATACGTCTGCGCCTGCATGTGCAATGATCCAAACATGAAGACCTGAATCCTGTGAGAAATAGCCTTTCCCCCAGAGAGCAGAAATAACAGCAGGGATGCAGAAGTATGCTCGGTGACAGCAACACTGTCATTTGTGTGTGTATTTATGTGCATAAGTGTATGGAGTTTGTCATGCATGTGTGTAGCAGTGCCACTGCATGCGTGTGTAAAACAATTCAGACGCTGGTTTTTCCAGACCAGCTCGTAAACCACATCTGGGGAAAGAATTTAGATTCCTTCCCTCCGTCTTTCTCTGCTGCTTTCCCTTTTCCCTCTGTGTGATTCCCTCCCTTCTTCCCAGCTCTGGTGAGAAGAAAAAAAACAAAAAAAAAACAGAAGTCAGCTTCTTTCATTTTTTCTGTCTTGTGTCCTCAGGCTAACTTCAGCCTGGTTTTAGAGCAGAGAAGAGGAATGTCTTATTTTGCATTGATCACTCTAGAGTGTCTGCACGGCTCTGCCTCAGATCTGTCGTAGGGATAGAACGAGGGACGAAGTGAGGGAGAGAGGATTAGCAAAGACTTGAGCGAAGGAGAGAGTAGAGAGAGAGGAAAGCAAGTGGCAGTGGGTTTCTAAAAATTAGTTTGCTTATGCGGGGTACAAAATGCAAATGAGAGCGTGGCAGCACGCCTCTACAGCTCTGTGATGAGCGCGTGTGTTTGTCTTCATACATAACAGGCAGCTAGTGATGTTGATGACAGCGGACAGGCCTGTGTAGAGACGCAGCACTGGAATGGCATCAATGGAGATGACAGGACAGGATGTTTTAGCCGCCATTTTTTTACTAATCATATCATTCACCTGTTCTCTCTGCAGACTGTCCCTGGCTTCGATATGTTCCTGTGGGACAACCAACCCAACCCCAGTAGCTGACTTACAACAACCAACCAGCCGGACAGACTACTGTTCTATATCTTCCTTTTGGCTGGCTGCCACAGCTTCCCCCATCCTGACTGGCTCTGGCGGGAGCGTGGATGGAGCCAAGGGATCTGGTTGGCTCGGCCCGACCCAAAGAGGTGGAGTTACAGGGAGGCAGGGTGGGGCCAAATGAAGAGGACCAGGAAGGAGCACGGGGCATCGGTTTGGTGTGCAGTGATGATGTGATTAATGGTGCCATTAGCGAAGGGGAGGGGCTAGAGGAGCAAGGGGAGGGGCTTCTAGAGGAGCAGGAGTTCTCCATCAAGGAGGCAAGTTTCCAGGAAGGAAGTCTAAAGCTGAAGATCCAGACCACCAAGCGCACCAAGAAGCCCCCTAAGAGCCTTGAGAACTACATTTGCCCGCCGGAGATCAGGATGACCATCAGGCCTCCAGTCGGAGAGGGCAAAGCGGGGCGGCAGGGACGAACAGGAGGCGGGGCAGGGCGGGGCCAGAAGGACGAAGAACGAGGACCCCCCAGAAAAAGGGTAAGTCACCACCCCTGTAAATGCCGCCGCTTACGTGTGGTTTCAGTTTTCAAGTAGGTGTGTAGCATTTCATGTACAGTATGTTCTTCATAAGTTTGAGTTTCTGTGGCTGCGTCTTATCTCAACATCTCGCTCCCTCTCTCATTCACTCCACCTCTTTCTGTACCTCGCTCTGTCAGTAGCTCCTTTCCCTGCTTGGTTACACAGGGTCAAAGTTTGCTGCGTAATTGAAACCAGTCATGGCTAGCTGAGATCACACAGTAACACACACACACACACACACACACGCACACAACACACACACACGCACACAACACACACGCACACACACACACACACACACACACACACACACACACACACACACTCACATAGGAGCTGAGAATAGGGCTGACATAAGCAAGTGACAGCTGGTGTCTGCTCTCTCCATTTGTGGTCATATACACAGAGACCTTTTCCTGTCTCCTCTCCTCTCCTCTCTTCTCCTCTCCTCTCCTCTCCTTTAATGAAATCAGTTCTTGTGGGTCACGCCCCTTCATCCCCCCACCCCCTTCACCTCCATCACACCCTTTACACACTACACTGGTGTTTGGTGTGTGTGACACTGTGTATGTACAGGTCCTTGGGGGAATCTAGTGTTTGCAGTGTGTGTTGACCTACACACTGGTGTGTGTGTCCAAACCTGACAGCCATCTTGATGTCAGTGAGCGCGACAGGCCCAGCAGGAGCGAAGGCGTCATGTTGTCAACATGATGCTGGGCCTTGTTTTGTCGTGTTCTGCTTCAGTATTGTGGTTTTAACTCAGATTCAGGGGGCGCGTGAGGTAACAGGGCTGCATGATTGTTGTTTTTAGCCGTAACCTAGTCTAGCATGGTCAGCTCTATCTCCAGTTTGTGTCTTTGCAGGGTCAGTGTTTAAGTGGGGTCTGATATAACCCAAAAAAAGATGTGGGCTTTTTTAAATTTCAAAAGCCAATCAGCATCATCAGGGATCTGTTATTGAGTGAAATTTTACATGGCTAACCAGCCATGTAAAATCACTGCTTTTATATAGAAAATTGTCTCTTTTGTTCAAACAGTTGAGGTCTCAAAATCAGATAATGAAAGGAAATTAGAGGCTACATACTGCTCATCCTCTCAATTAGGGCCCGTAGTGTCATGAAAGCAGTTGTATACAGGTGTATCATACACACTTTATATTACGGTTTCCCAACTTCGGGCTTAGGGACCAGAAAAGGGGTTAAAAGATAAATCCAAAGGAGTCAAAAGATGATTAAAGAAAAGAGAAAAAACATATCTTGCTACACTACAAAGTTTGAATTCTTCAGACTTGCCTCAAATTGTCATTTTTTCTTATGAATTGCTGGATTATTTTTTTTTTAAGCTCTAGAGATTTTTCAAAGAAAGCAGTTTTTGGTTGAACTGGCAACAACCAGCAGACATTTGTAACTGGTGAGTGGACATTGCTTCATAAGCCAGAGAGATTGCTGCTGTTCGTGTATGTCTGTCGGGTTTTTCAAACAACTGGAACATTTGTTGAAATCACCAACCCACTCACAGCACACCTTGTGCTCACAGTCTGAGAAATGATTCAAATATGAAATTGCAACCAAATTGCAAAGAAACCGTGTGGGTGTCATTCTGTCATCTGCAGGTTTTGACATCATCCACAGTCACAGTTTCAGCTAGCTGAATGCAGGATGTGTAGTCTAACCACCTTTATTTAAATAAAGTATGAAAATATACTGTATGTTTACCACTGAAAACTGTCAGTGTTTATATCCACGAGTAAGCTGAGTAAGATGAGCCCTGCACTCTGATATTTGGGCAGCTATTCCTAATCCAGCGCCATCAGTCCCCATTTGGAAAGCCACTGCTGCAGTATGATTGACAGAGGTTGTCATAGTGACAGGGGCAGCAAGCTGGTCTCTATTGAGGTTTTGAGGTTTGGGGAGATGAGGGGAGGGGAGTGGTGGATGTGTTGGTGTTGATTCAGATCAGTTTCAACCCTTCATCCCCTACGCTCTGTCCCTCAATCACACCCTCCCCCATCCCCCTTCCCTCTACCCCCCTGCTCCCGCCTACATCCTTTCCCTCCATCCACCCATCACCTGCCACCCCAAGGGTGTAATACAGGCAGGCTCACTGGAGAGGAACGGGTTAAAGAGAGAGGCTGGGCTGCTTTCTGTCTTTTCTGTCTCCCTCTCTTTCCGTGTGTGTGCGTGTGTGTGCACGTGTGTGTGTGTACGTGTACATGTGTGTGTGTGTGCATGCATGTGTGTGTGTGCACGTGTGTGTGTGTACGTGTACATGTGTGTGTGTGTGCATGCATGTGTGTGTGTGTGTGTGTGTGTGTGTGTGTGTGTGTTGAGGTTAAATACTCTCTTTGTGGTGTGTGTGAGGCTGTGTGTCAGGAGGGGATGGGAGGCGAGGGGGGGAGCAGATGGACAGCCTCTCTGCTCTCTGTTGTATTGTGTCCAAATCTACTCTTTCCCTCTTTCTCTCTTTATCTTTTATCTGCCTCTCTTTCTCTGCTTTTCCCCTTAGTCTTTTCTTCCCTCATGTCTTCCTCTTTTCACTCACTCTTTTTCACCACTCTTTTCTTCCTCTCCCTCCCTCTTTCACCCTCTGTTGTCTTGTAGCAGATGGCAGCGTGGGGCAGCAGCAGCAACAGCAACAGAGCAGAAGCCAGAGTGTGAGCAAGAGATGGGGAGAGGAGAAGGGGGTTATGGAAAGAGGAGGAGGTGCAGAAAGGAGGTGGGGGTCAGGCATATGGAGAGCCTGGTTAAGGGGCCCCCTCAGAGGGAGTGTGTGTGGTAGTGTGGTGAATAGAGGAGGGGGAGAGGCAGGATACAATAGATGCCCATTAAGACAGAGATTTGACTCTAATAGACAGAGAAGGGGAGAGACAGACAGACAGATAAGTAGGCAAACATGTAGAATGGTGCAAAGAAAGACATGGAAATGCCATGTTTTAGCCATTCTTTCTAATACTCTGCTGTCAAAACTTCTCTTCTCTTCTCTCAACTTTATTTTCATTCATGTGAGGAAACTGGGATGTTTCAGCAAACAGCATCAGGACACACTGCAAGCAAGACCTGGAATAAACACAAAAAAAAGATGCAAATGGGGATTATACATTACATATATTTTCACAACTGACTAATTCAACAGTGGAGACCAGTAAAAATTGTATAACGCATGAATTTAAACACAGGCCATGTCCAAAAATCACCCTATTTTTGCTACATAGTGCGCTATATTTCCATTGACCACTTTGATATATTTGAGCATAAAATGTATCTAGTATATAGTGCAATCCCACAATGCAATATGTGCCTTTGTAAAGATGCAAAAATTATAGCCATTTGCCTCAACACCTGTCAGTGATGACGCAAAATGATAGTCATTCAGAAGTGTCCAAAATTGCAATTTACTACTCACTATAGAGTAAATTACCGAGTGTCCATTAGATAGGGCGTGATGAATGAGAGAAGAGAGGAGAAGAGAAGAGAAGAGAAGAGAAGAGAAGAGAAGAGAAGAGAAGAGAAGAAGTTCTTTGCCAAGTTTAAAGGAAATCTTACCCTCCTATCATCTCAATAGCAGGCATCTATAACCAGGGGGTCAGTGAGCAGGCACGTTGTGTCAGGGGACAGACCCACACACACACATAAACGGGATATGATGGGCTCCCCTTCTCTGTCTCCAGCTGACATCACACACATGCTGAACGTCCTCTCACACACAGCTCTTTGTCTGGGCACGCTGTGTGTGTTTGGAAGATGAATGTGTGTGTTCTAACGGATTGGGTCCTGGGTCAACCACTGCATCACTCCTCCAGACACATGCCCATACGCGCACACACACACACACACACACAGACACACAGTTATCGGTCCAATGCCTACACATGGGGAAGCATACGTGAGCTAAAATGCATCCGCTCTCTTTCTCTTGATCTTTCTCTCTCCCTCTCTCTCTCACACACACACACACACAAATCATGTTGAGCAGTGATTGCAGTTAGAGAGAGTGTTTTCCTGGTTATCTGTCCAGTTCTCTGGACGTGCCAAATGTGGCTCTTAATCCATTTCACTATCTGTGGGGAGAGATAAGCCAGAGCTTTTCCAGGAGTCCAGGCCAGGCTGTGTGTTGTTGTTGTTGTGTGTGTGTGTGTGTGTGTGTGTGTGTGTGTGTGTATGTGTGTGTATACGTGTATTTGTATTAGTGGGTGTATGCGAAACCCTGACGCTAGACACACACTTATCTTGTCTTGACAGCCCCTCTGCTTGGTGGTCCCCCTGGCTGTGTGTGTGTGTGTGTTGCTGCTTGGTGGTCTCCCAGCAGTGTTTGGGATTATTATGTGTTAGTCAAGTGCATTCACAAGGAAATTAATGCTGCCACTGTTGCCGTGTTGTGTGTGTGTGCGCATGCAGTGCGTGCACATACGTGTGTGTGAAATGGTTAGCCTTTTGATGTGCGCGTTTTTATCCCTGGCTGAGATGGCGGTTGGTGACCTGAGGGACTTGATGAGCTCATAAAATAGGAGCGTGCGTGTGTGTGTGTGTGTGTGTGTGTGTGTGTGTGTGTGTGTGTGCTTGTGTGTGTGTGTGTGTGTGTGTGTGTGTGTGTGTGTGTGAAGTAATCCTTGATTGATTTATGAATGTGAATGAACATGAAATGATCACCTCCAAACTGTCAAATTGGTGCCTATTTTTGTGATGAAAATAACCAGACTTTTATATGGTGTGTGTTTGTGTGTGTGTGTGTGTGTGTGTGCATGTGTGTGTGTGTGTGTCCTCGGTGTGCAGTCTTTGAGAGTAAGAGCTGGGAATGCTTTAAGGGGCGTTTCCCTGTGGTTGATGGGGGATGGGACATGTGTATGTGTTCGTGTGTGTTTGTGTGTGTGTCTGTGTGTATGTGTGCCTGCATGCTGGGGAGGGGTGAGTGATTTAGCACCACTGAAACACCAGCTGTCCATCTGTGTCTGACCCCCATACACACCCTGTACACACTTGAAACACACACCAGCACCTACCCTGACACACACACACACACACACACACACACACACACACACACACAAACACACACACACACACATCTCCTCGCATCTAACTTCTGATCAGCTCCTGAGTACCTCTCAAACCTGAAGAAAGTCCAGACAAAACACAATCTGTTCATCTGTCTTTCTCCCAAACACACACACACAAACACACACATATACACGCACACAAACATACATTACACTAAGCAAGATTGCTCCCTAATCAGCTCTGCAGTAGTGCTGGTGCTGCAGTGTATCCACAATGAATGACTCTGCAAGGTCACTCCTAGTGAGCACACATACACACACACACACACACACACACACACACACACATGTACACGCCCAGACACACACAGCCACACACACACACACACATGTACACACCCAGACACACACAGCCACACAAAGGAACACTGGAGACTGGCAGAAGAAGAGATGAACTTTGACCCTGCCGGACATTCAAAAGTCGAGGTGATAGCTGGACTCCACAGTTGTGTAAGCCTCTGTCTGTGTGTGTGTGTGTGTGTGTGTGTGTGTCTGTGTGTGTGTCTCTCTACGTGTGTGTGTGTGCTGTATTGTTTGTTTGTGCGAGTGGGTCAGGGTTGAGACAACTGGAGTCTGGCCTTTGCTTTCTTACCCTCGGGGCTGGATTTGGTGTCCGTGTGTGTGTGTTTGTACTGACCATTTGGTTGGAACTGTAGCTAATTTCTCAATCAGACACACACATACCATCTTCTCAATCCGTCCCAAAGGTCAAGCCCCATTCATTCACTATTGTGTCCACTCCCAGTGGGTTGCTGTTCCTCTTCAGGCAGATGCAAGCAGACTATAATAGTCAGTCTAGCTCAAGTTACATTTTAATGAAGACCTGAGGCAGCTACTTGCACTTAAAGAAACATCAATGGCTCAGTGAGGGAGCAGTTACCAATGAACATGAAGGCATTTTTACATTGTCAACAAATATTTTGTCCAAAAGTTTTAGCTGTCAAGAATAGCAATAAGATTTTCTGGATGTTTTATAGCTGATAATCAGTTTCACTACAAGTAGTCCTTCTTAAAATTATACAAAACAGAGTTGAGTGTAGTAGAAAAAACAGCAAGTCACCCTCCAAGTAGACAGATAACAACAAAATGGGAAGGCTAAATCAAAGTGGTCATGGTTTTGATATGGCAACATCAATGTAAGTGTAGACTCTATAAAAAATTAAATCATGCACTGGCTTGAATTTGGTTTTTTGGACAGCGGTTGACTTTGACTCACATAACTGTGGGATAATCTGGAGGGTAGCCATGTTTGATGTCCTCTGTGGTCACGAATGATGTTGAGTCACAGCATCATGTGTTCCTGGTGGCGGCTTTGTTAGTATGACTCCATCATGCCTCTGCATCTGTGGTTACTCAGTGTGTATGTGTGTGTGCATGGGCACAGAAGTAATTGTGTATATGTGAGGAGGAGTGTATCCTGTGGTTTTGAGAGAAGGTCCAGCAGGGATAGAGGGTGATGTTCGGTGTGGGGAGGGGAGGAAAGGGGATGATGGGAGTCAAAGGAGAAGCAGAGTATTGACTTTCACTGTGTCTCACTTCAAGCGTAAGTGTGTTTGTCAGTGAAATCTGATGGCCCCATCAGCTGTCTGGGACGCGCCTGTCAGAAGGGTGTGTGTGTGTGTGTGTGTGTGTGTGTGTGTGTGTGTGTCTGAAAGCAAGAGAGATGACAGGGGAGAGGTGTGCCATGACTGATGTTTATAACAATATTTTTAAATCATGTTAACATTTTTAACATTGGTTTACAAACAAACTTATCTGGACACAATTACAAATATGGTATGAAACATTTTCACACAAAAAATATGTAATCATACAAATCATTAAAAAGCCTCTAAGCCTGGGCTTTCCAGACATTGTGTGTTTGTGTGCATCATTCTGTCCAGTTCTCTGCTGCTTTTCATGTCTTTGTACCCGGCTTTGTAAAATAATCCGTCTGTAGTTCTGCTGTTTATTTATGCTCGATGCTTAAGTATGGATGCGGACATGAATAAATTATATAAATGTGTCTGTCTGTCCTTCTGTCTGTGTCTGTCCCTTGGGGCGGCTCAGACTAAACAAACAGCTGTGTTTATGAAGCAGGGAAGAGCCACAAGGGTCTTCTGTTTAGTGGTCCATTTCAAGACACACACACACACACACTCACACAGACACATGCTCACATGCACACACACACACACACACACACACTCCCGAATGCCCTGCGCACTTCATCTTTTACCTGCCCTCTGTTGCGTTTTTGCCTCCTCGTGTTTTCTGCCCTGCTCGGTCGCTCTCTCTCTCTCCCTCTCTCTCTCTCTCTCTCTCTCTGCCCCCTCTGCTTAGTGTAATGCTCGCTCGCTCTCAGACCGAGAGGAATGCCACTCCGTGTGACCTCTCACCTACAACAAGGAGGGGTGCCGGTTTAGACGAGGGAGCGAGGGGCAGCTGCAGTCATGTGCCCAGGCCTGGAAGGAAACGCGCACACACATGCACAGAGAGCCGGGCTGCTAGCTAAAAGGCACACACGCTCAAATTGTAGCATAGTTTTGTACGCACTGATGCAGATCTAGATGTAGAGCACTGATTCTCCCGCCTCTCTCTGTGACTGTCTGAGAAAGTGTAGGATACTATGCTTTGGTCTGTGCGTGTATGTGAACGCGCAAGTGGAGTGCAGCCTCACACAAAGGCGTTATTGTTGGTGTTAGGGGGCCTGAGGGGAGGCGGGCAGTCTGATTGGTTAAGACTATTGTGTCTCACTTTGCCCATTCTTTCTGTCACTGAGGATGTCATTACAGTGGCCCTGTAACTCTCTAACTCTCTTTCTCTCTCTCTCTCTCTCTCTCTCTCTCTTGCAAGCTGGGGATCATCTGAGGACTTGAGATATACACAGAAATGTGTAGACTACTCAATGAAAGTGTTACTTTACAAACTTTAAACTTGGAGTGCAGACACTACAGTCATTCTTCAAGACATAATAACTCCCCTGTCAGCAACTATTTGTAGGCATCACTTTCTGAAAACAATTTGCTTTCCAGTAGTGGTGCAGCAGTTATTTTTATTACTGTTTGATTGTTATTATCATGATTAAATAATTAAAATTCTGTAAAATGTAGTAAAATATGAATAAAATGAAAATAGTAAAAAAAAATGCCTATCACAGTTTCCTAGTGCTCAAGGTAATGTCTTTCGTTTTTTGTCTAACCAACTGTCCACAGATGTTCAGTTTTAACTGATATAAAGCTGATATGATGATATAAACCCTCAGGTTTGTAAAGCTGAAAACAGACTGGGACATCCTGATGCTGGTGGGGGTTTAAGTTGCTGACTTTGAAATCGTGACAGCCACAGTTTGAGTCCAGCAGGGGAACTTTGTTACATGTCTTTCCCGCTCTCTAGCTCCAGATATTACCTGTCATCTCTCTACTGTACACTATCTAATGCTGGAAAAAAATCTCCAAAAAATACTAAAAACATGTTTCAACTTCATGTTCTGATTGATTACTTTCAGCAGCACTCTGCAGTGTGGTTATTTCACATTATATGCCTTTGCTTTGCTTAATCTGATCTATCTGAAACTTAACAAAAAAATGTAATTTATAACGGAACAGATGTCTCCATTACTTCGGTTTATACGTATACAGAAACACACTTCTTGTTTTTTGCCTCAATAACTAGACAACGGTGCGTTATTTTTGAATAACTAATGAGCGAGTGAAGCTTCGCTTTTACAAACCTCTGTTTGCCAGAGAGGAAGTGTTTAATCTCAGCAAAGCTTCTGTCTTGAATTACCCATCATTCCACACAGGAAGTCATCCCTTAGGATTTCGAGCAGCTCATTGGCTGTTAATTGTTTCCTGTTGTACAGAAGTGGTATGATTGGGTCATATGGTGCACAGAGAACAGTAAACAACACGTTCCTTTGGTTTTGTACTGTGTGGCGCACGTGTGTGTATGGGTGTGTAATTTAGTTTCCCCCCAATAGATGCATTCATGAAGCACTACTATATTAGACGTGTGTGTGTGTGTGTGTGTTTGTGTGTGCATGTGTGTGTGTGGTCAGCCTCTATGCTTGTGTACATTTTCTTTGTGCAGAGCATGTGATCTGACTGAAAAGCATAATGCTGTCACTGAGGTTCAGCCACGTCCATGAAAGGAACAATTGGTACATAATCGCTGTAATAATCACTATGAAAAAACTCTTCTAATGTGGTTCTTAGCGCTATTCACCAGCAGGACACACATATGCCTGCACGCACACCATTAATGCTAATAGCTGGGATTAGATGTATACTTTGTGTAGCATGTAAATGTGTCTGTCATTACTGAGCGGGTGAAAACCTCCCTCAATTGCGCTGTAATAACATGCTTCAGCTCAGCCAATCACAGGCTTTTGTTCAGATTGAGTCATCTACATCTGAGCGTGTCTGAAGAGAGTGTGACAAGGAGACTCTTGGGTGTTTCGCTGCTATCTTTAGGAGCACTCCAATCTGAAGGATTACTGCTGTGGACGTAGGAGGGAACATTTTACTTGAGACCTACTGCTGTGCATTAAATCTGGCTTCTGCTGTACAGTTAGCTAAGGGACAAATGTACTGTAGATTAGATGCTTGATTGTGCTCAGCGGGGAAGGTACATGACAGCATGTAGGAAAGAATACGCTGCAGAAAAAGTGAGTTTTTGACCCGGATAATCAAACCCTTTTTCCTAATCTCTGGATGTAGGCTGAACACATAGTTTTGGAATTTCAGCATTAGTCCAAGAGTGGAAGTTTTGAATGGAGCCCAATTTACAAACTTTCCCACCCAACTTTCCCAGAAGATGCTTTGGCTGGCACAGATGCCATCAGATCTGAGATAGTAAAGCGCTGGCTAAGGCAGCGCATGCTGAGTGAAAACAGACACACAGACACACGCATACACACAATTTTAGGCAGCGGGCCTGATCCCAGTGATCCACAAACTGTCCCACCTTGACACCCCCTCCTTTTTCCTCCCCTTTCTCCTCCCTCTTTTCTCTCCCCTGCTGTGGGTCTCCTCAGGCGCATGAATGGAAGTCTTTATTCCCAGGAGAACTGGTGGGAAGAACGAGAGAACGAGAAACAGGGATTGGGGGGTGGGGGGGGTGGCTCTGTGAGAGTGGCTGCAAGATCAACACAGTGCCACAGCTCCTCTTTTCTTCTCCTCCACCGCTTTTCCCTCCTTTTCTCTGTACACCCCCTCCACCAACCCCCTCCCCCCAACCCCCTTTAAGTGCAGTGGACACAAAGCCGTGTTAGTATTCATGGTGTTTGTTTGCCGAGGAGCTGTGTGTGTGTGTGCGTGTGTGCATGTGTGTGCATGTGTGTGTGTGTGTGTGTGCAGAGCTGTCAGAAACACAGATCACAGAGAAGCAGCGCTCTGAATGGAGCTGGAGAGAAGCGGGCAGGGGAGGTGGGGGGGTGGTAGTTCCCACAGGGGGAGAATGGTCAGCTCCAGAGAAGAGAAAAGAAGAAGAAAAGGAAGGATGAGATGGTGGAGGGGGGGGCAGTGCACGAGGCCACGGGGGCAGAGGGAGACAGCACGGTGTCAAAGCCAAGGAGAGTGTGTGTGTGTGTGTGTGTGTGACAAGGAGAGAGTGGGAAAAAGAGGGGATCATATAAATCATAAGGTTTCGGAGGGAACTAGTTGTAAATGGGTCTGGGCACCTCTCTTCTTGTTTTTCTGCTGGTCCTCTTCTTCCCTCCCTCTCTGCCGCTCTCATTCTTTCAGTAACCCCTCCACCCCTCCCCATTTCTCCCTCTCCCTCTCTCTCCCTCTCTCTCTCTCACCCTCTGTCTCTCTGTGCCTCTCTCTCTCTCTCTTTCTTTCTCTTTGTGTGTCTGTCTGGACAGCTGCCCAGTTCCATACACAGGGAAAAATGAAACACTCTAACCACCGGGCGTGCAGCCAAATAAAAGGCTGCGAAAAACTATTTGAAGGGCAGCATGTTTGTGTGTGTCCGTGTGTGCGTGCATGGAGTTTGTGTATATGTTTGCTCGTGTACATGTGTGTCTGTGTTTGCTGGGTTGTGAGATTTGGGTGTGCCTGTTTAGGGTGTTCTTTCCCAGTATAATGGTGCAGCCAGGGTGCTCTGTGCGTGTATATGTGGGTGTGAGGGAGAGGTTCCACTCTGAGGTTCAGTTTATTCAACAGTGGAAAACGAAAGGCTGTAGGAGAGGGCCGTCACATACCTCCCCACACATCAAACTGGAGGACAGAAGAGCGTAAGATTTTACATCTAAATCTTGATTTAAAAAACACCCTGCATGTGAATGTCACATTCAGACACACGCAGACACATTTGTCAGTAAATATAAGCTGACTCATTTCGCAAAGTGTCTTTCAGTTGGGTGATTGCAGCACTTAGTCACATATTAACCATGACCTCCTCCGCTGCGCTCTGACCTTATCTGATGGTTACATCACCAGTGGAAAGGAATGTGCCGCTCCATATCTGCCAGTATTCGGGTGCTGAAGAGCCTTTGTGAAACTGACTGAGGCCAATCCATGTTGTTACAGTGCTGGCCCAGAGGAAGACATCCTAGAAATGGTTGTTGACCTAGCTGTGGAGTATGACCCTTAACCCCTGAACACAGCCCTGAGAGCCTCGAGGGAGGGAGAGTGCTTGAAATGGGCTGAGGACTAAATATGCTTTGGGTCTATTTTGTGCTGGCCTTTCTCCATATTTATATTTGATCTGTGGGGACTTGAGGAAAAAGGACAGGGTAGAAAAGGTTGAAGCCTCACAGCTCTTGCGCTTGTGGGTTGCTCCAGGGTCAGAGTCCCTGGTAGTGCTTATCTCCCAGCCGCTGCCCCCTGCTGCAGGCCAGCAAGTAGCACAGGGAGATGACAGTCTCTATTCACACACCACATGACAAGAACAGGGCCGTGTACGTACAACAGAGAAATAAGTGCAGCGACATTTTTCGGTGGCATTACAGTACAAGATAAGGACAACAGGGCCTCCAATGCCGTGATAAAGAGGCAATGCAAAACATTCAGTGGAAATTAGTGCACAGTGAAGATACAAATGTTGAGTTATTATCACATGAATACCTGTTAAGTTGTATGAGTGAATAAGGTTGAACCTGTCTGGAAAAAGGCATGGAGAATAAGGAGTTCTTTTCACACCGTGTTGACTGCAACAACCATGAGAGCACCTCAGTTTATATGACCACTATTTATATTTGCTTGTGTGAATATCAGACATTGAGTGTGTTTTCCCTGGAAATGCTTCATGGAATGTGAGAGGCATAGAGGAGGGGAGAGGGAAGGAGAGGGTGGTAGAAGGGAGGAAACTAAGAACAAAAAGCTGAACTGGTGCCAATAACCCAACCTCAACCGGAAAGCGCAAGTGGGGGCGGGGGTGGGTGGTGTGGGATCGAGGTGTGTGTGGGGGGGTGTGAGCTCCCTATTTCAGTTTTTTTCTTTCTCTTCTCTTTTGCTCTCTCTCAATAGTAGGAAAGGTGCCCATGCCTCCTCTCTTTATTATCTCTTTGTGGTTGCGTTGTGGTTACTGGGGAGGACACACGTGTGTGTGTGTGTTTGTGTAAGTCTGTCTCTCTCTCTCTAATCACCTCCACCTACCTGTCTGTCTCTTTTTCTGTGCCCTCCTTTAACCTGAAACAGCAGGTATTCTAGGACGGGTTAAATGAGAAAGCATGTGTGTATCAGGTGTCTGTCATTTTATCCCTCTGTGGACTCACAGCGTCGCTACTCCAGTGTCACTGTGCGCACACACACAAATTCACACTCATACACACACGCACACACACACACACACGCACATACATCTCAGAGCTGAAAGGATACCATAACAGGGCGCTCAGCAGATAAATGAGAGTGGGCATGTGTGTATAAGCACATGCATTTTCTGGCATTGTTAATCATTTACGCCTCTCAGTGTTTGCTTGCGTTGTGCATTTTCATCCATGTGTTGCATGTTGTGTTGTTCGGCGTTCGTGTGTGTTTTTGTGCTCGTGAGTTTGTGCAGCTTGCGTCTGGCTGATAAACGGCTTCTGAAGCCAGTGTGGAAGTACAAAATGAGTGTCACTGCCTGGCTACTGATGGTACAGCAGAAAGAGGAAGAAAAAGGTTAGATAGTGACAGAGAAGGGATAGAGAATGAAAGTGGATAATGAAATGAAGGCAAAACTGGCAGGGTAAATGATAGAAGAGATGAAATATGTATGAATGTGTATGCGCCCTTTGATAACTACATACATGATATATTTAATTATTGTGCGTGTGTGTGTGAGACTGTGTGTATGTGTATATGCAAAGAGCAAAGCTAATTATCTGACAAGCTGCAAATACATCCAGAGTAAAATTGGTTGCCTGACTGTGTTCATATATTAGCATTTTTGCACTACTATGTGTGGTGGCAGGATTTTTGTCAAGCTTTTTGAAATGTGTACATCTACTGTATGTATGTGTGAGTGTGTGTGCCTGCATGCCTGTGTGTACATGCTGAGAGGCAGGCCTGTGGTTAGGTTACATCTCCCTGCAGCGCAGCAGAACAGTGTCTTGTTGCGTCATACTGAGTCTGTTAATAACAGGCTAAACCACAAAGGCCATCCGCTGCTCTATTTCTCATCTTCCAGCAGTACAGTGATTATGCAGCAGTGATACATTAAGCAGGGTTATGTTGTCAAGCACAGTAGATCAATGCTTGGGCATTTTCAGCCGTACATGGTCAAATGTTAACTGTGTAGTGAATGAAGGTTGACTTCATATTTGTGGCCCTTCACTGGGAAAATGTAGATACATTGTGCTATAGTTTTCAGGATGTGCATTGTGTGCAGTATGACTGTTAAGTGTGTAAGACTGAGCTTGGCTACTGTGTTTAATACTGTGTGCAGTCAGACACCCCCAACTCCATCCCCCAGCCCTCACAGCATGCAACATCCTTGCCACAGGAATTTAATTGCTCTGTAAACAAGCCTTTTGTTTTGTTGCACACTGTTTGCTCATGCACACAAGATGTATTAAAAGCTTCAGTCCTGCCGTGAAAAGAGAAGAATGTCACATTAGAGCACAACAAATCACTGATTTGATATGGACTGACAAAAAAAAAAAAACTGGATGCAGAACTGGATGCTATGCTGCATTTATAAGTATTATCTCTGTGAAGATAGGCTGATGTTATGAAGACAGGAAATGGAGTAGTCTTAGTTTTATGATCACATTATCGTTATCATCATATCATTTGTCAATCCCTACAGCTAAATAAAGATGTCTTGTGATTGTAGTGTGTATGTAGTAACCAGTCTTTGTGTCTCTGTTCTGTCGTCTCCAGACATACGAGCGCCAGTTCAGAATGCCTGAGCAGAGAGAAGGAGGCCTGCTGCAACTACTGGGAGATCACACTCCGCCCAAACACCAGCTTCGCAGCTCCCTCCTTCCTGCACACACACTATCACACACACAGCAGACACAGCACACCCACACGCAACAATTCCAACACACTCACACACACCAACACCAAATCAATTCAGACTGGATCGCGTCTTCAGCACCTTCTGCGTCCCCGGCCAATCCTGCAGATTCTGAGCCAGCCAGAGAACTGGCAGGAGCCAGTCGGAGCACTTTGCTCGATCCAACCCAACCTTTTTCACGTACAGCAACGCAAAGCCCCTCACCTCAGAGATCCCTGACTCCAGACCTGCAGTTGCCAGTGGTTACAGATGCTAGTATTCTCAACCTCACCTCTCTCAGCAGGTATGTTTGATTTTCCTGTGTAGTGGATCTTCTCATGAGGCACACATTATCACTAGACCAAAAATACTGTACACTATGTATAGAGGGTATAGACAATTATTAGGTAATAAATCACAATATTTTGCAGGATATCTTAATGTTTAACACTTTTTTTTTTTTTAAATAACTGAATCAGGCTCAATTGTCATGATAACACCATAACATGAGTCATCTGGTGATACCCATCCCTATGTATGGTGAGACACAAAACACTCTTTCTCTTCTATGTCTTCATTTTTTCTCTGTCTACATCTCTTCAGGGGGAGGGGTTTGCAAGAAGTCAGCGAACAGCTCTTTGGGAACATCAAGAGGAAGTACGGCAGGAAAGACTCCCAGAGGATGCTCTGTAACCCCCACAGTGCTGACACACCTTGGGGAAGACAGACAGAGAAAGGATCGGAGAGCCCAAGTAATTCAGAGGAGAGGCAGAAGTACAGGCAAGAGGAGACAGCTGAGCGGTTCCACGAAGAAAGAGAGGAAAGGAGAAAAGAGGAAAGAGAGCGAACAATTGCTGGGAGGAGAGGAGATGAAGACGACAGAGGGATGCACATGCTGACAGAGGAAGGGAAAGGAAGAAAGAGGCGGAGGAGGCCTTCTTTTGACGAGTCATTTTCTGTAGAGGAGCAATCACAGCAATGGCAGGAGTCTGACACTACAGAAAAACACCAGCCTGGGCCCCCAGAACCTAAAGTAGCACATAAGATGGAGACTCACAAAAATGATTCTCGACTTACATGTCAAGCGGATGTCAGCGGAGAGAGGCTAGAAAAAGCAGAGCGAGTAGATAAAGGTGATAAAAGAGAAAAAGGGGAGAGGGCAGACAGGGCAGAAAGAGGAGAGACAGTTACATGCGGGCCTGACCTAGAGTCAGCTTTGAGCGTAAACAGAATGAAAAAGAACCCTGTGGGTCGTCCTAAGCTCAGCACAGAGACCCTTAAACACAGAGAATCTATTCACAATCTCATCAACAAACCCAGTCTTAACACGAACCTCAGACTCCCTAGCCCAAATCCCAGCCCAGGCCCCATGGGTGGCATCAGTCCAAGCCCCAGCCCTAAACCCAGGGCTAACATTAGCCCCATTCCCAGCCCGAGACCCAGGGCAGCCCTGAGTCCTAGCCCCAGTCACAGCACCAGCTCCACAGCAAGTTCCAGACCATGCAAGGCCAAGGACAGGTGGTCCTACCTGAAAGCTAAAAGCCATGCCAGCCTAACATCACCACTGAGAGACAACAGGGGTAGCCCCTCCACCCTAACTGACCCACCTTCAGCCTTCCCCATCACCCCGTCTAGCCCCCTTTACACCAACACTGACAGCCTGACCGTCCACACACCCATTAAGAGGAAACGAGGGCGCCCGAAGAAACAGCCACTCCTAACAGTGGAGACCATCCATGAGGGCACTTCTACTTCTCCTCCAAGCCCACTGGCACAGGAAACGTCTGCAGGGCTAAATCGTAGGAAGAAGACACACACACTAAACACATTAATGCAAATGACATCCACAACCACCAGCGCCAATTCTAACAGTCTGAAACTAAAGCGTGGCAGGGGCCATTCCAGGCCAGTGAATAAGATGAAGATTGAGAAAATGCAGAGCATCCTGAATGAGATCCTTTCAGGTTCCAGTCAGAATGGCACTCTGGCTCTGAAGTCATCCTCCGCCCCTGTTACCTCAGCTATGAGTGCCATGGCATCCACCATTGAGGCTCGGCTGGGAAAACAGATAAATGTCAGCAAGAGAGGAACCATCTACATTGGTAAGAAGAGAGGACGGAAACCTAGAGCAGAAACCCAAGTTTCCAACCCTCCCAAAACCACTCGGGACAAGCCCCTCATGTCTATCTCCACCTCCAGTCTCTATGAGAGCCCTGTAGTGCCTTCCACCACCTCGTCTCCCAGCTCCAGCGCTCCACCCCTAAGAGCCAGCCACTCTGATGCCACTATGCCCAGTTTGCAGCCCATCTCAGCCCTGCCCTCCAAGCCTCCAAGCAGGGGCTTCCTCTCTGGGGGGTGGAAGCTGTCTCCTCCCCGCCTTCTGGCTAATTCACCCTCCCACTTGTCAGAGGGAGCGTCAGTGAAGGAGGTGACCCTGTCCCCCATCAGCGAATCCCACAGTGAGGAGACTATTCCCAGTGACAGCGGGATTGGGACAGATAACAACAGCACCTCAGATCAGACTGAGAAGGGTCCGGCCTCTCGGCGCAGGTGCAGTACACTGCTACTACACTTCTTTACCTTCCTTGAAGCTTGATTTATAGACTTTGGTTTTATATTTCGGACTGGTACACATTCATGAACCTGTGATTTTATATGTTATGTTGTGTTCATACAGGTACTCATTTGATCTGTGCGGGTTTGAGGCTGTGGAGGCAGCAGCTCTGGAAGCCTCCAACAGGGGCAGCAGAACACGCTGTGAACGGCAAGTAACTGCTGTCGACAACTTCCTGTCACAACAGGAAAAGAAGCAAAAACATCATCGGCGGAAGAGGAAGTGCTTACAGAGCCGGGATCATCTTCATTTTCTCTCTGAACTGGAGGAGGTTAGAAAAACTTTAAAAATTCTGTGTATAATGTTTGACCGCAAACTGCAATGTGCAAGTGGTGTATTTGCCTTAATGTTTCCTCTCTTCTGCCTCCCTGCAGGTTGTGGTAAAGCTCCAGCAGCTACGAGTGTCTCACAGACGATACGCCTGCTACCCCCAGCACCCATATCCCTCTATTTTCCGCCTCAACTTCCATCATTACTACCCAGTTACCTATGACCCTTACCCCTGTGACTCCAGCTCGTACCTCCGCAGGAGTGCCGATCTGAAGGCTAAGAGGAGACGCGGCCGTCCAGCCAAAGCCAGCGAGCCAATCACAACGAAGCTGCCTTTTGTTCAAGGATATAGTTATCCGCTGGCAGGGGGAAATTTCTATGCAGCACCATATGCGATGCCTTACGCATCTCCTCTGAGTCTGGGCTACTTTCCCCCTGCTCCCCCATTTTACCTGCCCCACCACACGCTAGGACCTGCACCTCCATCTCCCTTCATGAGGCCCGCTGTCCCCCCACCCAAGGCTTTCCACTCCAGTGGACACTCCAAGCTCCAGCCAGGGGCCAAGCTTCGCAGTGCTAGTGGCCCACTCCAGGGGCCCTCTGTAAGAGGAGAGGGCCTTGGATCCCTGGGCAGTGGCAGTGCAGGTGGTCTTGCAGGGGTTCGCCTCCATAAGAGGAAGCACAAGCACAAACATAAGCACAAGGATGAACCCCTCCTTTCACCGCGAGACCGACAGGAGTTGGGTGGGCTTTTCAGTGGAGCTAAGACCACTGCGCGTCTCAGCATGCTGAGTGACAGGAGGGACTTGTCCAGTCAGGGCTCATCTAAGCATCTGGAGAAGCAGAGGGGCAGTGGTAGAGGCTCAAGTCTGGGATCCAGCTTAGGGATGTTTGAGTCGGACCAGCTGTCCACACACTCTCTTGCTGACAGCCAGTTCCACTCCCGTCAGACTGGACAGCCAATAAACAGCTTCATGAGCAGCTACAGTAGCCAATCGCAGCGGTCGGAGTCAGCGTCTGACCTCTTTTTGGGGTCACGGGAGGACGACTGTGGTGGGAGGGGCAGGAAGACGAGGCTCGCTGTGTTTGGAGATCAGGGCTTAATGTCATTCCAAACTGCCAGGCAGGAGCCAGGACAGATGAACAAGTGCTCCAGTCCCCCCCTCACTGGTAAGAACCTCTTACATTAGGATTACCTGTTCATTTTTAAACCACACTGTGTATTTACAAGGAAGTGCACTGCTCTTTTGCCATGATCAGAAACCATGAGGAATGGTTTTTCTTTTGACGGCAGCAGCACGGTAAAATGCATTGTTTACTTTGATGATGTGTTGGAGGTTTGAGGTTACCCAGACTGCAATAACCACTTGTTGCTTGCTTGTCTTTACCTAACCAGTTCACTTATGGCAAGACTTCCTGTAACTACTTCACACTGAAAGCCATACATGGTTCCCCTGTGGAAAACTAATAATATGAAGCATCAGTAGGAAGTGTCCAGCTGACAGTAACAGCACTGGACCTCATTACAGATCCAACTGTGATGCAAAAGAGAGCAACTAACAGTGACTTCTATTGTACACAGGAGATAAAAAAAAAAAAAAACAATTAAAAGCTGAATATAGGTCATGCTTTAAAAATGTGGCTTTTTTTTTTTCCTCACCTGCGTGACCACAAATTGAGCCAGTGAGTTTATCATAATGTTGACATAGCTCTGATAAAGGTTGCTGCGTGCACATTCAGTGCTCCCTGTTATGAGGGAACTCTGGATGTGCATACTGTGCAGTAAAGCACAAGATCCTACACTGCAGTTAATGAATCCTACACCAAAGCGGTGAGGGAAAAAAGACACATACGTGGCATTACAAGCTATTCATGTGAAATCTTAAGCTGCCAAGGTTGCAGAACTGATAACATAGCTAAATCAGGAGCATGTTTGCAAAAAGTAATTGATGTCCATATATATATTTACATTTACTCATTTGGCAGACGCTTTTATCCGGAGCGACTTAGAAGTCAGGGACATCACCGAAGCTTCAGTGCAGCAGGAGACCTTGGTGTAAGCACTAAGTACTTCACCAAGGTATTATTCTGTTCCCTGGTGATAATGGGCTTGTTTTGCTGGAGTAGAGTTTTAATCACATAATTTGTCTGAGTTAACTGGGCTTTCCCTATTTTAAATGCAGAGTTCAGCACGCTCATCAAGAAGATTCATATTTATAAATAAGCTATGTACAGGATTATTAGGATTTAAAGCAGACAAAGAGGCAAAATTCTCACTACCAAACTAATGTGTATTTTGGTACATTCTGTATTCTGCTGTCTTTGAGCACATCTGGCTGGGGATAGAGAGAACGTAATGCATGGATGGAGACGACTATAATTCACCAATCTATCCTTCCTCCCCTCCCACCCTCCCTTCCCTCTCTCCTGCCAATGCCTTTGCCAGAGATATATTATTCACACAGTGTGATTTATTTTCTACAGACACGCCGTAAAAGGCCCTTGCCTGTGTTAAAAGAGCTGGCTGGCAGCCAGGGGTTTAATGACTGGGGCCTAGTCCAGTGGTGGGGAGGAGAAGCCAGGGGCTCAGTTAGAATACACCCCCCACCCCAGGGGATCCAGGAGGGATGACTCATATACAACCCCCCCACCCCCACACCCCTACACCCCCACCCTACACACACCCCCGCCTTCCACGTTATCCCTCCAGTGTTGTTATACCTCTTCTACCCTCCATGTCCTTCCCTTTTCCCCTTGTGCTGCTTCTGCAATTTTTGCCCTTGATTTCCTCCTTCCACTCTCTCCCACAATCCCCACATCCACATGCAGACTTCCCCTTGTTCCTCCGCCTCTTCCTCCCCCTCCCCCTTGTGTCTCTCTTTCCTTCTTCCCTTTCTCTTTCTGCTTTTTTCCTTGTCTCCCCTCCCCCTTGTTCCCCCATTACCCTCTCTTTTCCCCATTCCCTCTGCCCCTCCTCTAGCATGACTTACTGCTTCACTTCACAGCTTTAGCCCAATTAAAACATAGGCGCGTGTGTCTACGCACGCATGCTGCACAACCACACATATACGCATGCACATGCTGGAACAGACCCACTCTGACACACACAGATATACACACGCAGATAGATAGAGCCCCATCCACAAGCTGACATAGATTCAAAATTCATATTATTATCTACTATATATTATAACTAGTTTGTAATGATTTAAACAGTTTCATTTCTTTATGCATGTGTGTGTCTGACAGCAATCTTTCACAGGCATATTTACATAAAAGCGGGTCATCTTCCACTGACTTAATAAGAATCATTTTCATTGTGTCACATGACTTGTTTAAACACGTGTGCAGTTTTATGTAGAGAAACACTCAAACACTAAATAATGTGCATTAAGGACCACTTTAGCTGCCGCAGTGGCAGTGGATAAGTGAGCATGTATCTGTATGTTGTAGTGACTTCCTATTCCACAGAGAAACAGGTCCTCAGTGCTGTACGGCCCCTCACACTGCTGAAGGTCACCGGTTTTATGTTCCGTGTATGCAGCTCATAAATTTCTGCTACTTTGTAGTGTGTGTGTGTGTGTGTGTGTGTGTGAGCGTAGCGTGTGCACACTTCTGTTCAGCTCATAAACTACTGCTACTTAGTGCTTTCTGCATTAGACTAATTTCACTGTCTGCCTTGAATACTTGAGCAACAATAGAGTCAGATGTTCCTCTGAGTTTTAAATGGAGGGCGGTCAGGCCTCTTTATCTTCCTTTAGTCTTAGTTCATTAGCAAACACTTTGCACAACACTCTTAAACTATTAATTTTCACTTAAACATTCCCATTTAGATTCTTTAAATGTTGAAGGAACACTGTATGACAGTATCACATATATATTCTGTATTGTTGCAACACTTCACTGAAGCTAAAAGCTTTAATAAACAAGAGTGACATATTTAAGCCCAATATGCCATGCATAATTTAATAAATATTTAGTGTCTAAAATTCAGAGCTGTTTTGGTTTAACGCCATCATCAATGTGCTAGAGCACTGCAGAAACCCGCTACACTGTATCAGCAGGATTCTGGAGGAAAAGAAGAAAGGAGATGGTTAGGGAATCCAGGAATAGGAGTAAACGCTCAAGAAAAAGAGACCAAGCATGTTGTATGCACACTGCTTGGGGACTGGTGGCTGATTGTGCTTTTCCTCCATTTTGGCTGTGGCTCAGTCTGAGCCCTGGGAACAGTGCCCAGACAGAGAGGAGGGGTGGGGGGGCTAAGAAATGGGACAGAGATGGGAAACAAAAAGAATGACAGAGACGGACCAAGACCAGGAAGAGGTTTCTGAAATAGAGAAGGAAATGAAATGGTGCAGTGTTACCAGTTTAATTGAAAATTAGAGAGTAGCATATTGCCGCCCATGAAGAGTGCAGAGGAAAAGAAAATGAGACTGATGGGGAGAGGGGGAAACAGAAAGGATAGAACAGCATGTAAAGGGCATACTGCCCAGTTCACCAGTGTGAAGGAAACAATATGGCTCCAGTTTCATCTGCTCAGCCATTCTGAACTGTCGAATTCATTATTTGTGCATGTTGGGCATGTGAGTGTGTGCACATGTGTGTTTTTGTACTTGTGTCGGTGTGGATGTGTGCATGCGCATAAATGTGTCAATATGTGTGTTAGTATTTGTGTCTGTATGTGTGTTTGGCTTTTTGGCAGCCTGTGCTCCAGATGCACAGGGTTGTTATTGTGTAGCGACATATTAAATGGTTAAAGGAGACATTTCTGTGGGTTTCCTGCTAGCAGAATGGGATCTCCTCCTCTCCCCTCTCCTCTCTGCTCTCTAGTAGACAATTACAGGATAGGATCTGCTCTCCTGGCTCAGCTGGGCTTTGAAAGGCTTACATGAATATGTCAAAATTAGCAGGAAGCTCTTGAAGCAAAAAAAGAAAAAGATTCTCTCCATGAGCTAAATTGGCATAATGTCTTTCCTGGCCTTTCCAAGGCTGCTCATTTTGACTGACATGCTAGAATGAAAACTCCTTTCTCTTTATAGACCTTGCTGTGCTATTTATTTACCTTGTGATGTCTCTGCTCACTCATGCTCACTCTCTCCCCTCCCAGGTGTTCCCAGTAAGCGGAGGTACAAACGTCGTGAGGTGGAACAGATCCAGAAGGACGTCAGGAGAATGCATTCTTTGAACTTTGAGCATGTGCAGAAGATCCTCCGTGCCAAGCGCCTGCAGCGACAAGCCAAAACAGGAAACAATGTCATCAAACGACGGCCTGGACGGCCCCGAAAACAACCCTTAGAGGAATCAGAGCCGACCAATAGGAGGGAGGAAGATCGGGCTGATGTTCGGGGTTTGGACATGTTTGCCAGTAGGCGAGGTGATGGGAGGACTCTGGGGATGCCTGTCCTGGAGAGGTGTGATGACCTGCCAGGTAGGCAGAGCCTCAGGCCAAACTTGACCCCCGAGCCGCTGGAGTTCTCCAATCACGATTCCATCTCAGCAACAATTGAGACCGTGGTGCATCAAGCGCGGTCGGTGGCTCCGCTGGCCAAAGGGGGGAAACGCAGAGGCAGGGGCCACAGCAGGGACGAATTATGGGCTCCTTCCAGTCAATAAACCTGCAGGAGCGAGCAACTCCGTAACCGGACGGAGAGCAGTGAATGGAGTCAGTGCCGTTCCAAGCCTATCAGATGCAGTGCCCTTAATTATGGGACTCCTCGGTGCACTTTGACTTGTTTCTTCTCTCTGATTTGTTGTGAGGACTACAGTGGGTCAGTGGAGAAGCAGGAGGAGGGAACACTTGCGGTGCCATCCCTCTGTTAGCTAAACCCAACCAGACATGAGCCTTTCAAGGATTCATTGGACCTTCATTTACAATGGCACTATATGGTACTATTTGATACTGAATCTGATGCTATACAAGTGTGTGGTACTTATGATAGTGTAGGATATTATGTGATTCTTTATGTATCTGATACAGTGATGTGTATGGTACTTTATGATACTGTATCTGAATGTGGCTTTAGCCATATATTTACCAGCAAGGGGAGGGGGAATGGTTAATATAAAACTGTGCAGCTCTGCTTATTTTTGCCTTTCTGAGGAAGCTTGTCAAAGACATGTGGAATAATACAGCAGTAATTAAGCCACCTTACCCTAATACTTATCCCTGTTTTTGCTCCCACCCCCACCTGTACCTTCCTTGGTCTCTTTCTCTCTCTGAGAAGTAACTCACACTTCCTGGCAGCTCCTCACCCCTGGTCCCCGTCCCTGCTTCAATTCTTCAGCCCTCCCTGGTGCCTGCCGCTCAACTCCATCTCCCTTTGTCCTCTCATCTACTCCCGATCATGTTTTTCATCTCCTATTGCTTGT
>NW_019525070.1:1200559-1284112 GCF_002814215.2 Seriola lalandi dorsalis | reverse complement strand
CGTCTCATTTATTTCTCCCTCCCTGCTCAGGCCTGTCCTGGGCAGTGACATAAAGGCAATATGGTGGATGAGACTGTCCCAGACTGTACATAGAAACAAAGTCCACTGTTGCCTGCCTTGTACAATGGGAAACCAGCTCATAGACTCGTACTGGCATACAGTATATCAAATAGAATTGTTGTACCATAGACAATGAAAGTTGTGTATTGTTTTATAACCAAAAACAGACGTGGGTGCGACTCAAGACAAGTTTGTTTTCAGACAGAAAGAACCACATGTATTCATTCATACACTCATTATTGTGTTTATATCCAGGGGGCATTGCATACAGGAGGAATATCAGGTGTGTTTTTGGTAAACCTTAAAATTGGTTTAATGCACTATGAAAAACCATACACTTGCATCAATCAAATGCAGCACTTACATGCTTGTTCCAGCCTTATGTTTTGGCCTTCGATGGTGTGGATATCCATTCCAGAGAGCATGCATTATTTTAATCAATTTGTATATGCAGGCTGCGCAGCCAAAAGCGTCAAACCGAAGCCCCGGTCTGAATCGTGATTGGACAGTTCAGCAGAGGAGGGCTCTCAGTCAGTGTTTTGAAAAGCTAATCCCAGTCTTTCTACTTTACATGATTTTCAATCCATATCCTTGGAAATATTTTTGGAAAGTAAATCTAGTATTTAGGTTTAGAAACCAAAGTCTCAGTATTCAGTGTAAGGATGTATTATTTAAAAGAATCTAAATCAGAGTTTGACAAACTCTCCACCATGTTGGCACCAATGTAAAGCATTCCTATGTGCACTCTAGAATGTAGCCATCTTGGATTTTTTGTGTCAATATGTTAAGCCTTTGTTAAACTCTATCTACAGTATCTGTGGCTTTGGGTAGTGGTTGGTATTTTCTCAAATAAGTATTTCAGAATATAAGCAATGGCTCAGTGTTTCTTTGGCAACTTTGTTAAACTTTCATTTCAGGAGATTCTGTTTTCTTTGGGTGGGGTGGGATTCTCAGTTGCAGCAGTTCAACTTGTGCCTTATGTTTCTTTCTCTCACCAATTTACATTTGACCTGAGAAATATCAAGTGGCAAAGAGTGCCCCAGAAATTGTCCCTAAATATTCATGATTGTGCATATGACGCATGTGTCTTAGTCATCTGAACCCTGACACTGCCTGTGTCCCTTCACAGCTTCCATAGTCAGCATCCTCTGTCACCGGGCACCGAGTCGCTCTCCCAGCTGCCTTCTAGTTTTCTCACTCATATCATCCTAACAGAACTAGAAGGGCTGGACTGATAAAGACAATATGATATTACTGTATTAAATACACATCATGTTCTGGCCTACATACTGCCTCACAGCAGTGCTGGAAACAGAAAGGGCCTCTGTTTCAGATGTGTTTATATCCAGCGGTATTGATTGTACTCAATGTCCCAGATATATAATTGAAGATCACTTGCTCTGCCCAGTGTATAACCAGTTATTTACAACATATAACTGGTTACATACTTGGCAGAGGAGGAACAGAGGAGGTTGTCATGGAAACCACGTTCTCATACATTCTTGTTTGCTATGCATCAGGCCATGCCTGGCAATGACCTTAAAAGGAATTTCTGTTCTGGGTCCACCCTTCGACAAAGAGAAATAAGTGGTCTTATTTACTGAATAAAATGAATTCATGTAACAAGAATTGTGAATAATACCAGTAATAATTTGTAATAAGTTGTGCAGAAAGTGACTATCATTTCATGAAAACTATAGTTACTGCAGCTCTATGCAGTACAAGCCTTAACCAGATGTAAAACTACAGTATTGAAGTGTTTGTTGTAAATAGTGTTAGTATGTCCATCCTGCATGGATACTGGTTGGGCTCGGCTATGCTGGGACTGTCTCCTAAAACCACAGTAGACCTTCTCTCTCTCTATTAAGACTGCTCAAGACCCAAGAAAACATACAGAAATGACAACCCCAAATTAATTTTCCTATTCGACAAATTCTGCTGTACACTGACATTAATTTTTCCAGTCCGTTAAATTACACAGAATGCTAAAATAATTTGCCTTATCACGCCTTTAAACGGTTTTTAGAGGATACAAACCCCACTGTAGTGCAATCGACCAAAAATAGGAATCCCCGCTGACTTGCAGCTATTTTGCCTGCAGTCAGTCAGGGCAGTGCAGTAGCATGTAGAGTAAGCAAGAGGGTTGTGTGTGGGGGGAGTTCTCAGAGGAAACAGCCAAAAATACACTCGTTCCTAACGTTAGTGCGCTTAACCTTGCTTCGCTAGACGACTTTCAGTGGGTCTGCAGTCTGTTGTGGTGAAGATGAGGTCTAGATATGTGGTCCATGAGGTGTAGAGACTAAACGCTTGGCAGCTTACTCCTCCATACTGTGGTCAGTCAGTGGTCTCTGATGTAAGAGTTAAAGACCCCAGGTGTTGTCTGTCCTGTCTGTCTCTCCTACCAGCCAATGCTCCGGTGCCTTCTAACACTGACAAGTATTGTCCTAATCCAGAGCTTTCACTCTACACAGAGACTGCAGAGGGGATGTGGCTGTGAATAGGGTTCAAGGTCACTGTTGTTGTATTGTATTTAGCAGCCAATCTGGACCAGTGGCTACAGGAGGACCCTAAACACTGACGTAAGGCTCTTTTACCTTATCTTTGGTGCTAGCATCAAGGGCAGCGCAGCAGTGTTTGACCTTAAATCAGTGGTTGGGGTGCATCTACTGTAGTCCATATTTACCAGTTCCCTACAACAACTACGATGAGATATAATGGCACCTAAATTTTGCCACCTCCATTCCCTATGTAGCATGCTGTGATGAGTGTCCTACAAATGGAATGAGGGGTCATGTGAGACAGAGCCTCATAAATGTACATGTAGTCATCCTCACAGCATACGTTACAGTTCTAAGCTATAATGTTGTTCAAAGCTGAAAGTGCAGATGAAGCATTGAGAAAACCAATAAATGTACTTCTTTAGAGCACAAAGTGAGCTCTTCTAACAGTGTGGGCATATTTTAGTTTGTATACATAGTGTATTTGAACCTTTTTCTAGAGTGGGTTTCCTTTATTTGCATGCTCAACTTGATTGTATGCATAAATATTTTAGACAAGCCGAAAGTTGAATTTCAATTGAATTTGGAGCAAGACTTGTACATTGTTTGATATGTTTCTTTTTGTAATGAATTTTTTAATTCATGAAGCATTTTTGTACATTGTATGAATATTAAAAACTGCAAATATTTGACATATAGAGTAAATACTAGATGCGCATGCATATGCATATATCCTTCACAGTATGTATGTGTAAATGTACACATATATTTTGTATTTGCATTTGCTGGCATACAGATATATGTCTTAAGCACATATATACATGCAATATATATGTATATCCATGTCCGCTGGCATGCTTTTGGTCATGTTTATCTTCCATGATCTTGTAGGTTCATTTTTTTTTTTTTTTTTTTTTTTTTTTTTTTTTTTTTTTTTTTAATTTCTCTTTCCTCAGAAAGAAAAGCTCATTCTTTTGCTATGCTTCTGTTGGCTGGCAGCGTTGAGCACTTATTAAGAAGAACTACAGTTGAAGTTGTTCATGTTATCCATTGTGTGAAATAATAAATGACTTTATTGACAGCTGATGGTGGCACTTGTTTTGTTATTCCTGTATCGGATTTAATGCTAAAAAACTGCTTTGTCACATGCCGAGATAAGGCTGATAAGTTATCCTGTCATAAGAGCCAGCGTGTGTGTATGTGAGTGAGTGAGTGTGTGCAGCATGCACGCAAATGTGTGTGGGAGTGAGATGACAGGACGGCTTGCTGCACTGTTGGTACTGAATGTCAGATGGTCCTAGTGAATGAGTACTACTCCACAATGTGTCTGCTTTTTGCAGTTAAAAGAGAGGGAATCCTCTGATCAGATTATACTACAGCCTCACTCAGTCCCACTCTATCACGCACACACACACACACACACGCGCGCACACACACTTACTCTCTTACTTGTTCATTAGCCAAGCCTACATCTCTAAATCGCTCCTGCACTAGCCCATCAGTTTCAGTTCTAGGTGGGCTGGGCTGCAGGCTGCTCTGTTATTGGACGGAGCTGAGTGGGAAGTGCCCCACTATTGGCTGCTGCCAACTAGTAAAATTCTTCTGTTACCATGGTTGCAGGGTGAGCTGCCCAAATGTGTCTCAGTGTATCTAGTGGTGCTGATGGAACCGTTGGCACCACCGGTGTTGTGCTGAAAAAAATCCCCCCTCTGATGGAAGTCAGGGCTGCAGTGGGGCTGCACCCAAATCACTCTCTACTGATGCCTGTAAATGAGCCCACATGGCCCCACTCCACCTCCTGCACAAGAGAGAGGATGAGATAGATCACCAGGGCTGTGATCACGATGAAACAGCACAGTGAAACACATCCTGCATGAAGGATGAAGGATGTACTGTTGAGCCAGAGTTGGAAAAACAGAATCATCGATCTCATGTGCAATGCATGGAATTTCTCAGCATGTTTAGAGTCATATATGGTTTTCCCCAAGCAGGTCAGTGATATCTGGATCAGTGATAAATGAGTAAAATTCTATACATATAAAATTTTACATGAAACATACACAATATAAAGCATTATTCTTGATATATAAATATAAAGGTAAAATATATTCCAGCTAGTCAGTAGGTGGAGTCACAATGCATGTCAGATGAAAGGAAATGACTGGAAATGACTGAATTTAAATTGTCCCCGGTATTGTTTAGTCTTTTTTTTTCTTTTTGCTCCACAAAAATGTGTAAACTCCTTTCAGCTTTATGTAACAATATTATTAAATCTTACCTGCTGTGACATATTTGCACAGCAGAAATATTTAACTGCAATCATAGAAGCGCTAAAGGACTAAATATTTGAAGAAGTGGATCAGTGGTATGCTCTGTTATCAGGAGATACAGACAGGAAATGTAGTGGTAGAGAATTGCACTGAGAGAGTGCATGAGGAGGACAGGGCTTATAAATTGTGGTGCTTAGCCGGGGCCTGTAGGTTCCTTGTTCTCAAACTTAAACAAACTGCTTTTTATTGAAAATCTTTCAAAAAATTTGGGAGGATCTCACCCCCTCATCAATTCTCTATGGACCAGCCTCCTGAGGGAACCCTGTCGTTGGCTAGTGTGCTGAGTGATGATCACTTGGATTAGTTGTTTGGAAACTATGATGTGTAACTTTCCTTATTAAGGTAAAGAACTCCAACACAAACTGAAAAACCCAGATGCAATTGCAGCCATATTGACAAGGAGGTGAGCAGTTTACAGTTTTTACAGGTGGCTTGTCTCCTGTTACGAATTCTTCCCTCACAAGAACTATTTGTTTAAGGGTATGCACCAGCGAGTCATTTGAGAAAAATGACTAGAATTTGTAGTTACACTTATCATAATGTGTCATGTAACAGCAGAGTGTTAGAGACACTCACCTGTGTGATCTCCTGCTGCCTCCTTACAGGCTCTGTTGATTCACAAGCCGTGCAAGATGGATTATTTGCTGCAAAAGCAATAAGTAAAATAAATAATTGAAATGATAATAATAATGATAGAGTCTGGCTTTTTTTGTGCGTACCGGGGCATTTGTGAAAGGGCCCTGACACAAAAGGTCAAACTGCCTTTTGGCACTTTGAATTCTTTGTATCTATCATTTGTCCTGATTGATGGCGCTGATGGCCGACATTCACATTCATTCTGTGCCTGCGTGAAAAACACATTGACTGTAGTTATAATACCCTCGGTTGTGATAATCATTTTCATGATTTTCCTGACACTGTGAGTGTTTTAACATTATGCTTAGAATGAGAACTTAGATGACATGTACATATATATGTCTGTATGTCTGATAAAAAAGCTGTTACTAACACAGAAAAGTTTTGTTTTCCCTTACAGCCTCTGACGACCAACAAGAGGCAGCAGCACTGGACACACTGCAAAAACCTCAGGCCGTGGTTGGGCACATGTATTCAACCACAGTCCAACGAATGCCCAGTGATGGCCAAACACTGGCCAACTGCACTTTGAAGGAGCTTTGAAGTGTAACATAGATGCAGTGGGTGGGCTGTCGGTGATTATACTCTCTAATTGTTGATTCTTCCTCCCAAATTCTGCCCACTTCCTCAAACCTGCATAAATCAGTTTTTTACCACAGCATACTGTATGTCCTGGAAGCACACTCTGGAAGACAACGGGACAAGCTTGTTGTTGGTCTCTGCCCAGTTTTGCTGACAAAGAACTTTAACTCTTGTCTTGGCATCTGCAGCACAACCACTTGAAGTAGCTGTAAACTATCACAATTGTTTATGCTGACGTTTGGCAGTTCATCTCCGTCTCATGCCAACAAATACACCTACGATTTATTATAAAGCTCAGCCTTTGTACCTTCGGAGCTAGGCTTTTACTCTTATTTCTGGTTACATTATGTTTAGCCCTTCATGCATCCCAAACTGACAAATTTGTCTTTTCTGTTATCAGAGTAAGACCAGGAACCTTCCCAATGTCACCTTTTATTAAAGATATTCATTTAGTTCTTTATAACTTTCACTGTGGCTGCCTGTGTCCTAAGTGCTGCAGTGTCCCTTCAGCAGAAGTGCAGAGTACAAAAATAACATTCAAAAGTGACGCTGCCTTTCCTGAAACATTTATGAACCAATTTCATCACTAATTATTTACGCTTTTCCCCAAGTCTCAGCAATGCTGTTACTCTGAGTCAAGATGCATGAGTAAATGCTAATGAATATCAGTGACTGTTAGTCACTTTGACACATCCAAAGCCACACAGACCACCAACAGCAGACAGAGCCATAAATTTACAACAGATAGTCCTTCAGTCCAGGCCAACTAACCAGGAAGCCTGCCGTGTAACCAAGCATCCCCCCAATTTATCTCTGTTGGTGTTTTCAGAGGATGACTATTGCTTGTGTTTATGAAGATGGATAGAGCAGGCAACATCTAAAGTCACCCCCCCCACACCCTCACCCCCACCCCCCTTCTCTCTCTTTCTTCACTGCACAGTGATGGCAGTGATGGGAGACACCATCTGGTGGTGAAATGTATCAGTGCAGCTTCAGCCCCTCAAAGCCACTCGAGTCACAGTCATAGGAGGAGAGAGCATCACCTATCACACTGTGGGCAAAGCAGTAAATATGACACATACACAAATACAGTCAAAGAAAAGGGAAGATGAAATGTTTTTTATGTTTTTTGTGTTTTTTTAGGATTTCAGTAATAAAAATCTGAACTATGACCCCAAAGTGTCAAACCTGCACACCCCAGTGCTTTATTCATTGATCCACTTGAGAGATCAGCGCAGGAATTACTGTAGCCTAAAGTTGCTTATGTCTGTGTGTGGCGCAAAGAGAAAAAAGAAAAAACACCAGAGATATGACAGAATGTGTTCTGCATGGAGCCGGCCACTGTTGCCACGGTGACAGTGTGACTCATGGCAGTTTGCTTTGGATTTATAGCAGTGCCCTGTTTTGTGTGAGTGTGTAATTTGTCTGCGTATAAGCATGTGTGAAAATGTACCTGCTTGCACATATGTAAATGTTTTTATATATATATATATATTTATGTAGGTGTATATTTGTGTGCTGATAGGATGAGAAACTTAAAAATAAAAAGCAGACAGGTAGAATTTCTTCTGCGCAGAGAGTAATTGTCCACCTCTCTCGTTGGTCACAGTTAGAGCCTTTGTTAGCAGATTGGCTCTGCCTGAGTCTTATTAATGATGCCAACACTTAGGTAATGTGCCTTTTTGATGAGAGTAGGCCACTTAATCTCTCTATTCAGGCTCACACACACACACACACACACACACACACACACACACACACAATCTCCCTCTCTCTCTCTTTCTCTCTTACACACACCTCCCCCTCAATCCTCCTAATAAGCTGTCTCTCTGTCTCCTGTAATTTGGCAGACGAGTCTATTATATGATACAGTCATATTTTATTAATGGACCCCTGTAGCGAACACACACACCCCTTAGTGGATGAGATTATGTGATGCACAGGGAGCGTGTCTCTGTGTTAAAAATGATTTCAACTCCTCGGTTAGTTTTCATCTGCGCCGTTTGTCTGCTGTGTTGTTAGTGCTGGGCTGGAAGGCAGAGCCACATGCATTTCTGCTGAAGTTGGCACTGTTCCTCCACACTTCATTACACTTCCATCAGCTCAGTGATAGCATGGAACAGTGCAGCTTCAAAAGGCCGAAAACAGCAAAAAATAAAAGACAACGTTCAATTATTGAGTTAAACATTTTGTGGAAATATTCTTCTTGTCTCTGTCTCTCTCTCTGTGTCTGTCTTCCTCAGTGTTGTGCAGATAATTCATCCCATATGCTTCAGCAGTGCCAGGCATTTTAAGCTCTCGGGTGAAGTACACTCCTCCAAAGCTAATTTGCTCAAATGCTATATTGCTTTAATGATATATTACCTAACAAATTCAGTATGGTTTTTGCATATCTGCAGTTACATTGTAAAGTGTATATAGTAGCTATTATTGTCCAACAAGACTAAGAGTCTACAGTCCTGCCAGCAGCTAGATGAGACTGTATTTAAGCACAGTGGTACTTTGAACTTAATGTGAATAAGCTTACAGTGACAATGCTAACATGCTAATCAGAACTGAGCATTAACCTATAAAACATTAATTTTAAGTAGCGGAAGAATTCAAATTTTGACCTGCTGGTGCTGGAACAAAAGATGATCACCCAAGTTATTACAATTCATTCTGAGGGGCACATGGTTTTCTGTACCAAATTTCATGACAGGTCATCCAATATTTGACAGTCATTTTACTCAAAACCACAAATCTAAACCTCGTGCTGGTACCAGAGGAAAAAGTCAGAGATCACCTGACCAGATCACCAAAGTCGGATTGGGACGAATTAGGATTCCCTCCTCTGGGCAATCCTGTAGTTGTTACATCAGTCCGGTCCAAGAGGTGGACTGACAAGCCGACAGATATTGCGAGTCCCTAGAGCAACGCTGTGAGCCTGGCTAAGAAACAAGAAATTAGAAAGATACATTAGCCTGATTATATGCTTCTTTAAATTACTGAAGTTTAAGCAAAGATTGCAACAAACTTAAGTCGTGTTGGAAGATTTCCGTTCTTACAGTTTTAGTCTGGCTTCCAGTGGAAGACAGGGTAGGTCACATTCAATTAAATATTGTTTATAGGATTTCACACGGACATGTTCCCTGTTATTTTTAGAATTACTTTAAGAAGGTGGGTGGACTCCACAGCCATAACAGCAGAGCCAGTCTAGCAAACTTAACTCTTTAAGTCTTGGACAGGTCAGGATTTACTTCTGTATCCTCGTGCCATGGAGGAAAATAAGATTACACTCGAACTCCCCTGCCTTTAAAGCAAAGGCAAAACAATGTTGTAATATTGTTGCAGATGTGTTGTCAATAATCATAAACCTAAAATCTCTGGGCCAGCAGTTTTCAGGCTATGTCCAAAATGGTGAATCTCCTAATGTTCCTTTGTCAGATCAAGACATACTATGTTTGCTTGATATGCTACATATAAAATACCCAGTCTCACTCTCATTCTCCCTCTCTCTCTCTCTCTCTCTCTCTCTCTCACACACACACACACACACACACACACACACACACACACACACACACACACACACACAGACTTTGGCCAGTCTTTGATTCAGTGTACTGCTTGAACGATGAAAGAGGAATTCCCCCACCAGCAAAAAAACTTTTACACATTTGCATATTCATGAATTTTTGCTTTCTCACTGAGGGCGAAGGAGCAGAGAAGTTGTCGAGCTCCTTTCTGGTGGTTTATTAAACACATTTGCAAGTAATTATGATTTACTGTCAACAAACCATTATTCAATATTAATATACCATCATTATATGTTATACAGTACAATGTGTTTTATTTTTCTAAAGAGCTACAAATATATGTGGAGTGGCACTTTAAAAGACTGACTGTGAGAGCGTCTGCATCATCCCATGCAGATAGTCTGCAGTTTTTGGATAGAAACTTCCTCAAAACAAGAAGAGGCAAACAGTCAGCACAGTGGACGACTTCTCGTGTTGTCTAGTCTTGTTGGAGCACACGAATGGATTAAGTTCTTTATCAGACTATTGTTCTCATTCTTCTTTTATGCCTGCAGTGGCTTGTTTTAATCAGTCCAATGACAAGGAAATATTATCTGACTGTTATTGCTCCAGGAAATCGTCCGGAACAGAACAGCAACAAAAGATAATAGGATATTTATTGCAACACCTGTATGTGTTTGTGCGTGGAATGTTATCCAAGCAAATCTTATTCCCGAACATATGCAACTACATGCACATACCTGCATGTGTGCATTTGGCATGTGTGTGTCCACATAATGAAGAGGAGTAAAGCTTTTAGCTGTCAGATAGTCGTGAAGCGTTGACACTGTGTGACAGTCAGGAGTAACATGCTGAGAACAAACGTCTGATTAGAGTCACTGGACTGGAACTGAGTGGCTGCTGATTAGACGCATGCGACAGTGTTTGGTTATGTAGCAACATAAAGAAATGTTCTAAGCCAGTCATTAGATAGAAACACCTGTGCAGACACTTACGTGTGTCAACAGACTTGTGTGTGTGTGTGAGAAACAGAACAAGTGAAAAAAAAGAGAGGGAGAAAGCTCTAAACCTGGGGCTCAGGACCCCCCAGGCAGCTCTGAGGTTTGCCGGATGATTTATGTTATGAGAAAAAATACTTGCAACACATAAATTTAGAATCCTGTTTTTAATCTTTGTGATAAATGCCTAATGTTTGAGAAATAATGAATATTTACAGCCCTTAGGCTCGCACCGATAATTACTCATGTGAAATGGCCTGATGAGGGAAAAATAAAGAATTAGCGTCTGGTGTCAGAGTTCAACATTTGGCCGTGCAAAAGTGGGTCACGTCGTTTTTTTGGGGGTCCAGACATGGAAAATGCTTGAGTGCCACTGTTGCAGAAAACAGTAGGTACAGTCTGACCTCTGCTGCACCCCTGTATGGAACCAGCGGTGTTTTTTTTTTTTCTTTCTCTCTGTCTGTTTCAGTTCCAGCCCTCTAAGGCACATTACATAACTACACTATTATTTTTCCATCCCCTGCCCCTCTGTCTGACTGACATAGCGGGGAAAATACAGATCCAAACAAGGCAATGATAATGACTTGCTCCTCTCTTTTGATCGGTCTATTTGTCACACCCTTTCTCTTTATTTTCTGCCTTTTCCTTCTGCTTTCTGCTGTACCAAACTCTCTCTCTATCCCCCTCCCTCTCTCTCTCTCTCTCTCTCTCTCTCTCTTTTTCTGCCCCACCACAAGTTGGTTCGCTTTTGCACCCAATGTGGTACGCTGGCTTTCCATTAGTTCATTTCCCTTGCTTTGAGAATGCGCTTGCATGCTGCATGTGTGTGTGTGCGCTTCCGTGTGCATGCATGTGCACATGTGCGTGTGTCTCCTGAGTCTCAGAACAGTATTATTGTAAACATATCATTTGATGGGGAGAGTGGTTCAGGTTGTTGGCCGGCTGCCCTGCTTTCATTTGGAACAGAGCTGCCAACATCTGGACTGTGTCAACACTCACTGACAGTGTTTGTGTGTGTGTGTGTGTGTGTGTGTGTGTGTGTGTGCGTGCGTGCGTGCATGTGTTCGTGTGTGTGTATTGGGGTCCCTGCCTCAGCCCCAGAGCTGTCAGCCATTGGATGGGGAACAGATTTGCTCAGATTAATCAAAGGTGTAGCATTAATAAAAGGGAGCTCTATTCCTTCATGCCTCCAGGCGGCCATTTTAAGAGCCTGGGAGAGCAGCCTCGCATCTTCCAGGATGAGCTGCAGTCACACGCAGGCCATGCGCAGGCACACAGGTACATGCACACAGCCTGAGGTGGGCTTTCAGCTGAAATAGTCATACTATTAATAACTATAAATGTGAACACTTGAAAGGTGAAAATGACCTCTCTCTTATTTGTGGTCATCACACACTGTTTGGCGGAGTAACAGTGCAGCGTTCCCTTTGGACAGGATGCCGTATTCGATACTGTACAAACTGTCTGTGGGAGAAACTCAGCTGAGAATCTGTGGCCACCCTGGATGAAAAACCCACAAATCCAGCAGAGACACATAAAATATGTCATTCGTATGATGAAAAATGTGCGGCAAACTCCTCCATTAATTTATTTAATCCCGGGTCAGGATGTGCAGCCACCATAGATGCAGGACTCGCAAAACATTCAGAGACGAATTTCAGTGCTGAGCGGGACTAAAAGAGAAGGAAAGGAACAGAATTTAGCTCATTAATTTATGTAAACTGAGAGCAGATGCATTGGAATTATTGCGGTATACACACACAGCGATGATGCGAATGTTGAAAGAGAGAGATACATCAAAACCGCTGTGGGGTTTGGTGTGTGTGCGTGTGCATGTGTGGTGTGTGTGTGTGTGTGTTGTGAGAGAAAAAGAGAGAAACAGCTACAAAGGGTTAAGAAATTATATTAACTATATGCTAGGTATTTGAACATTTTCCCCATCATGCCTCTTACAGTAGTTTTAACTGTTATTTGTGCAAAGCCAGGGCTAGAGTTTCCTTCCTTTTGCGGTGGAGTAACTACATCTTAAAACACACACATACACACACATTATCCAAGAAGTTTATAATCTTGTGGTTTTTCAAACCCTGAGACAAATGCTGTGCTCTATGCAAACCATCCAGTCCCCTCTTCTCTTTTTCTCCTTATTGAACTTTATCTCTGACACCAGTTTCTATGTTCATGCTTTAAGCCTTTGTGCACGTGCATCTGTGTGTGCATACGTGCCTGCTGCATATGAGCAAATGTGCATGCGCGAGTACAGACACCGCTGTGAGAAGGGCTAATAATCTCCCCTTCAGCTGAGGCCAGAATCTCTGTCCAGCCCTCTCTGAGTCACCCAGCAGTCTGGGCTGTTGGCTCTGGCAGGCCATCTGATCCGGCCTCACTGGGCTAAAGATATTTGGGTGTAGTGAGCGCTGATGTTATTGCTGAGCTCTGGGTAGAGCAGGGCTGAGATGTATTTGGGTTGGCTTTCTGAGGGATGAAGCCTGTTTGCCTACCGGGCTGAAGACTCTGCAGGGGGCCCTGCCTAATCTGCTGCACCATCCGACAGCTTAATTAGTGTTTCACTGCTGCTCTCACATACAGTATTCCCGCGCGCACGCACACATACACACACACACACACACACACACACACACACACACACAAGCATTTCCTCTCTTCCACACACCCATACACACTGGGGCATAGCTCGTTAGTCTAATAAAGAGCCATTAGAAGGTTAAATGTGGGTCTCATTAAAGATTAGTCGTTTACTACCATGCATATTAGAGTCTCTTGTGTGATTCTGATAACTGCTCATATTGCTGCGAAAGTGAAGACCACAGTCAACTTGTGCAATGCTAATTTACCATGCTATAGCCTGGGATTTGGCCTGTCTCCTGCTGAGAGCATAAACACCATGAGAAATGGATAGAGTCACTTCCAGTCAGTGACTGAGGGCTTAAATGTCATTACATGATGGTGTCTTTATGTTGTGGGTGTGCTCTACACACTATAAATTGTTTGAGATGATTTTGACGAGTAGTGATCCAAGGGGCTTAAAGAGGAAGAGGCTTGAGAAGGATAAGCTGTGTGAAGAGGAGGTCTAGATTAGCGTGAATGGATTTGGAAGCCCTTGTGGAAGCTTGGACTAAAGGCTGTATTGAAATGTCAGAGATAATAATTTTACTTTGCTCGTTTCTGAAGATCCCCGTCCTAATGCCTCTACCATCTATTTGAGAGCAGATCAGCGGACGTCCATCAATGAGAGAGAGAGAGGGAACGAGACAGAGGGAGAGTTTTGGCATGCCACAAAGATTCGTATTCTTGCTCTTTCCAGCCCTCATCAAGTTCTATGTGATCCAAAAAGCACTCTTGTCTTTACTTGGACTCTAATGACATTATTCTCCTGGTCACGGCCACATAAAAAACAGATGAGCATGAGCCATAAAGGGGAAAATCAGTTTTGAAAAAGGAATTAAATATTGGAGCTGCCAATGTTTTGACTTAGCGGATAAAGCCTCCAGGCAACTAGGGTTGGAGGGAGAAGGAGCAAGAAGCTGTGAGAATGTCAAACAGCAGACGGCTTTACTGACTGAAAACATGGATTAGCCATGCGAAGCCGTGTTTTAGGAGTTCCAGTATTACTGAACAACCCATGACTATCGAACAGTGTAAAACAATGTGTTAGCTGCATATCAATTAGATTCTCTTCAGAGATAGGCCTAGACATTAGAACTGAAATTGAGCTGTTAAACTGGCCAACAGATTCACTTCTTCCCCATCTCTGTGAGCAGTTCGGCCAAGCTCTGCTACATGCATAAAAAAAAAAAAGAGAGAAAGACATATTTAATGACGTCTGTTCTTGTTTGTTTGTCAGATTTTAAAAGTCATTTGTAGGAACATCTGTGACAGTGAATTTGCATTTTGAAAATGTTCTCAACCGCAACAGAAAAAAAGTCCTCTAAATGGAAATGCCAAAATCTGTCCCTTTGAGGCATAATGGGAGCTGCTCATGGCTATGATGTTCAGATTCATACAATATGCAAAGATTTAATATTGGTTTCTTGTTGGCAGTCCGTCTATCTGTCTGCCTGATAGTTAATTTAAGACTGTCAGGACTGTTTTGTGCTTGTTTGTGATTTGGAAATTAGCCCTCGTTAAAGGAAGGCTGATTTTCTGCTTTTTACATTTTTAAATTACACACACACACACACACACAAGTGTTTCTGTGTTTTCGACATTTTCACAATTCATTTCCATACATCATTTATTTGTTGACAGTAAGTTGTAAAATTGTTAACACAGGCGTTAATCTGTCGTTCACTCCTGCCGCGATTTGTCCCACAGTTATTTATCATGTTTCCACTAGTTAATGTTTATGATAGCTTGTGTGATGACACTGTGGTTATGTTGCTGCCGTGCACTGTGATGGTTTGTTTTGACTGACACGCTGTCACTTCGCTCGCAGGGAAAGCTGCTAATTTACTATCTCTCAAACAGATGTCACATTATGCGTCTAACATCCACACACATCTGCCCATATGTGCTTAAACCAGTTGTCAGTGAGTCTTTGTCAACAAGAGTTGACGTCTCCAGCTGGGTTTCAACGCCACTGTTCACAAGAGAATCTTCATAAAAGCATCTAACTGTATAACTGAGATGTCGTTACAGAGGGGAATAATTGAATAAATGTGTAACATCACTTGACTTTAGCGTGTCAGTGTGGTCCCCTGTCTTCTGCACCCTAGTGGTAGGTGCTGTAAAGCCTCACGGTGCTCTGCCGCAGAGATACATCTTTAAAATCCTGCAGCCATTATGGACAAAGACACATTTATATCTACTTTTTATTTATTTTACATTTTCGGCTGCCAGAACAGGAAGAAATCTGCATTGTATTGAAAGTAACAGGTCATTATTTCAATCACAAAATGGATTTTTCACAATGAGCAACTGAGCATGTCAAGTTGCTAACATATATTGTCACAAACTACCAAGATCTTATGTTTACAGTGCACTACTGACTTCAAGTGTGTGTGTGTGTGTGCGCGCGTGTGCGTGTGTGTGTGTGTCTGTGTGTGTGTGTGTGTGTGTGTGTGTGTGTGTGAGTTGGCTTGGCGGACAGCCATGCAGCTGGAAGCCATCATAGAACCAATTACTTTCTGTCTTTTGCTCTCCTTCGCTCTCCCTCTTTCTTCCCTTCTCCCTCTTTGTCGTTCTCTTCATCTTTCCCTTCTGCTCCCATTTTGTTTGTCTGTCTGATTTCAATTCTGCAGGCCTGTCTCTTTGTGAACCAAGAGTCAGCTTCTCAGTTAACCCCTCTACTTTGCCTTCACTCACGTCTTCCTTGCACCAACTGATATATCTCATCACCACCAAACTCCACCTCTACCTTTCCCCTGATCATTCTTTCATCCAAATTACTTCATCCTCCTTATCATCCTCTTAAATAATTTTTTTTTTTTGGTGTGGATTTCTCCTAATTTTGCTTAGCACCTCAGGCTTATTGATTCAGATGTGAAATGTTTGTAAGGCTGCATGTGCTGCCAACACGACTAACAGACCAATTTACAGTAACATGTCTGAGCTGCAATTCATGCCATGAGTGAAGGGCGGCAGGAGTGTAAACACTGATCACAGATCATGTACTGACTGGATGTGTCAGCAGAGAGGGAGAGGGAGGCAGTGAAGGATGGAGGAAGTGAGAGAGTTAACAGTGTAAACAAATGAGGACTGTAATGAGGATAAAGCACCGCTGTGAACAAGTGAGCCTTTGTCTTCACTCATACCTGCTCTCTCTCGCTCTCTTGCTGTCACACACACACACACACACACACATATTTAAACGGCTGTACCGTGTTTAGGTTTCTGGGAAGTGCAGTTTATTGAATGTTAAAGAAGAGAAACAGAATTCAGCACTTCATTCAGAGTGAGCGAGCGAGACACTTAATGATGTTTTTCAAGTGGCGGTGCCAAAAGGAGGTTTTTTTTCGCCATCTTCTCAAACTATCTGTAACTTTTGAATAACAAATAAGAAATAAACAAATATAGATGTTTTTTTGGAATAGGTTTGATTATTGTGTTGAGATCCATAACTGGAGAAAATTGAGTTTGATTTTTTTCCCCATCAGCTCCGTTTATTTCTGTAAATGTCTAAAAACATTTTAACCACTTAATTTGTCAACACAGACGTACCCGAGGCGTAATATGCCTGTGAAGTGCAGCCATCAACTGTTGGTGAATCCTTGTACTTTGTCCAACATAAGCCTCTTTGCTTTAACAGTTGTTGGCAGAAAATGGTAAAACAGTTTTGGCTTAAAGGAACGTACCACTGGTTTTGAATGTATTTACAACAAATCAAATGTACTTTGCATCACAGTTCTTTATTTTTCTAACCATGCTGGGTTTTATATTGTTGGATGCAGTTTTCCTACTATTCCAGGCAGGCAATAGTTTATTACTTTTTATACAATAAGAAAATCTAGTGGCACACTCTCTCTTGAGTTTTGTAATCTCAAAGTTTCAAGAATCTGCTAATTAATTTCCAAACCATGCAGAAATTAGAGGAAATCATTGGCTGAAACGCCTTCAGATTTCCAAAACTATAAAGCATGCATTTGGTAATGAACTATGTAAATGGAGAGCACACATAATTCTTATCCAAGGAGCTAAAGGTTGCAAAAACACTGGTATGGTCCTTTAAATTCAATACAGTTGAAGCCAGGAACGTCTGTAACAGTGACAGTTGATCATCAGTATAGAGTGCTGCAGGAATGAGTCCTAAAACCTGCATTAGTCAGCATTTGAGCACTTCCAGTTCCCTTTTCTCGAAGTCTAGATTTTTTCATTAAATGTCATCATGCTAAACACAAAAACTGATATACTCACCACACCAATCCACTTTGACAGCCTTGCTATGTTGTATACTCATGTTTTTGCAAAATAGTACTAACTCTGTACGAGGAAAGGCTTTTGTAGAAGAGGTAAGAATGCTACATTTTCTGCAGAAATCCATAAGCCAATAAAAATCCTATAGGGAACCAGAGTGATGCTAACACTCCATGTAGGTTTATTGGAAGCAAGCAGCAACCTCCTGCACTGAAAAATGAAGCCAAGTGTGCAAAAAATTGCAGTTCCTCAAATGGCCACTTGAGGCTGGCTCCAAAAGTGAGTCAATCCCCATAGAGTACCATGTTAAATACCCAACTTTACAGCAGAAATATACATGTTTACAGCCTTGTACAAAACGGATTTGGTCTCTATAGCTAATTTTCCCTTTCATGACAACTGTACAGGGGGTGAAATTGTAAATAGCTCACCCGTTTAAATTTTATTAAGGCTTAAAGTTATGCATAATTGAGGCCATGGGAGCTTTGAGTGACAGGTGTGTGCCATCACTGTCTGTTAGGCGTCACCTCAGCTAATTTGAATCATTCAATGTGACCTCTTGGCTGTGTTTGCGGTTTTTGTTTGTTGTTTTTTTTGCTATTTTTCAACATGAAGCAAGTATTCACCTAAAACTCACGTCATTCCACACCATACATGGTACATCCCTCAGCAAGAGGTCACAGCTGATACAAACTTCATAAGAAATATTTCTTACCGTGACTCCGTTTCCAACAGTCGGTAACTTCAGACACTCCAGACTTTATACTCCAAACGTTATAATCCACAGACGTTATCCAAAGTTCCGTTATCTTCCTCACCATTATCTTGTTTCTTCTTGCAATGCGTGCAATAAAGTTTTTTTCGCCAGCTTTTCCTTCACATGGCCCGAATGCCGAAAAGCCGTCACACATGTGTAGTGGCAAATTAAAAAAAATATCGTACCCACCACGAACCAACGTAAACGCACAATAATTAACTTTTGGAGCAATTCTTATTTTTCTCAACCTAAAGTGTCTGACCGTCCATGAAGGAAACCGCTGGAGACCTGACTTGTTTTTTTTGTTTGTTTGTTTTTTAACCACACCGGAATTGGCTCGCGACAAAATAAGCATTTTTGATTGGCCGATGTCCGCTCTGCCTGCTCGCTACTGCACTGGTTTTATTCATGACCAACATGACCATAACAATAATAAATCAGCAATATGAACCAATAGTAGCGACAGTAGGCAAAATAATATATTTATGCATAAGGAAATGTTTCGCCTTTTACTGAAATTTTAGATACTATGCAAATTGTATTGGAGCCCTCTTTTGGTCCTGGACTGCTATGACGCCACTTCATGACAGATGACTATTAAAAAAAAACTAGTTCTAGTAACTGTGTACCTATGGATGGGTTAGGGTTAGACAGAGAGATAGATAACATTATTAATCCCGTCGTCCTCCATTTCCAGTTTAACTCGGTTCAGAAATGCTTCATTGTCTTCACTGGCCAACGCACCCAACCAACCCCGTTACCTAGGCAATGACGTCACACCAAAATGGCTGCTCGCTAGTTAGCTAGCAATTAGAAATTACGAATATAAATTAGTGGACATATTTGTGGTTTTCACAATTTTTAATATCAGATTTTAGGCAAGGTGGTTTTTCTAATAAATTTCCTCACTACCAGTGCCAAAAACATGCATGTTTCATTTCCGCTTTAAACAGTGTGAGCAAAACAATAAAACTGAGGGGGCTACACCGTCTTCAAAAATGGGTAAACTTATGTCAATATTGACATGCTACACATCGTTAGCTTGGATAGATTCTCCACAATTCAACTGTTGAGTTCATTTTACAGAAGAGATGGTGACCCTACCTTTGAAGAGGTTGTGAAGTCCAGTGTCTGTCACGATTATTTATGTTCCTTTAGTTTGTAAGAGTCCACTGCTCAAAAGAATCAAAGGCTTTTTCGTAAAAGTATTCCAGGTTGTGAATATTGTCATGTGAACTCCATTTCAGTCCATGGGGCAACTTCTTCTTCACTTCTTCCAACATGAAAACAATTTTTTAAAGTTCCAGCTGTGGGGTTTTGGTTGTGTTTGTTTTAGTTAGTTTACTTTCCGGTTATGAAATCCTAGCCAATGAGTGAGCCAGCTAACCTTTTCTCTGCCTAGAGACAACAGAAAAGAAAAATCTGATGCCTGGTGAGTCTGGCATGTGTGTGTTGACTGCATTTGCAACCTGTTCCCCTCTTGACACAACTACAACATAACAGAAAAAAAACAACAAAAGACACATCTGCTCTCTCCAACGGAAATCAGTGGACGAAATGGCTACATGACAGAGTTTATGTTGAAGCTCCCGAGGAAGAGAGGGAGTCCAAATATTTGACAATTTCTGTCCATCTATATCCACCTAACAAAGTGCAAAAATTAAGAGAATGCAGTACGTGCTGAGAAAGGGTTGTCATGAGCACACACTCACACACACACACACACACACACACACACACACACACACACACACACACACACACACACACACAGAGGGATGACATGACCATGTTTTTTTTCCCTCATCCTGAATTTTCAGGTTTTCATTAAAGAGCGAATGGTTTGAGCCTGTAATCACCATGATCTCACATCTTTTACATTATGTGTGTACTTTGGCAAATCCATTGAACCCTCATCTGCAATTTAATACTTTGATATCACATTAACTGGTCCCATGTTACCTAATCATTTCAAATAGATTATGTTTTTTAATCTGAACAATCCTTAATACTACTGATTTCAGAATAGAAAAAAATGCACTCCACTATTTAGTATCCACTACTTATTTTGGGATGTTAGAACGAATATATGAGATTATGTATTGTATACATTTAGTTTCTTATGAATGGAAATTGTATCCTCAGCTTTCACACAAGCATTTTAATCCTGATTTATTAACCAGAAAGCATAACCAGCAGTTAGCATTGTCCCTTGTGTATTGTGGTGTTATCCTGCGTCTGTGTGGGTTTCCTCAGATGCTCCCAGTTTGAAAAGCTGCGTTTCACTGCCTTCTCTGGTCGAAAGCTTCATGTCCTCTGCACCCCTGACCCGGCCACAGCCGGCAGTTTTTACGCGTGGTCCGAAGTGTGTTGTATTTCACCTGAAACCACACCCATCAGTGATGTCACAGTGTACTGACACGACCTGAGGTACACTTTGACATCGCAGAAGCAAGGTGAGAAGTTAAAACCACATCAGAAACATTATTTTCATAGGTGTGAATGTGATTGTTTGTTAGCCAGGGAGTTTCCTGTGACAAATAAAAGCATTAAACAGGGAGAAAAGATTTAACACCTCTGACCACCACACTTGGGTGGGTTGGTAAGTAACAGCAATTATCGCCAGGTTATTTTAATCCTCATAAAATGTTTACATAATCTGAAAATGTGCTAGAAACAAACATTCAACGGCAGTTTTTTTTTTGTTTCTGTCATCTCTCAAGCTGAATCCTGGAAGTGTTGCTTTTTCCAGACAGAAATTTGCAAATCAAAATGACGGCACATTAGCAAAAGACTGAGAAGACAAATCAGACGACCATCATACAAAGAATGTCTCACTGTGCTGAAAGAGGCCGCTCATTCTGAAAAAGGGGCAAATAGTAACAAGTAACACACTCAACACACACACACAAACACACACAGATGGAGATGTGGCCGGGCGTCGGGCCAGATGCTCTGAGAGAAGGAAACTCACATTCTTGTGATGGGGAGTCATCAAGTATCAGGTTCCATAGACTCTGGCAGACGCTGGAGAGCACCCTCACCACCCACCACCCCATCTCTCTCACACAGACGCACACACACACACACACACACACACACACACACACACACACACACACACACACGCATGCACAGAAACAAACACATGCATAGGGGCATACTGTGCAGCGCCTTCCTTTTTGTGTGTGCATGAGGGCGAGTTGGCTTCATGAAGTCACTGAAACTGCTGCCTCTTTTAATTTTGTTAGATCTGTTTGTGGAAAAGTGTAGGCAGAAGTCTCTGATCTTGAATGCAGCCTGGTCTGTTTTGTTTTATTTTGCGAGAGTTTGTGTGTGTCTACAAGAAAACCTCTTCACTCTGTGGTAAAGACGCTGTTTAAAGACAAATGAATGCAAAGGAATTTGTTGGTTTGGGCCAGTGTGAGGCCCACAGGTCAAATGATTATGGAGGAGAAGAGGGTGAGGAAGGGACACAGCTGATGTGCAATTCCTTATTATTCCACAAGATGTCAGCATCAACCTGCTCTTCTTAAGGCCACCGATGCTGCAAGTGGCTACAACCCAGATCAATGCTCAGACTTTCAAAAATCTGATTTCCTAAAGTTTTACATCACACCCAATTTATGAAGAAATTAAGCATTTTAAAATCACAGTGTTAACATGAAATACTTTTATACAAACACTTCATCACAGTCACTTGACCTACTGTAAATCTCAATACAATAAATAGTCTGTTAGGCAAAGCAGGCTTAGGAAGACAGGTATAATAAAACAATCAATAAAAAGGTTTTATGCTTAGAAAAGTTGCTCCATCCAATTCTCTTCATCCGGACAGCTCATTCCTGAAAGTTTAACTCAACTGACACGTTCAAACTCTGCTGGTGGAGCACACGATGAACGCTCTGTTACTCAGCTGCTGCCATATCGAGCTGAGCTGTTGAATAAAGACTTTACTTAAACATTTAGCTTCACTGTGATATCTTAAGGTGCCGAAACATCTGAGACTTTTCATTTAGTCTTCATCCAATTTTTAAGTTTGGATCCTAGTATTGATCAAACTCTTTGAGAAAATTGAAAGAGCTTGTTGGTTAAACAGCTATAACACTGAACTACATTTGAATGAAGTAATAGAAGTCGTTCTAGTTTTGGTACTCAAAAATCTATTTGAATGAAATGCTTTGCAACCATGCAACACTGTGTCAGGTTTGCTGGGAAAGACAGATCTGTTAAACACATCTAAATGGACAAACTCTAAATGTAAAACCGCTATATTTGGTAACTCAAAGTATTTCTGGATATATCTTTTGGAGATATATATTTATATATTTGGAGGGGGAAAGATCTCAAAAACTGTTGTTCTGTTTCGTGTTTTATAACCCAATATTTCATTACCATGCAAGATGGTCATGATTATGATAATAATAACAATATGGTAAGAACATGGTGGCACCTTTCCAGAGAAGAAATCAGTCTTAAGTCATGTTAAGACTTCACAATACATAAATGATTGCATAGACCAAAGAGAGTAGAAAAAGTGTCATGCTGGAGCAGATAATTACAGCTTAACTAAAACTAACTAAGAACTAAAATTATCTGATGAATCATACCAAGCTAATAATAAGTTCACTGGAAACATATGTACCTGTTTGGTTTTTGTTTTTTTCAGTTCTCTGAACACCCTCCCATTTTCCATTTCAGGCTTTTCCTCTTCCTCCATCAGTAATTATTGTGTTCAATGAGTAAATAAACACTGAAAGAACAAACACACCCCTTTGCACTCATATGATTCATCTGTAAGTGTGTGTGCACGTGTGTGTGTCTGCTGCATATGAAAATGTAACTTGGATGATGATGATGATGATGCATTTTAAATGAAGAACAATATGATAAGCATATAAAATACAATGTATAGTTAAATTTCATGTCAGTGGTTCTCAACATTTTTGGCTTGTGACCCTTTACAAAAATACAGTGTCTTATTTGTGCTCTTTATCATATTTCAGATGTCTATGTGTTATTTGCAGTTCCACCTAACAGACATTACCACAAAAAATTGAATCAATTTTTAGGGAAACTGATTTGAATAACTGTGTGAGGCCCAAAGACGTAAAATGATCTATTGTTTTACAAAAAATTGGAGAAAAGTCCACAAATAAATAAATGTTTGCGCAGCAGCATTTTGTTTTTTCTTCTGTCCAACCTCATCAATCAGCTCATGACCCCTCAGATTTACCCTGTGAACCTTTGGAAGTGGTCTGACCCACAGGTAAGGAACCACCGGAATAAGGTTAACTGTATATGAAGTAATTCACACTAGCTCCACCTAAAACAGTAAAATGCTGCGTGCACATCGATGAACCAGCATTAATAATCTGATAATGTCATATAACAATATATCATTAATGCTGGTCAGTCTGCATAACAAATACTTTTACTTTTGATACTTGAAGTACATTCTTTTTAATCATATTTAAAACCTATTGTTTTGAAAAACAAAGGAGAGGAGAAACATTTGCTTCTTGGTTTTCTCTGTGAACACAGTGATGACACAGCAAAACAAAACAAAGTTCAACTCTGACCTCACCCAACGTCAGTGTGGCCTACAATTGCGAGCAGGTGCTGCAGTGCACATGTCGCTCTTGACATAGAGGACATTTTACGTAGACGTAGTGCACTGTGTCATTGCTTTTGTGAACAAGCATGAAAGTGAATGACTCCTACAGAAGAGCAAAAGCAGGGTTTACGAACCCGTGACAAGCTCACACAATGGGTTTATCACGCATGACCGCAATGTTTCCAGTCAGCCGTTAAAGATTGAATCCCGTTATAATACAAACAATCGCAGTGAAAACGCAATGAAATGTTATTCTGAGCTTGCATGACTGTCAGGGTCAGAATGATATTTGTCTATATTTCAAGCAGGAATGTCTTGATTTTGTCATTATTTATCTTATCAATCCAAACATGAACAATCAGACATGGTCAAACATTAGTCTCTCATTTTTCTGGTTTCTAATAAACTTAGATTAATAGTTGTATTTTTATGTTATGTTTACAATAAATGTAAAACGTCATGATGGCATTTACTCAATAAATGAATAAGTCTCAACAGATATATTCCTTTATAAATATAGGGAGACTTCCCAGGGTGCATCTGAACCTCTGGAGGGTCAGGATTCCTGGACTTGATCTTGAGTTAGCTGTTGTGCTTCTACCTGTGGGGAATGCATTACACTCCCATTACAGAGTCCTCTGTCATTTTCATTAATGATTAACTTACATTGAATTGATTAATTGACAAGTTCCTTTTTACTGTATGCATTTATTCTATGCATTCTTTGTCTTTGTGGAAACCCATGTTACCCACAACTCCATCTCGACAGTTCAATTGGAGGTTTGTGTGCGTTAGGAGCCCCTAGCCTCAAGCAAAGATGAGGAGCAATAAGTCATAATAAGCAATAATGTCATTGAAGGCTAGGACTAAATAGTCCTGAAACCAGTTTGAGGTGAGACATGCTTTAGATTCTTCATCATTTCAATCAACAAACACCTGCAGTCAAAGAAACAACACCCTGACTCCTGGCTGACCTCATCTTCACCTCATTTGTGGTTTTCAGGGTTGGAGAGTGGACAGACATGGTGTGTCTGAGTGTGTGTCTAGAGATTTGGGCGTGGGACAGATTATCACTGCTGAGTGTCAGTGGTTCCTGTTGAGAATGAGCAGAGAAAATGAAGAGGTGGATGAGATGGAGAGATGGAGAGGAGGGAAGAGGTGGGGTTTTGTCTGTTGTCTGTTACTATAAAAGCCTTCAGTGGAAGTCTGCGGTACAGCTCGAGAAAAGCTGGCAACTAATGCAGCAGGTGCCTATTCTGGGACATATGACTGGATCACACTGCACAAAGGTAGGAGCACTTGTAAATGTTTGTCAAAGTGCAGCAGGACAGTAAACCAAGATCAAACTTTGCAGCTGAGTGACATACTAGTTTCTCTCCTTTCAGGATATTCAGAGGAATATCAACTGTTCTACTTCTGCTGCGCTGCCCACCAGCTCTCCTGTCACCACCTCTACAGTAAGTCAGAGCTCACAGTTCAGACATACAGAATATTTCTAGCAGTACCTCTCTAATTCATTTCCAACCTCGATGATGGCTCCAGGAACTCCAGCCGCTGATGGCGCCCCTCGAACTGCAGTCTGAGCATGACAACTCCCAGAAGGACATGAAGGAGAAGGACCCAGTGCAACCTGCAGGACCCACAGCCCTGCAGAGGTTCACGGCTCGCTTCCTCAAGGGAGTCTCATACTTCTCTGGAGACATGAAGGTTTTCGGAAAATGGATGGAAAGTAAGTTAACAATAACTGTTTGCTTTAAAATACACAGCAGTCGTACTCTGGAAATGACATTATTATAAAATTACAGGATATTATCAGCATTATATACTGAATCCCTTTCACCTTTGCTCTTTCTGGTTAACAGAGACATTTACTCTCCAGTAGTTTTGGGAGAGAGACAAATTTTTGACACAGATTCACCCGAGTCCACTGATTTCAGTGTCCCAGCCTCAACTTCTCACTTTGTGTCTTTTCACTTTTTAAACACTTTTGCTCACTGTGAGATAAATGTGTCTTTACTTGAAAACCACCCAGTATTGTTTTATCCTGCCCCTGGCTGCACAACAGTCAGCCTGAAAAGACGAAAACTTGCCCAGGATTCACTGTGGGAAGCCTCATTTAGCAGCTCTGTGAAAATGTCATCCCTCTCTCTGTTCTTTCTTTCCATCGTCCAGAACAGTTCCTCTTGCTGCAGCTGCTGGACTGGGTTTTACGTGGAGCTGCCCAAGTGATGTTTGTCAACAACCCTCTGAGCGGCCTCATCATTTTCGCCGGCCTCATCCTGCAGAACTACTGGTGGGCCCTCAACGGCTTTGTGGGCACACTCTTTGCTACCATTTCTGCCCTTATTCTGCAACAGAACAGGTTTGAACACTCAATTATTATAATTTTTTTAAATTGTTGCCGCACATTATAATTAATCACATCATCATTAAATGTTAAATAAATAAAGAATGATTTTTGAACTCACTGTTAATCACAACATGTTAGATAAGTGCAGCGTGTGCTGACATGAAACATGATTCAAAAATCAGAACAGAAGTGGATAGTGTCCGTTTTGGCGGTATAATGTTAAATGTTTATGTAGGATGAGCCACAGACACTGTGTTGTACAAAAGGAATATATGAATGAATTACTTCATCCGCATTATTTTCCTTCAGGGGCGCAATAGCTGCAGGGCTGTATGGTTACAACGGCATCCTGGTGGGTCTGCTGATGGCTGTGTTCTCCAATGCAGGAGACTGGTACTGGTGGCTTCTGCTGCCCAACATCTTCATGTCCATGATGTGGTAAGCACATAGACTGAGTAATGGTGAAATGGTGCAGCAAATTCATATCATAAGAAATGAAAAGCAGATGTACAGATGTAGATAAACCAAACCAAAAAAGTTTATTGTAGTATGAGCGTATAGATGTCATGACGTTAAGAGCTAACAGGTCTCAGCAGATGAAAGACCTTTTGTTCAAGTGCTGGTATAATTACATAATGTGACATCAATAAGTAGGAAATGTGAACACATAATTTTAAATGTATTTAAATAATTGTGTGCCATTGTGTTTCAGCCCGATCGTGTCCAGCGCCCTGGCCTCTATTAACAGTCGCTGGGATCTGCCGGTGTTCACTCTGCCCTTCAACATCCTGGTGTGTCTCCACATGGTCGCCACGGGCCACTACAACCACCACTTCCCCCAAGTCCTCATTCAGCCTCGCTCAGAGCTGCCCAACATCACCTGGGCTGAAATTGATTTACCCAAGGTCAGTGACAGACCAGGGTTTATCTATGTACTCTAATATTAAGGTCGTGGAAGGTGTTTTCAGCTGCTCTGGCTGATAGATCTTTGCTTGTCGTACCTAAGCGCGTGAGTGTAACTTGCTGTGTGCTGGTGCATCAAAGCTAACATGTTAGTGAGGGAAATGTCAATCAATCCGTTTCTACAAAACTATACAGCCCAAGGAAGAATTCTTGTTGGAAAACACCTCTGTACATCATGGTTTGTTGTGCATCTACAATTATGTTTAACCTTTCTGTCTCTATCTCTTTAGCTGTTCATGTCAGTGCCTGTGGGAATAGGCCAAGTCTACGGCTGTGACAACCCTTGGACAGGAGGAATCTTCATCATCTCGCTCTTCATCTCTTCCCCCATCACCTGTGCTCATGCTGTCCTGGGATCTGCAGTGGGCATGGTTTCAGGTGAGAGGACCAGACGATACCATGGCAACTATAAGACTAATTCTGTCTCACCTCAATAAACAGCGCATCTTATTTTTGCTTCCTTACATACTTATAGAATGAATTCAAGCCTCAATATGTTCCAACTCCAAGATGACCCCAAAAATAAAGGTGCCATATAAACAGGAGGGTTATTATTTATTAAGATAATCCAAACTTAAACTGAGATTGCCACCTCTAGAATAGCATTTCTGTGTTTGTTTTGCAGGTCTGGCTCTGGCAGCACCATTTGGAGACATTTACTTCGGCCTCTGGGGATATAACTGTGTGTTAGCCTGCATCGCCATCGGAGGAATGTTTTACGCTCTCACCTGGCAGGTGCACCTGCTTGCCATTGCATGTGGTGAGTAAACAACTGGAAGAGCCAGCAGGTATTTGTAATCTGTGATCACACTTACGCACACAAATGTCATCTCACGGTATCTCCCTTCTTCTCCTCTCCAGCTTTTTTCTGTGCATACCTTGGCTCAGCCATTGCCAATATCATGTCCAATGTGAGTACACATTTTCTATCACTGCATTTATATATCAGCCAATAATAAACACCAGTTACTAATTGCAACATGATGTATTCTTCATCTACAGTTTGGTCTGCCAGCCTGCACCTGGCCTTTCTGTCTGTCTGCTCTCACTTTCCTCCTCCTGACCACGGGGATCAATAGGATCTTCAAACTCCCACTGGCCAAAGTCAATTATCCTGAGAAAAACCTGGGCTTCTTCTGGAAGATGAAGAAGCAGGAGAAAATGGAGAAGGCTGAGAAAGAGAGGAAAGAGAAGGAAGAGCAGCAGAGAACCATTGAAGAAGAACTGATACTAAATGAGAAAGAGCAACTGAGACTTGAGCTTGAAAGAATGGAAGAAGGGAGGGTAGCAAGTGAGGCACCAGAGGGTGAAAATGATGAGACACCTGAGGCAGAACAACAAAGCATGAAATCAGACAGTGATCTAACTGAGGTCACTCTTCCTGATCATGTTTAACATTACATTTCTGCAGAGAGAGAGAGAGAGAGAGAGAGAGAGAGAGAGAGAGAGAGAGAGAGACAGAGAGAGAGAGAGAGAGAATGAAATGACAATACAGTAGTGGCACATAATGTATGAAGAATGTAACTGAATGTATCTGTAAGTATTCTTTCAGTGTGTTTGTGTATTTTACTATACATTGAACTTATGCTGGCAGTTATTTCCAGCCAGTTGATGTTTCACTGGATGATTTGTTGACATGTAGTAGCCTACTAATTTGTTCAGTAAAACGATATTAAATGTATATATTTTTTATTAAATTATTATTAATAATCAGTCTTGTGCATGTTGGTTTATTCAATGTTGTCTGAAGGTAATTGAGGTCAAATATGAAATGATTACAAATAATCTCTGAAATCTATCACTTGTTGATATGATCGGTTATTCTTGTCTGAGAAACACAACAGATGAAAAAAGATATTAGAAATCACTTTCATATAAATAAACCTTAATTTTATTGTGCTATTGCTATAGTGTGTGTGTGTGTGTGTGTGTGTGTGTGTGTGTGTGTGTGTGTGTGTGTGTGTGTATTTCAGGAATAGCTGAGGAATTTTAACTTTGTAAGTTATTCAGAAAATATACACACAAACACTTAAACACACATCCCCCATTCTCCCCCAAATGAGAATACATTGAATAACTTCAAGTAATTATTCAAGCATTCATTCCTGCCAAATTATTCTGAGTTATTATAGCATCACCCATACCTAGCCCTGATACTTACAATAAAAATGATAGTTACTTGAGATGGGATCCATTATGATATCTATTGAAAAGATAGAGTAAGAGTGAAATATATAAAGGGGACCAAGTGTCTTTAAATTTCTGATGGGACTTATATCTGAGTTTTTCCAATGGAATTAAGGATAGTACGTCTTGATGCAATTTGTAAATAATGGGGGCTTGTCAGTCTTCAAAATGCAGATAACAAATCTCTAGGCTTTCAAAGATACAACTGTAAAAGTGTAGTAAAAGATGGGCATTCCAGTGGGTTGGTTCATGTGGCACTTAATACAAGTCGGATCAGCACTGGGATAGAACTTGGACAGTTTCTCATGAGATGAAAATGATTTAAGACATTAAATTCAACTAGCATAGTAAGAAATTGCGGTGGGATTGCTGGTTTCTGGAAAAACTGAGGCTAAACTGCATTGCAAAAACAGAAACAAAAAAAAACATCTTTTGGAATAGAAATAGCAATCTGTGTGTGTGTGTGTGTGTGTGTGTGTGTGTGTGTGTGTGTGTGTGTATATGTGTTTGGTTGTGTGTAACACAAATAATTTCAAGCCAACATAATATCTTGTCAAGTGATCCAAACATAAATGCGCATGTCTATGTCTTTCTATCTGTCTGTCTGCCGAATGTTTCCTGAATGAAACTGCACTAACACATGTTTCCAGTGAAAACTGTTGAAATGTGTGTAAATCCATGTGTCTTGTCTTGTTGCAACAGTCTGTAGCAGGACTACAGTCTAAGTCAGTCAGGTGTTTGAGAAACTGTTTGTCCCCCCATGCACTCAGAGGTTACCATGGTGCTAAGGTTTCTACTGAGTGAGACGTGGGCCCCTATCTTACACCCAGCGAAAAGCACAACGCAGGTGTCGTTGCTAGTTTCAGGACGGAGTTGTCATTTTCTCGTACAGCGCTCACGTTGTTTAGATAGCCAATACACTTGCACCCATCTGAGCACCCATGGGTGGGGTTGGTCTTAAAATTAGGTGTGGCCAGGCACATTGTTGGAGCTTCGCTAACTTGAGTTGCGGAAAGTTGTTACTCACAAGCAGAGTTGGCTGAAAATGTGCTTCAGATGTCGAAGCATTCTGTGTGGCATATTGTGTGTTGCACAACATTGTCATACGTCATTGATGTCTCTTGGACAATTTACTATACGGGTACAAATAAAGTAACGTAACCTGAAGTAACCTAACCTGAAGTGTGTGATGTCATCCACTCTAGGCTATGAACATTCCGTCTATTCATTAGTATGGGGAAAGAAATGCAGACAAAATGTTTAATATTTTAAAATTTTGAGACATAAAAAAGTATTGGCCTCTCCTGATCATGCTGCACGTTTTGGCATTTGAATTGCGGAACGAAAATAAACAAAATGGCCAGCAAGAAGAACATGTAAGCTTTGTCCCAAGTCAGGGGCTGCATCCTTTCAGAGGCCCGATTTGAAGACTGATTGCTTCACATTGCCGCAACTTGGCTGTCCCATTTCGAAAGGCTCCTCCAAATGCCGCCAAGAGAAAATGCGTCCTTTTGTGAAAAAAAATATATGTGTTGCTAGCCGCAGTTTGCACAGCGATGGTAAGGGCAGGCACAGTTAGTGACGTAAAGAGTCTCATTTCGGTTCAGCCTTTGCAGTCTATAATGTCTACGAAGGGCCACACCTTTGTAGACCACATCCTCCGATATGCTGCCCCTGAATTGGGACACAACTATAGTAGGATTGCTAGGTCAGCAATCAGCTGAGGTATCCGTATATCATGGTCCTGTTGAATAATTTCAAAGAACACAATAGGGCCATCTATGAAAAGATCACTGAAGGAAATCAAGCCACTGTTATGCCACATTTGAAATGCTGCATTAGTCTCTGAGCATCTGAGTATTAAGTAAGTTATTAGTAATAAGTAAGTTTAGCTCTTTCTGATTCATAGATGAGGGCGTGCTAGTTTGAATGACAGGTGGGTGAGCGTATACCTGCCACAAACCGACATGCACCCAAGTCTCGGCTCCACACACGCCCCTCCTCTTTGCCCATTTTTGGATTAGCCGGGAGTTCGGCAGAGTGAGGTACTAGCAAGATGATGGTGGTGGACAAATTCACTCTGAACTTCAAAACCGCTCTTCAGAAACCTATGGGTGACATCACAGAAACCCTGGCGGGGGCTACGGCAACTCTGTGTCCTTTCTCACTAAAAGTCAAGGTTGAGGATGCAGCAGCTGAACCAGGCCTCGGTGCAGATGCAGTAGTCTCACATCTGTCTCGTGCACCACGACACGGGCTGGATGTTAATCCAATATCTTACTAATTATGTGCCACTGGTTAAATTTCAAGTAGAATGCCTTCAAATTAGTCGTTTGTTTGTTTGTTTGTTCTGCAAAGCCACTTTTACTCTTCCTCCTCCAGAACTTACTCCCAGGAATAGCTGGTTTGATCAAGTTAATGGGGATCCATATAAATTAAGTTCAAGAGAAATATTATGCAGTTCAAGCTACAGTGAGAAAACACACTTACATCATACATCTACTCTACTTTCTACTATACTTTACATCCTGCCAAATGTTGCATTGTCGCGTTAATATACCCAAACTGACCATAAAAACCACACAAGTTTAATCACAAGAAGAAGGGGTCTGTTTTTAAATGTGGAGTTCATCATGTGGAGTTCAGTGTGCAGGAATGTTGTGAGCACAGCATTCCTGCACAGCATGTGGATGCTGGTTTGAATGGTTGCGTAGTTTACTTGTACGATATAATCTACAGTGATCCAAGAGCCCAGAATGTTCAAGAGATTTCATTTTTAATTGACAGAAGCATGTGCCGCTGACTATGAATCCGTGAAAATTTTAGTTTGCTAAAGCCATAGTTACATACGACATATACATCCTGACTGCATTCATTTTATTGTAAAATATTACAATTGTACACTGCTAACATTTATTATCCATATTTTAATAAATTAATGACCAATTAACCAAGCTGCTGAAATATCACATTTAATTATTGGTTATACACACAATACACACAATAAAAATGCTTCTGAGTATTTTATTGGCTCCACCTTCCCTGTTTTGACAATGAGGTGTGGCTAGTAAATACTGAGACTAATGCTGGTTGAACTTGAACATAAGACCAGCCCCATTATTTAGTGGGCACACCTCATAGATTGTCTGTGACAACACATTACCAACCATGGTAATGCCAAACGTTGCATCACATCACTTCACTTAGGTTCGTATTGTACATAGTTAAAGTACAATTGAATTAGTCAAGGAACATAAAAGAACTGGAACTGTGAGACGCCTTATGCAATCCCGATTGTCTATGTCGGTACCAAGGGCCAAGCTGTTGTGTGACCTCAGGAATGTGCCTATGACTTGTTGGAACAGTCTGCTGTGAAGGAATTACTTTCTTTTTTCAGTTCATCTGTATTGTTTCACTGTGTTCTGTACGAGGTCAATCACAGGTCACTGTAGTTCATAGTTTATCTCCATCCAAGTAAGTGTGCAGCTGCTCCACTCCCATCAGCAGTGGCAATTGGAACCAAGGTTAAAGCTGGACTTGTAGTGATAGTGAGTGTAGAAAGATACAAACATTTCAATAGATGAACTACTTAGTAATAAGCACCTTACATTCTTCTGCTATTAGGGTAAAATTCAAGGAAGATCCCCAATGAAAAGTGGGTAAGAACTGAGATCATGTTTAGGTTTTAAGTATCCAATAGAAGTTTCAAACATATATATGAGCCTAATTTGGGAAAATAGTTGGTAACAGGTGAGCTTGAGATACAGTATGTGAGAACTTGGACCTTGGAATACTTAGACCTTGTACTGACTTTTTTAGATTTAATAAAATCCACTCAGTAAAAAATGACCTTCAAAAATAGGTCAGTGCACAATAGCCTTCAAAATGAGATTTTTGTGCATTTGTTAGTCTCTCTGGTCTGATGATATCATTTGGGTTGCATAATGTACCTGGAACATTCCAGCGCTTAATGAAGCATGTGGATGCTGGTTGAATGGTTGCGCAGTTTACTTGTACGATATAATCTACAGAGATCCAAGAGCCCAGAATGTTCAAGAAATCTAATTGAGAGAAGCATGGGCCGCTGACTATGAATCTGTCAAATTGTTAGCTCGATAAAGCCATAGTTAGAGTTAGCATGTGCAGCCGATACATATATATATCAAGACTAGTATGGACCTAAATTCAGTTTGGGCGCTAATTCAATGTACTAATGTAATAATTAATGAAAAGATGAGGTAACCTATTTTGATTAATTAATGACCATTAACAATGCTATTGAAATGCCATATTTAATTATTGGTTTCCTTGAATTAAAAAAAATATATATATATTATTATATTATTATATTCATATTTAGTATTTTCTTTCCTTCATCTTTCCTATCATGACCATACGATGTGACTTGTTAATAATGACACTAATGCTGGTCATAGTAACATAAAACGGGTCTCAATACTTAATAGCCACACCTTGTAGATTGTACGTGACAACACACTACCAGGTCATGCCAGACACTTGAACATTGAACAAAAAATAACTGGAACTGTGAGATGCCTTTTGCAATCCTGATTGTCTATGTTGGGACCAAGGGCCAAGCTGTTCTGTGGCCTCAGGGCTGTGCCCATGATATGTACTTTCTCCATCTTTATGACACATTTGCTCTGGGTGTGCTTCAATAAAGATTTAACAATAGGTAAGAGAGGACATGTTGTTGGCATGGCACCCAAAAAAATTATTCAAGCTTTTATTCCAAAACCAAATCTGTGTAAAATGCAAATGCTGAAAATAATTTAAAAAAAGAACTTAATAAAATATACTTCCCTTAATAGGAGCGGCATACGTTCCCCTTTGGGTTTAACCTGATTCCTGAATTAATTGTCTGACAACTTTTGTTATCTTTTGGGTTCTGCCCAAAGGTAACACATTGTATAACGGTCATGGACAAAAGAAACAATGTTGCTGTGTAGTCTCCTCCTAATGCAGACTTTGTCAATCTATATTCCATGTCACCTGACTTCCTCCTTTGCTTTCGTCATAATTACTAAAATGATCATGACGATCGTCTAACAATAAAAGTCTTAATAAGCTGCATGCACAGACAACCTATGGGTCGTTTTTTACAGGAGGGCAGACGGTTGAGCAAGGCAAAGTAATAAAGAATAAAGATAAATTATTAATTATCTGACACTACTAAAAATGGGCTAATGTTTTTCTTAAGCATTGCTTTGGGCTATTGTCATTTTGCAATGAAAGGTCTCAGCCCATTAAATGGCTTTACCATTAACATCTCTCCATTCTCTTTCCTCCAAGGCTTCACCAACTAGTTTCAAGTTAAGGTTTTGTTTTATGTTTTCACACATTTAAACTGACAGTATCCATTCCCTGCAATCATTAAAACAATAACACATTAAAATTTAACATCGCTTTAAGTTTATTTGCATGTGTGGATACAGCACACACTATTCTGCACCTACCATCTCACAGATGTAAGCAGGTCAAGCTGGTGTCCTTCAGCATGGAGACCTACCCTTGGTTTTGTATTTACAGTAAGTCACAGACCTGTTCTGACTCTGACAAATGTGCCATCAGAACTTAATTACTTAATTTCAACTTTCATCATTTCATGTTATTACTCTACTTGAAGGGTTAAGACATTTTGGTGGGATTTATAAATGCCTTTCATGTGATCATAAAATAAACTCACAGTTCTTGGAAACATAACAATCTGGAGACAAGGTTAATTAACCCTAACCTTTCTAGAAGATTGCAGGGCCTTCTTCCTCAATGGAGGTGTGTGTGATACAGTATGATAAGTAAGATAAGTTGTAGATAAGATCAGATAAATGTACTCATATCAAGCCAGATGCTTTCCTGCAATTTGTTTAGAGAACTAAATTACAAAACTGCATGGCCTTCCTTCTCTGACTTAGAGGAACTGAATATATTAAGTTTATCAGAAAAGCACAACCACCATGAGGTGAACCAATATGTCTATGGATAGTTTTCTGTTGAATGTGTATGGTCCTACGTAAGGCTTTACATAGCAGTGTGGGATTTTTGGCCTCATGCAGCCTTACACCAAAAACCAAAAGTGTTTTAAAACTGGATGGTGCTCATACTCTGGGTACATGCTTAGAGGCGAGAGAGAAAGTATTGTTCAATGTTTCATTGCATGTGCAGATATGACCTGAGGTTACTGCTGTTTAAATGGCTTTTATGATCTGTAGATACAGTACTTCTGATGTGTTCCTATCCTAACGTCTCTGTAGCGTACAGGTTATCACACAATCAGAGATTCCTGAGACATCTTATCACACTGTTTGTGAAAAGGCTGGTTATGTAAAAGTGTTAAGACTATAACTGAACAGTCCGTCCTAAATGGCAACTTTAAAATGGCACAAAATGGCAAATTCAATTCTTTATCAATAAAAATAACTTTGCATCTAAAGTCCTACATCAAGTGTACTTTAAATAATACATTTACTTAGCAGAGTTCTTGACTGTGACACCCAGAATTGTGACCATGTCGCTGTGGTTTAAATCACAAGGGTAAAGGCTGCACCTACAGTCACTCACGTGTCCTTGAATGAGGTCAAGTACCACCTCTAGCTCTCCTCCGAATGCGCACTGCCCCATTGCACCTACACTACTCGCCATTTTCATAAGGCTTCAGTTCATCTGCAACATCTCATCGAACATTTTCTAACATCACCAGCTGAGTCTGCTGGCTTAAGCTCTGCAGTCACAGTTCAGAGCTATCAATTATCACAGGCTAGGCCTCAAAATGTGTGCAGTGACATGCACACACTCACACAAACAAGCTATGAAACTGGAGCAGGCACGTTTCTATCCACACACCATTTGATGACAGCTGGGGTGAAAGAGAGGAGGGAAAGAGAAAGAGACAAAGAGACTGAAAAGCAGAGTTATGGGGCAATGTGTTGGTGACTACAATCATGAGTTGTGCTCCCCTTACAGCACGCCATTGACAGCTCATGAAACCAGCACAAGTAGTTCATGTTTGCATGTGGCCTTCAACAAATTCCAGTAGGCCTTTCAGTCTTTTTCATCATCAGCATCTTATCTCACTGCTCACCTGCTGCTGCTTACGTTTCCTCATTCAAAGACTTTCCCCGCAATTCCTTGCATATCAGTAATGCAATGCGTAATCTCACTGGATCACAAATGGGTCGCTCTTTTCAATCTGATTCACACTGAAGTGAAGCTGCAGATGCAGGTGGCTGTGACTGTGAACAGCTCTGCTGATAGCGTCAACCTGACCTCTCTGTTGAGCATGGCTGCATAGCTTGAATGGTTCTTGTGCTTCCAGCAAGTGTTGTGACTTAATGGGGCCAACTATGACTCTGACTGATGATAGGTTGGTGGACCGGGTGTTTGGCACATAACAACAGGGTTGATGCGCGTTTAGCATCTTCATAGCATAGGAGTGGTGATCCGAGACCAGCTAGCATTTTAAATCTTTATAGTGTATATGGTCATGTGACCTGATAATCGCCCTCGATCAGCGTCTGTGTACGTGCCCAGGACTTTTGTCGCACACAGAGGCTGAAGTCATGTAATGTGGCCTGATACAGTGATCTTATCTGCTTTCTTACCATTTCTGCTCTTTAATCTCGTGTCTTACAAGTACTGATCTCTTTAGGAACCCCGGCAGAGCTATTGACGACACTCTACACATGCAGGTTGAAGAAGTCTGCAGATCTGCCAGGGAATGACTTTGCTTCCTGATGGCCACATTCTCTAAGAAAAAGGACTTTAATCTGCAGATGCACATCAGTTCTGCTAAGATGTAAAAATGCTGAGTATACAGTAGAGGTGTAGCATTATTATAAGTATTATATTCTAAAGTAGGAGTATTTGTTCTTGGTGAGATTTGTCAGATGGGAAATTTAATGTTTAATGTGTTATGTAAGATCTTGTATTTATCATACAGTAGATTTATATATAAGATATATAAGATATGTAATTTAGTTGTGTATTTAGGGTGCCTTTTTAACATCTAGCTACATCAAAATTAGCCTTCTAGGTTAATTCTGGCTAATTTACAGTTATTTTCTTCCTTTTGATCAATGGTGATTAAACGTATAAAATGAATGTAATTCTGAAAGGGAATGCTTAACGTGTCAACATAAATTAATACAATGATGCAAAAACACAACACTTACTTTTGACACAGTACATGTTGAATACTTCAACACATTTAGTCAAATAAAATTTTGAATGCATGACTTACTTTTTAATGAAGTATAATTCCATTGCAGCATTGATAATTTTACTTAAGTAAAAGACTTAAGCACCTTTTCCATCTGTGGTAGCGGCACCCACCATGTACTCCTGTACAGAGAACATACTGAAAACATGGGGTGGTTCAGCACATAGGCTATAAGTAAAGCTATGTAGATTTTTGGGTCATGTGACATGATTAATATCTTAAGCATATCTCTGGTGCAATGCAAAGAAGCTTCTCGAAAGTTACATGTGCACGCTTGTGGAATGAGGACAAGCTGCAGTTGTCATCTCCTCTCTCGTACCATACTATGACATCAATGTTCACATTTCTCAGCAAATGCAAAAACACGTACACGTCATTACTGGTTAGTATTCCTGTCTTGTAGAAACCATGCATCACCCACAAAAACATACTTATATGTTTTTGTTTTGTACAAGCTAATCTGATGAACTTGTACATACTGCCTCACGTGCTGTATTTAAATGGAAAGCGGGGAAATGCAAACAAAGCTCAGTCTACAGGCATGTTAGCGGTTAAGCCACAGTGGTGCTTTCAGGAAAATGCCAACATTGCCACGCTAACATGCACACAATAACAATGCTAACATGCTGATGTAAAGCAAGCACTGCATAATGTTCAGCATGTTCATTATCTTAGTTTAGTATGTTAGCATGCTCACGTTTACTAATTAGTACAGTGCAGCTGATGCCAATGGGAGTGTCATTAATTTGAAAGACCAATTGAAATAAATATATATAATAAACAGCAGGATTCGATTAACGAAGAAGTTTAGGAGGACAATGAATTTTTTAATTTTTATTTATTTTATTATTAAAAATCTGAACAGTAACATTAATGTTAAATTTGTTGTTTCAAGGATGATATGTAATAACTGCTTTAACATGAGCAGTGGATGGAACTCTTCCACTTACAGGTGTCATCTTTTTGTTATTCAGATTTATGAGTTGACTTATGAGAAATCTCCAAGGAATGGCATTTTAACAGAGTTGAAAATGCCAGAGAGAAATTATATATGACTTTTCTTTTTATGACTTTTCTTTATATGCAATTATTAAGACGTGTGAGATTTGAAAGATACGTCTGTTATGAATGGCTCACACCCTCAGGCCTTGCCTTCTTTGATGTGACAACTGACTGAACTGAAGGAGTGGACCAACAAACCAATGAGCTGTCATGACATCTGTGCCTCCGGCAAGGTGAGAAACAGTTCATCACCTCTAGAAGCACAGAGCCGACACCTTATCACATTAAAACTTGCACAGGACATAATGTGATTGATCAGGTTTTAAAAGGATGTAAACAACATTAAGACACTTGTGGCTGATGTTGTGACAATCACAAGTTACCTTTAAAAACTGAGTGAGCTCAACCTTTCTATGTGATGTGATCCATCACTATGAGTCTCAAGAATCACAGGTGAGCATTTGTACCTTCATACAAGCATACAAGTGTGTTTAAAAAAAAAGGTGTGTTAAGGGCTTATATAAAAACAGTGAACTCTTCAGAAAACACTCAAATTAAGGGGATTGTAGAATGTACGTATCAAATGAGATAGATTTGATAATAAGATATGTGCAAACATTTTTGTCAAAAATAGCCACAGGAACGGAAAAAACCCAATAATAACAAATGCTGAAAAATCAAAGAAAATGGTTGCTTAGTTCTAAATAACATGAATAATATGTGTCTCATCATGGCCTTGTGTGTCTTGTCAGCTGCTTCAACTCTGTACCTTGGCTCTAATGTGTAAAACCTAACACAATGTAATTAATGTTGCCAACACTGACAAAAGACCAGAGAAATTCCTTCACTTCATGGCCATCATTAAAGACAGAGTAACTGACACTGTTGAAACATGGGACTTCACCTTTACTGCTACCAGCAAGCTGTTTAAGGCCCATGTGGTGGCTGCGTCTGGTCTCATGCAGCATCTTAATTAATTTCACTGAGTTCGGATTACTTATTTGATTTCAATACAAACTCCTCAGTTGTCTTTATATCTTATGCACTTGGGTTGTTTGGCCAAGAAAGAAAGTATGAGGGTGAAAATACTGCCTGTGTGATGTGTTCCAGCTGTGTGGCGCTCGGCCAAAACAAGTCTTCAAGGCACAAAACAGATTTTCTGAAAACACACACACACACACACACACACACACATACACACATACACACAATACACACAACACACACACAAACACACACATAGAGGGAACAGTTCACCACAGTGGACTGGATTAAAATGCACAAAACTTGCAGATGTTTAACATGAAAAATCTCTTTAATTGCTGGACTAAAGGCTTTATTTTGTTTTGCAGACTTGACATAAAGTAGTGCCTTCAAGTCCTTTTATAATATCATTCCCCAGAACATCTCCAGAGTATAAGTGAATCATTTAAAATCATTTACATCCATGTAATATCTCAAACTTCAACAACATGAATGAGAGCCAAAGTGCAAGTTTCCAGAAGAGCTAGAAAGACCTCTAGTGCTTCAACTGAGAATCATCAGGCATTTAACTATAAATACACTGTCTACATTACGTTTAGACAGCATCCTCTTAGTATTGTGATCTTGGTGTTTTGCAACATGAAATTTATTTATTTATTGTAAAGCGGAGGATAATTTTAAAGATGTAGATAAAATACTTAATTTATGATTTCTATGGTCCTGCACACTCTTGTAAGCACATTGATCTAAATAATCTCCCTGCATTTGGCACATTTTATTGATATAAGCACACCAGCGTCCAGTTTCTACCACACAGCGTTTTGTTCTAGTGTTATGTCATAAAGAGTTGGTTTTTTTACACACTTCTTTATAAACTCAAGGCTGTTCCTGCCTTTGTTTTTTGCATCTGGCTTGTCCTGGGACTGTTGTTCTTCCAGATAGGATTAATGTTCTTCTCACGTGTCAACTCATTTTATTAGGTGGCTTAGCTTTAAGAACAGCAGTAATGTGTATTTTCCATGTTGCATTAAGTAAGCTTATCTGCTTTAACTAAACTCCCAGAAGTTGTTTTAAATCCTTCCTCAAATCAGTCCCTGTCCCTGACTCAAAACCACAAACCAAACAAATCAATCTTTTCAAAACTAGCGTAACTAAACAGAATTTGAATGCAGCTTAAGTTGATTTGAACCATCACCACTCAAAAAGTTTTGTTTCAGCAAACAACTTCAAAATAATTCAAAAAGCCAATAAGCAATTTCGTTGTCAATCAGTGACAGAAAACCAATGCAAGTCTATTTTGAATTAAGGTCAACAATGTGGGAAGGTCTGGTGGGCTGCTGAGTGTAGAGCCATAAAAAGGAAAATCAAATACTTTCAGAAAACAACTTTATTTATATTTTGTTCACATGAAGAGCAACACAGTTATTAAAAGCGTCTGCAGCATTTCACCCCAGTGAACACAATCTGATGGGCTTTATAGCACATCTGGTACCCCATACAATTCTCTTATCACTGATTCAATACCTTTGATTGAACCCCGTACCTGATAAGAGCAAGAATGACATCAAAAACACCTGTATCTGAGACCCTACGCCATCTGACTGGTCCATGCTAAGTGCATGCTAAGTAAGGTGGGAAATCAGTGTGCCATCCTGATGACAAAGTTGAACTGAAGTGATTCCTGGCAGTGGGAAAAGTGTCTGGAGTGATAATACTGTTCCGATTAGCCAGGATATAAAAGTATTATTATATGTGCATTTATTCTTAAATGCCACACATTATCACAGTCTGAGAAACTACGATGGGCTGCATGGAGTAAGTCAATGGAAATACTGTGGATACAAATTTAAACCACAATAAGATCCTGTAAGTCTGAGTTACTCGTCAGGAGTTTTTCAATTGTCTGCAGTGTGATTCCTCATACTGCTCCCTGCCCACTGTTAACCTGGGGAGGAAGTAAACACACGGGTGCCTCGTCAAGTACCCGTTGTGTCACTCTGTGTGTCTTTTCTTTTTTCAGTTTCATCAAAACCCAACCTGTCCTGCGGTTAGCTTAGCAGACCCTGATATTGTGCAAACACCTCAATTGACCAATAGGAGTCACTAGTGCAAAGATTAACACATCATCCCACACCTGTTTCCCACCTATGCACACAGAGGTATCATTACTGGTGTTTGTATTCTTGTATTTCTGAACTTGAAAATTCCTGCAAGCACAGTTTTTACATAAATGACACAAAAAGACTTTAAACAACAATATGACAACGAAAAACAACAGATACAAGCCTGATGAAGATAACCAGGATTTCTAAAGAAAAATCAGTTGATCTATTGGAGGTCGGTTATCCTGAATTTCAGTGATGAAGTGAATAACTATCACTTTAAATAAAGCTCAGGATGGGTATAGCTGTATTTAAATAACATCTTGGAGCAAAACTTGGGGAACTATGTAAAGACACTCTCTCAATAAATAGCTAGGCTACGCAGCTGGCTAAACGTTGGAGTAACTTTAAACCTTCTGTATTTTTTTTTGGCTGATGAGTAACATCTTATTGGGCAGATTAATCATGCCCAATAGAAATGTTCTTCTATACACTTTGTATCTTCAATATGCACATTAGCCCTTAAAACACAAACATTCATCAGCTAAGGACCTCCTTGTGGTGGTCTAAATCAGGAAATACGATAAAAAGTATTTGACCAAGACTCTTGATCAATTCTCTGTATACATTTCCCCTTTACACTATATATACACACACAACAGAAAGCAAATCTTTAAATGTTAAAAGTCATGATGTTTAAAACAGTACATCCAAAATCGCAGGGAAAAAGGTTGTAGGATTGAGCATATTTACATTATAATTACAAGTTTACAAGCAAACAGGGTTAAAGCATGAGCGTGTACAGTGACTGCACTGCACGCAAAAAAGCAATGGAAATAAAACTTTTTGATTAGAGCTAAATTGGGCTTATGACTGAAGAGAGAAAGAAAGAGAGAAAGAGAGAAAGAAAGAAAGAAAGAAAGAAAGAAAGAAAGAAAGAACTAACGACATTTGGCTCCAGTGTGCACTGCCTGCTCTCACCTAAGACACATTGGTTGATTTAAACCTGCACTGCTGTGCACTACGCCATCTACTGTACACAGTGGGAAGGTTTTTCAGTACATTCAAGTGATGCTGACACAAGATTGGTACTTTAAGCTATCGCACAATCAACCAATCTTCTAGCCAAACCATGACTAATATAGTAAATGCTTCAAGTTATATGAATAATTACAGTAAAGATTGACGCGCGGCTATCATTTCTACACAGATTTTCATGACACAGAGATACGAGGTTAGCTTAATTCTAAGAATACTAACATCTCTCAAGTACTGTAATGTCAACTTCTCATCGCTGAGGAATCCCTGACAACTGCATCTACATTTATCCGACAGTTGAGAGAAAGTCCAGGACTGACACATAAACAGTGACATTCTTCATACTTAGTCTTATTGAAGTGGCCATTATACAGCTCGTACAGTTACATGCCTGAGAGCAAGCTGAGCGAAAGAAGGGTGGGGGAAGCATGATTGTCTGCTCAGGCATGAGGTTTATATGAGAGCTGCAGAGGAGAGGTTTGGTCGACAGCATAAAGTGTGAGGAGTGTGTGTTTGCATCTGACAACTCCCTGTCAGACACACAATCAGAGCCACCCTGAGCTAGCAAATACAACTTACAGGACCAATCTCAGAAAATCAAACACCTTGTCCACCCAGGTAGAGGACAACCTCTGGCTTTGTTTAATACTCTGGCCTGGATAAAGGGAGTTAGGAGACACAGTCCTACAATAGTGCAAACACTGCTGTTGTCTTGACGACATGCCCCAGTTGCCTGTTAGTGGGGCCGAGACCGGATGGAGTGCCTGTATTAGAGCCATTTTCGGAGTGTAGACAGATTGTTGTTCATCCAGCGCTGATTCAACCTGATGGTTTCCAAAGCTTCCTGCACGCTCCTCATCTGAGAGCCACGCTCCTTCAGACCGGAGAAGAAACCCTGTACCTTCACAACACACAAACACACACACACAGTGAGATGTTTGCTAGATCAGACTTGACATATAGTAAAACAATAAAGACCATTTGGCAAACAGTTAATGTCTCACCATAAACAAGTGAACAGAGCCTCAAATACATATTCTATTAGAAGAAAAAAAACATACTTGATCAAGGTGGGCCTGTGTGGAGAACTGGGAGGTGGCAGACTTAATGATTGTCTGGATTGCAAAGGAGCCCACAGGGAATCTATAGCAAAAAACAATTGTAAATCAATACTGATGTCATTTAATTTTTTCATCTTTATGTGAACTAATCCTTAAATGTATTCTCAATGACAACATGTATGAAGCAGACACAAACCACTTACTTCTCTATGAGTCGGTCCCAGTTCTCTTGTACAAAATCCCAGGCAAACAAGTAGCCAGCGAAGCCATTACACACAGTGCTGATGACCAAAGGCAACTCCTGTGTCTGGATGATATCCCCGTTTAGACCTGCCTTTAGAATCCTAGACAGACCGAAATAAGTGCTCTGTTCAAATGCTCTTAAGTGCATAAACAGCACTGACAATACCCTCAACCTCATTATCATCACTTCTGTACACTCCTCTATTACACCCAGTGCAAAGCAAAATGCAAGTGTCTTTGCTAGTTTCAGACACAGGTGTGATTTTCCGGTCCAGCACCCACATTGTTTAAAGAGCAAATACACTTGTGGTCATTGGCGTGTTGGTCTTAAAATGAGGTGTGGTCAAGCGCATTGTTGGCACGCATTGCTATCTTGAGGTGGACAGCAATTGTGCGATTGACCAACAAAAACCTGGTCTGAATATCGCAGTATTTCACTGTTATTCCAAGGGCTCATTATCAAGATAGTAATATGCACCAAGATAGGCGAGTACACAACGTGCATTTATTTTGCCTGTTACGCACAAGCAGAGTGAGCTGAAAATGCATTTCATTCTTTGCACACACTGAAAGTCACTCTGGATGAGAATGTCATAGAATCTATATAACTGGACACTAACTCAAAGTTGAGCAATGACCTGGCCATGCCAATATATCAGCTGATATCTGTATCTGTGTATAATTCAGAGAATAACTTACAAGTAATTGCAGTACAGAAATACTGAGGTTGATTTGTGACCACTGAGAGCACTGACAAGTTGCATTTTCCATTGTAAACTGTCCCATTCATTCAGTAACTTGGACACAAACAAACCTAAACAAAAAACCAAGGAGTCCATTTTAAGATTAGCCTCAAAAATCAAGTATCATCTGGGTAATGTACAATATATGACGATATATAATATGGTGATGAGGGTGACACTGAAGTATATGAAGCAACAATATTATATCAAACCCTGGCCTAGGTGGGAATCCTCAGGATGGTGTGGTCAAGTTTTTTTTTTGTTTTTTTTTTACATTGAATTTTCTATGAAATTTCTTTCAGGATGGATTGATAGGATTTTGATGCACAGTTTTGTGAACTTGCATTAGTAAGCAGCCTGTTTCATCCACTGTAAGTACAAACCAAAGCAGTTGGAGTGGACTTGAATGAACTTACAGCAAACAACATGCATTAACATTTAAAACATTGCTGCCCTGATGGGTCCAAATGAAACTGACTTGTTAAGTGTGTGTGTTCAACAAATCATGAATGAATGAAGAAAGGATGTTGCTGCTTGATTCTGTCCAGACACACACACACACACACACACACACACACACACACACACACACACACACACACACACACAGACATACAAACACTTACCATACTAAACGACGTGTGTCCTGAGTGGATGCTAGGCCTTGTAGCATTTTTCGCTTCTCTGCATCATAAGTGTTATGTCCGTACATTTTGAGCAAAGACTCCCAACCTTCATCTGACTGAGCAGCCACAGTGAATACAACTCGCTGCAGATCGCCTGGTATCCTATGGAAATACATATAGAAGGAATAAATATGTAAACATAATTTACATATTTTACAACTGCTTAAAATTTCAGTTTTCTTCCACCAGCTCAAATTCCAGTTACCCATTCAATCAAGTTACAGCCGCCTCCACCCCTACTAAAGGTAATTTCTATCTCTAAAAAGAAAAGATGTGTGCCCTACACTGCTCACCCTGTTGCTAGCATGACCAGGATAAGAAAAATGAAAGTTTCTTGTGTGCTTTACATACCGTAAAGTGCTATTGGACTCATACTGTTTGAACAGGGCTTTGGCTTTTTGAGTACAATTTACTGCATTCAGACTGCAGGCCATCTCCAGCAGGGCTGAGCGCAGCTCCTGTTTAGACACACTCTCTTCCTCTTCCCATGTTTGATTTTCCATCAGAGAACCAAAATGATGCGTAATATAATTCTGTTACATGCAAGAAAAAAAAAAAAAACAGATTAACAAAATTAACATTAGAACACAAACACTAAACTCATGTAATGGGCTCTATCTCCAAGGAGTGTGTTTCGCACTGTCCTGTGCCCACCTGCTCAGAGCAGGTCAACTACTTGGAACACCTTTGTTCCACAGTATTTTCATCACAATTTATTATGTTTTGCTCATCTTACCACTTTAATTTTCCATTTTTCAACCAGCTGACAAAAAAGTTTTATATTTGACTGGTAATAATGCCACCTAGACAGAATATAGAATGAATGATTGTTATCAGCTCTGTAATCCATAACATAAGTAGTCTACACTAATGGCCTCTACTGTGGTGAGCGTCTTTACAGCCATTTGAAGGTAGCAGGTATCTGTTCCTTCCGCAGTCATTTACAGGAGTGATGTTGTCACTGTTAAGCCACAATTACAAACGGCAGATCCTCTAGTTTCATTTTGTCCAACCAGCACCAGACTGTGTGTGTGTGTGTGTGTGTGTGTGTGTGTGTGTGTGTGTGTGTGTGTGTGTGTGTGTGTATATAGTACCTTCATGCGGGCCACAAGAACATGCTCCTGTCTTTTGTCTAGCAGCATGTAGATACGATTGAGCTGTAGCAAGGCCTCTGTCACAGGAGAAGTCTCTGTTTCATTGGACATGTAGTTCAACAGTCTGAGGACCTGATTGAAGGATACACGTCCCAGTCTGGTGACAATGCAGGAAAGTGACCGGAAGAAGTGTGTGAAAGGAGAGTGAAATGCAAGAATTAGAAAATACTCCTCCACTTGTGTTTTTTAGTTATATAAGGTCCTCACTTCATCATTTTATGCAATTAGATATTTGTGTAAAATTTTGTGATTTGACCTTTGATCACCAAATTCTAATCAGGTCATCCTTGAGTCTAAGTGAATGTTTGTGCCAAATTTCAAGAGATTCTCTAAAGGCATTCCCAAGGTATCGTGTTAACGAGAATGGGACAGATGGACAGACAACTTGAAAACATAATGCCTCCGGCCAGGCTGCAGCCAGCGCGGAGGTATAAAAAGACTCTTTAGATTTTCTCTCATACCTGGAGAGAGCAAAGATGTTGTGTATGAGAGAGGCACGGTCCTCATGTGTAAGAACACTGACATTTTTGGACAAAGCCTCTATGAGAGCATCCCAGCCCTCATTTCCATAGTGGACGATGTAGAAACCTGTGTTTCTGTAGTTCAACTTCAGCCACTTCACACTTTCTGGCAGCTTTAGAGTACCTAAAAACACACACAAACACACACACACACACACACACACACACACACACACACACACACACACACACACACACAAATGTATCTTCTGACAATGCACCAAGGATTCTGAGGCTTAAAGGTAGAGTAAGCAGTGCAGGAGAAGACTTTTAATATTTGAACTCAATAGCAAAACAAATACACCCCTCCCTTCAGTGCTTCTTCAGAACTGCTAAAGCACGGACACATTGGTGAAATTATATAAAAGTAATACACGTTAGTTGGTTCGTTGGCTGTAAATTCATGTTATTGATTAGTCAGACTGGCCACTGTGGCTACTGGCTAGGCTAACAAAGGTTATGTTAGCCCAGAGTCAGAATCAGAATTAAAAATTACTTTACTGTCAAAAGCATCGCACATATCCCAACTGCAGAACAGAGAAAGACTTAAACATTTCTGCTGATAGGAAACGATATGTGCCGGTGGAATATCACCCATCTCCCCTTTTCTCCGTTTCTTTCCATTCTCCTGTGCACAGGCACAAATGCCCCCTGTTGCTGATTGGCTGGAATAGTGCTGTGCTGCTTGGTGTGAGTCACTTTGTTTATTTCCCATTTACAGAGCCAGGGCTGTGTAGATTAAAATATCTTACTCTTCGTTCAAGATAGAAGATTAAAACTTGGTGTTTTACCTGTCTTGTTCTTCAGAGTGAACACCTGTCTGCACTCAGGGGCCAAACTACAGCTGTCGTTTACGTACGTCACTGGAACATTCCACAGGCTGAAGAGAGTGCACAATGCAGTTATGGTTATGGCGTGTTTCTATGATCTGTGCGTGTGTCTGCGTGTGTGGTAATGTAACCCACCTGGAAGTATGCGTGGCATTGTCAGATGTGAGGAGGAAGTGCTCCTGTGTGAGGGTCAACTGACTTCCCTTGCGGCTCACAGTGACCAATGGGAAGCCTTTCTGTGATGTCCATGAGCTCATCATCTCTGACACATTCTGGTGCTGCGTTGAGACCTCGACCTGAGGACAGGAAGAGAAATCCAGAGTCTGTGCAGGCAAACACCATTTTCATTGTCTTTTCTGTATATATGAAGATAATTGTGGGAGAGGTCTGAGAGTTTGTGAAGATTTGAGGTACAATTATGAGATCTCTGCAGCATATTACCAGAGGCAAATAGATAAATGGGATATCCACAAAAAGTTCACACAACTCAGAGATTCCATCTAAACCATGTCCTTTAACTAAATAAGCCAAGCCTCAACACGCTCAAAATCCACTATTCTTGTTTTGCCATTTAATTAACTTTTTAATACTAACAGATTTTTAGGACTGGTAGTATCGTGGCATACCTCCTAATGACTCATGCAAGACTAGGCAGGTGCAACTAAAGCTTCAACAGAAGCAGCAGGGGCAAGTAATGAGATGGCAGACTGCCATTAAACTAAGGGCACTTGGTGCAAGCCCTTTTGACAGTAATTATCCAATGTAATGTCTGTATCTAAAGTATCCTGTCCTCTGACTTCCATACAACATTATAACATTATCAACTATAATCACAAGTCATTTTCTGCCTTTTATGTCAATAATGTAGCTCCTGTGACACTGATCAGGTGTGATTATGTGATGACAATAACACACGCTAAAAGCAGCTGATGTCAGGGAAAATAAACTTTAGCCAGATGGTTGGCTGACAGACTGCAGAGGGGACGTAAGGGTAGTAGCCAAAGAGATAAACTGCTGATGTGTAGTATCCAATATAATCAATGAAAATTGCACCAAAAAACAAAAGGGCACATAGACACACAGACACAGACACAGACACAGACACACACAGACACACACAGACACACCTGTGTAAGGCTGTTCCAGAGGTCGTTGGTGTCTGTGTTAAATCCACTGAACTGTTTTAGGTATTGAATGATACCTTTTCTGAACTGCTGATCTCCTGGCAGAGAGGCATTCAGCATCAGAAGAATGGATGCACCCTGGTAGGACAGAGAGGCACAAAGCATCTGTTATCAGACACAAAACAGAGTGCTACAGTTTTAACCAAGTGTGAGGTCCAGTCAAGAAATGTCTCTGCTGGTTGCGGAAGTTCAGTGACTTAATGAAAACTTATCTACTTACATATTGTATATAAAAGTGTACCTTTTCATAGGAGACGGAGTCAAACATCTCTTCCACCTGTTCCGCCGTATTAACGTCGGTCGACACTGCATGGGAGGAGTTTAGTGCATCTTTGTCCAAGGCTCTGAATCGCACCGCCAGGAACAAATTACCCTGCAAACAAACACAGGACTTACTGCACAGGCACACAGTGAGGCACACAACTTAATCTTCTTCAAGTATGTGAGAATGAATTCATGATCCAGATGTGAGAGCTTACAATGTCCAGCTTGGGCAACACTATCTGTAGCGACATGTACTGCATGTAAGTGGCAAAGCCTTCATTGAGCCACAGGTCATTCCACCAGCTCATAGTTACCAAGTTTCCAAACCACTGCAACACAATCACAGAAAGATTACAACTTGGATAATCTTCATGGCCTCTGCTACACAAAGACAAAAGGAGACAAACCTACCTGATGAGCGAGCTCATGCGCTATGACCGAGGCAACTACTTGTTTCTCCAGAGGAGAGGACTGTTTGCCCACCAGTAGGCTGGTCTCTCTGAAAGTGATGAGTCCCCAGTTCTCCATGGCTCCTGCCAGGAAGTCTGGGATGGCTACCAAGTCTGACAAAAGAAAAGGGAGCATATTCGGGTGTGTAAAGAGTGAAGAAAAGTAATAATCAGTGGGGGATAAATAGTGTGTATACTGTACACATTGCATGAAATGTCCGTGTGCCCTCACCTAGTTTTTTGAGGGGGTAGTCTATTTCAAAGAAGTTATTGTAGAACTCCAGGAGTTTGGAGGCAGTGTCCATAGCGTACTCAGTGTGCTCCTTCTTCTCTGGTACAGAGTACACAGATACCTAAAACAAGCAGACATAACTATCACATACATCCAGACAGTTTATCAGCAACAACACAAACTTAAGTAAACAAAGATTAGAGGGTGTACAACCTGAATTAAAAGGAAAAACAAGTTATATCACTGTCATACCTACCTGAGTTTTTGAGACATTTTTGCTGACCGGGGTGAAATTAGCAACAACGAAGGCCACCAAGTAGGTGCTCATGTTGACACTGGTTTTTTCAAACTCGTCTTGCATGAGGCCACCAGTAAGTGGTGTGGATTTAGCCTGAAACACACAGCATAAGGACAAGATGACAACCAACAAGTCACTGTGGTCACAGGAATGAGTCACCGGTCCCTCAATACAGGGCAGAATATAGAGTGAGTGACTTCACATAATGTTGTTCTGAAAATTGTGGCTAGCTAGGTGACAAACATGACATTTCTGATGAGCTGCAGTTGACTATGTGTTATTAACAAAATGCTAGTAACACATTAAGCCTGTAAACATTAAACATCTGTGCTAACCTAGTAATGCTGAGCACAGACACTGGTACACTCTGTTTTTTACTTACTACATGAAAAGTATTTTTAAAAATGGTTTTCTTTAACAGTTTAACCTGTACTGAAAATTAAATGTGTCCCACTATTGAAACCAAATGTAATTAAAAATTGGGGTCTGTTTTATGTTAGTGTTTTTAGTTTCAACTGTCAAATACTGGCAGCCCTTATATCAAATATTCTGTAAATGCTAGAGTAGAAAAAATTATGTCAACCAAACAAATACATTGAAGAAGCCATTTAGCAAACAAGATTTTTCAACACTTGGCTTCATTCTGTGAAATGAACAGATCATAAGTAATGTTACAGTACCTTTGGCATGTTGGAAAGAGTCATATAGTTTTGTTTCCTGTTGATTTTAATCAGGAAGGTGGCTTTGAAAGCTGGTTCATCAAAGCAAGGGAAGGCCTTCCTGGCTGACAGTGGTTCAAACTGGGTTGCAGCTAGGACTCTGGGGACAAGAGGGAGAGGAGCATGATAATACTGAAAACAAAATTTTGTTAAATGCATGTAAAACAATAAAGCTACCTCCAATTTACATTTCTAACTGTTATTTGTTACTGCAGTTCATCTTTCAGCCACTGTGAAGTACTTACAGCACAGATAATTAGTCAAGTCTACCTTTTGTTTCCATCTTTATCAGTGTAGGAGCTGTTGTAGAAACCATCATAGGTGTGTGAGAGGTTGGCAGAGTAATCCAGGGTCAAAACACAGTACTGGCCTGCCTTCAGCTCCTCTGAGAATTTAACAGCTATCTGCTGTCTGGGTTTGTACTCCAGTACAGTTACATCACTGGCCTCTCCATCACCCAGCTGGAAGAGGGAGAAATTATCAGTTAACAACTAGCAGACAAAAGCTGTTCAGGCAGAAATTAAATCATTGAATGCAGTTCTGTTCAACTAGTCAGGAAGACTTTTCACATTAGAGAATGACATCTAAAATATCTAAACTCTGTCACAAACCCCCTCTCCCAATCCCACCTTAAAGGTAGCTTTGGTAATGTTGAGATTAGCACCATGCAGGACAATCCGCTTGGTGTTATGAAGCACAGACATGGAAATAACAGTGGAGCCAGTGAAGGTCATGTTGTCGAGGTCAGGTGCCAGGGTGAGGTCATAGCTGAGAGGACGTATGCTGTGAGGCAGCCGGAGCTGAGCCCATGGAAACAGTTCGCCATTTGTGGACAGAGGGTAGACTGTCTCTACGGGAATGGTCTTGTTTGGCTTACGACAACCTGTCTGCAGAAGGATGGAGGGTTGGGTTGAGCCAAGGAAATAGGTGTGTGATTGAGTATAGAGCAACAGAGAAATAAAGAGGGAAATAGTCTGACAGAGATATTGACTTAATGTATAGAAACAGTGATTAATGTTATTGCAAAACCTACCTAAACAGAACTAGTGAATATTTTTCTTACCTTGGTAAAGGTGCATCCAGGTAAGAAGTACAGTACCATGGTCATAGACGCCACTATCACCAGGAATAACACACATACAACCATGGTACGGGCCGAGGGTCGTGAACATGACCTGAAACGAGGAAGAGTTTAACATCACTTACTTTGAATGCTTCTACATAAAGAATGAAAGGTAGCAGCATTCCAATGTACATTAACTTGTACATGCTTTGGCGGTTTACTGGATCTGCATAATGTAGAAAATGACACCTGTATAAATTTTCCAAGACTTGAGCAGGGAATAAACTGTCATATAAACAGCCAACAAGATAAACTGACATTAAGCTGCACAAAAGTTTTAATGTCTATCATTTTGACAGCCTGATCTTTTCAGAATGATCATACAAACTGAGAACTGGGCTGATAACTGAGAATCTTTTTATGCCAAGATATTGCGCATTATTCCAAATGATGACCTTTTCAGTGCATTACCTTGGTGGAGCCTGTCTGGTGTATGGGGAAGAGTTGGATCTGTGAGCAGAGCTACGGTTCATGAAGGACATGCCCAACAGACGGGCTGAAGACTCACAGTCCTCCTCATCCTCGTCCATGTCATTCTCTCCCAGGCCTCGCACAAGCAGCCGTGAGCTACGGGGCTCAAACACCACCTCATCTGGGTCAAGAGCAGGAAATGTCTGCAGAGAGCATGCAAAGTACAATCTGTTATTCTCCAGTTAAGCTGTGCAGTGTTTCCCATGTAATGTTAATAACTGGATTGCACTCCCAGGTAAATTAATTAGCACAGGGTAAGATGTCATATGTGGAGGCGGTGAGCAGATTGGGGGCAGAGAGGGGAATAATGGGAAGTAATCAGGACAGAGAAGGGTCTAACAACAGGCCACAGATGACAAGTTAAATCATAATGACAGGAAAGCATTTTTAGCATTTTTTTCAAATTAGAAATGTGGTTGTGGCAAAATAACAATCTTGGACATTAGGGATGTAAAGGGGGATGATATTTAAAGGAGGGTTTGTTGGGTGGCGTTATGATTAAGAATGTTTATATCAACAGAAATTGACATGGAGGAAGAATTCATTGTAAAGATAAGATCAAATTTACAATTTACATTGTGAAGATACAGCATCTTCATCACGCTAAAATTAAGTTCCTTGTTGCTAGAAGTAATTCACACAATGCTGATTATATATAGGTAGAATATAAGTACAAGAGGAGCACTGTATATGCTGAACTGAAAGTTTGCAAATAAGCATCACTGGCTACCCACAAGTGATCCTTATTTATATTGCTAATAGCCAATCTGTTAAGAGTTATAGATTTACAAATGAAAGCACATGTGAGAAATGGGTGGAGTGGTGCAAATATGTCTTCTAAGACATTCACTGAGCCAGGCATTCGTTGAAGTGAAGGAATGCATAGCTTGGCATAAGATGATATAGATATACCGGAAATGCAGTGGAGTCTTTCGCCAAATCTACGACATCAGGCTCTTCTTCAAACATGCTGTTCTCAATCATGTTCCTTGGTAGGTTGGCTCGCTCTACAACACACAGAGGAAGAGAAATCAGACAGAGGACTGACAAAAGGGGAAATGAGAGAGGTGTGAGAAGATCATTTACATTGATACACCCATGGTATGTAAGTATACCGTATGTGCTGTGTTTTTGGAGTTTTCCAAAGAGAGCAGTGGAAGCAAGCCACTATTCAACACAAAGGTTTGGTAATGTCACTGAATGTGCAGGTAACATGAAACCACATTTAACAAAGCACTGAGTTTCTTCAGTTTCCTGTTAGTAAGTCTTTCCTGGTACTTTGACCTACATAGAATGGGTTCATCAGGCTGGAGAGGCAGCTACTCTGAAGCATTTCACAAAGCACTTTACTTTACAAAGTCTGTTAAGACAACTCTCCTATTTCCTTCATAGTGCGTTCATTAATAACAGTGTTAAACATTTGAGGAAATGGCTTCAAAACTAGGAAAAAGCAAATATAACAAATATTCATCATCTCACCATGTCATGTACTACTGCAGTTTAAAGCCTGCATTCCCACAACTAACCTGCATCTTAAGAAGAGTCACCTCTTACAAAATGTCCATGTGATTTTCTGGCTGCTGTAGTAATTTTGAAACAATCAGAAGCATTTTCAACTTCCTAATCTAATAATAATAGAAGTAGCAAACTGCTACGCTGTGCATGTCTCCCATTTTGTCTCACGTTCCATTCATGCTGTTATAGGCTAAGGACAATGCTTTTTCAGTCTCAGTTGGTGATGGTTTTAAGTGGAAAGAACCGAGAGACAGTAAACACCTACTGAATGCATGTTGTTCACACAAACACAATGACACCAAACAAAGTGAGCTTTAACTCCCCAAAAGGAAGACAAGAGCCCAGAAATGTGAGAGGGGAATTTAGCTCTTTGTCAGTTCTGTACAGTGTTTCTGATATGACTGTATGGACTGCCACTGTGTATCAGTCTGGACCTCAGTGCTGTGGTATGAATGTCTAAAAATAGGCTTGGAGCTAAGTAGGAGGTAATGTGTAATGTTCAGAAGAGGATATAATAAAAAATACCCCCCAAAAAAAATGTATCAAACTTAAATGATTGTCATATCTATTTTTAACAGCTGTGGGATATTGTTATGTTGATATTTATTTCATACCACCAAGATGACAATGGAGAGGCAGTTTATGTAATGGTTTTTATCTAGACTACAATTAGAAAACAGGCCAGGCGAATGTGAATAACCAACAACTCCTGCACTTTCATCAAGTTTGTATGTAAATGAAGCAGTCAGGCATGTTATCTGCTGACTGTGCTCTTCCTGTTAGCTGAAAACATTATCCAGCCTACCTTAGAGTCACAGAACTACAGTTAAATATATGCGTCTGAGTTGCCAGGTATGTCCACTGATTCAGACCTGGTAAGAACAGGCAACAAATTCACTACATATTGTAGACACTGAGTGCTGAGCCAGAGCACTGTTATCTGTTGCTTAGATGATGATGAAAAACTTGTGGGAAGGATTTTCTGCTAAAGCTTTCTCATCAATATCTGATCAAAATGTGATTTCGAAATGCGAGCTTGGTCTTCTACTAACACCACTAAGTCACAAAAGAGAACACAAACACGAAAACAGGAAGTTAAACTGCTGTGATTTGGTCATCGAGACAAAACTGAAATTAAATGACATCCACTCAAAACGCTTCCCTGAGAGCTGTTATAGTGTGTGCACTGGCCTTTTTGTTTGTTTCAATAAAGCCCCTGACGCCATGGGACCATAACAGAGGTTATAAAGCGGCTGGCTGCTGGTAGCCTGAGCTGAGCGGGCATGACTTATCAGCTCTCCACACCAAACAAAACATGGCTATTATCAATCCGACAGGTTTAAACTGGGCAAACAGGGCTGCTGGGTTTTAACAAACAACTAACAGACAACTTGTTTCTGTCAGGAGTCTCAAGACATCCATTGCTTAAGCTGTTAGAAATGTATTACTGGCTTTGTTCAGTTCAAATAAAATCGAAACGATACGTAAATAAATTACAACATTTACAAATTCTGCTTTGTGCTTTTAGGGGAAGAGAAATGTTATCATGTCTCTGCAGCACTGTCAACAGACTGACAGTGCGATTAAGTCAGCTTCTGAGAATCCATCAACTGTAAATAAATAAATAAATAAAACAATAAAGAGAGAAAGAAACAAATTAATCGGAAAACACAAATGTAGTTTTCGTTGGGTTCGTCAAAAGTCAAACCCACCCCCCTAAACATGTGTCCTCGGGTGAATGTCACTCCCAGACATCTTGCAGCTAACATCCCGTTAGTTTTTAGCTGGCCTGCTGCTATTAGCTTGCTGTTACTGTACCTACCACCTTCCTTCCTTACCTGTACTGTTATTGTCAAATGGATCCATGGCTGGATATCTCAAAGAGCCCCTCGCGTCCAAAACAAGGGGACCTCCTCACATTTACAGCAACTCGACAGACGTGATGTTTCTATGGCTAGCCACGACCCACCGCAGGCTATCCGACGTTCACAATAACTGGCAGCCCGTCCTCACTGTACTAACGTTAGCTATGTAGTAGCTAGCTAGGCACGAGCCAACTTCCAACAATTTTAACTGACTGAAAGACATTCGTTCAGCTAACGTTAGCTTGTTTCCTTAACTTTATCGTCCATAGCTGTTTGCTTAACTAATACGTGAATACGGCAAGAGTTGTCTAAAATGTCAAACCTTACGATAGAAATATGTAAACAAATCTCACTCCAAAACGCTCGGCAAACTAACTAGCGAGCAAATGACACTTTCCTTCCTCCCCAACCAGTTGTTGACAACCTCCCATCAAATTACAATACTCACACACTATTGGACGATACTGTCGAGGGCGGGGCCAGGGCGCCACAAGCACAACACACACACACACACACACACACACACACACACACACACACACACACACGTACACACGCACACACATACACGCACACACACATTTCTTTATTATACTTACTATACTACTTATGAGGACATCCTATTGCTATACATACATTCAACCTTTAAACAGTCTATGATGTCAGCCCTGACCGTTAGATGCGTAACCTTAACCCTCACCCTAACCTCAACCTATACTTACAAGTCTTACCTTAAGCCCAAAACCAAGTCTGAATCCACAAACAAACGGTCAACATGACGACTTCCAAACACACACTCACACATACTTTCACTCTAATTATGAGGGCAATGCAATGCTCCAAATTAATTCCCTGAAACCATGATAGTTCTTACCACACCTTAACATCATGTCTTAACCCTAAATTAAATTAATATGATTAACACCAAGCATACATACACATACACAAGCACAGACAGGCACACACACAGTGGTTGGACTTGTACACATGTACACAAAAACACAAGGATGTTTGTCAGTTAACACACAGAGATGGTACAGATAACCCTTTTATTGTGTATTTGGTGAAGAATCAATTTACAGAGAATTTGTGTTAAATCGGAATGATCTCTCTCTCTCTCTCTCTCTCTCTCTCTCACACACACACACACACACACACTTCATGGTACACGCACAATTCATCACAAACAGACTGCTACTGATCAGCTGCCAGTTTTACCACTTAAATTTTTTTCTTAACAAATTAGTCCCCTCAAAATTTACAAAACGCTTTTTATAAACAAAACTGTCAACTCTCCAGTGATGTCACAAACACACTTAGAAATTAAAAAACACCATCAAATATCCATTCTATGGCATCTGTCAACCACAACCTCTCTTTCGGCTGTCCTTCACTTCATTTGCTCATTCACCCAATTTCTCAGAGTCTCTAGGTTCCTCTGAATCCACCGAACATTTTTCTGTACGTTGTCCAGGGCAATCTGAGTAGCTCTCAGCTGAGATGTCTGTTCTTTGATGGACTCAAAGAACAATCGCACCTGGGAATCAAACATACATACATTTACACAAATGCAAACAGGGACACAACTGAAAAATGACTTGCTTTTTTAGACATGTCTTTTTAGGTCAATACCAAAATATTTTACAGCTGCAAACAGTAATTAGCCCTTTGTGTCTCAGAGCAAATGGAGGGGCAAAGAAGGTTAGGTTTCTCAGACACTACCATTTTAAAGTCATTTTCAGACTACAGTGTTTTGATTTTATCACTAATTTGATATTTCATTGGATTATGTGTAGGAATTAAAATCAAAACATACCCATCTACCTTTCGAAAATACTGTCAATAGAAACAATATTTCTGATATTGACAATGCTGGTAGATATCTAAGTCACCTTGTAGTTCAAGATTTAAGAGTATATTTACCTCAGCGAGTTCCTCTGGTGAAGAAAACTGGCCTGTGGTGCCAATGAGGATGTTTCGAATGCAAAATGAGTCCAACTCCAACCTGCAGCAGGTCAGGAAGACAACAGAGAATATAGTCACAAACAAATATATCTTATTATATCTGCATTCATAGTTGTGGGATCAACTTCCTCTTGTTTTGCTTTTGGTCTAATCAAACCTGTTCAACTTGTTATTGGACTGCACGGAAGTTTCAGTGGTTTACACAGAGTATTCTCATCAAACTCACAGACTAGCTCATACACAGCAAGATACAATGCACTGTATGTTCTGACAGCTGTTTATCATAGCCAGCATTAATTTTGTACTGATCACTGCATGCATACCGAAAACATCCTACAAGACCTGCTGTTTTGGAGATTCTCTGACCCAGTTGTCTAGCCATCACAATTTGGCCCTTGTCAATGTCAGTCAGATCCTAACACTTGTCCATTTTTCCTGCTTCCATCACATCAATTTACAGAAATGACTGTTCACCTGCTACCTAATGTACTCCACCCCTTCACAGGTGTCACTGTAATTAAATAATCAATGTTATCAACTTCACCTGTCACCTGGTTTTAACGTGGTGGCTGATCGCTGTACACTTGGTAAGATATTATTGTAATAGTAAGGAATTCTGTCTTTTCATAGCATTACGTGTTTTGACTGATACTACAATTTCATTCACAGTGTCTCCATTTTGTTTTACTAACTTCTTAACCAGTGTGTCCCAGTTCTTTTCGACAAAGCTCCAGGCAAGGTGATGTCCCCGTGGGTTCCTAGCCACCATCAGGATGAGACTAGACAGATCCTGTGATCGAATCACCGTCCCTTCCAGGCCCAGCTCCAGCAGTCTGCAACACAAACACACACGTGCTGCTGACTAAAATACAAAAATGCTGCCTTCGTGACACATTATCTGTCACTTGAAAAGCCTTTATTTGAAGTTGTTTAGCCTACTGACCAAGAATACAAAGTAGAATATGTGTTAGCAGCAATACTGTAGTACCATACCCCATGTTTGCCACAAGATGGCAACATTAACTGTGTGGAAAAATATAATATGAAGAAGATATACCTCTCCAGTTTGCTGGTGTCTCTGCTGCAGGTCAAGGCAAACAGGATTTTGTACTTTTGTGCTGCAGAGAGGGAGACGTTGTATGTGTGTAAGAGTGAGGTCCAGCCATGGTCATCCTGTGCTCCAACTGAATACACTGTCTCTGCCACATCAGTGGGTAAACTGGAATAAACACAAGCAGAGATGAAATATCAAGTGATATGGTCCAGTGTAGCACAGTTGTTTATGTGAAATGTATCAACTGTTGTTAATAATGATGTGTGTAAAAATGTTATTTAGACAAACTTGAGTGTTCCATTGGACTGAAGCCAGTCTTTGAAGCTCTGATGTGCCCGCTCCAGGCAGGGAGGGTCATCCAGGTGACAAGCCAGAGAGATGACCTCTGACCTCAGCCGTCGCTCTGATACAGAGCCGCTGTCACTCCATGTCTGCTGGTCAATGACAGCACGGAAGAATCGCAGGATGTACATCTGCGCCAAAGCACACAGGGAAACAGCGTCTCACATGAACTCAATTTCATGCTGACATTGATATAAATATCATACAGTCTGTGTCCTCTTGTCTTCTTACCCCCAGGTCGTGCGTGAGCTCAGGCTCGTTCCTTTTCTCAATCATCCGGTAAAAGGCCTCCAGATAGCCCAGTCCTTGGATGAGAGGCACTGTGTGTGTCTCATATTGCAGATAACCAATCAGGTCTAAGGCTTTATTGATCGGCAGGTGACCTGCCCTTTAGAGAAATACAAGAATATTTAAAAGGTTGGGTGCTATTTCTGGTGGGATAATCAAAGCTGTTTTGTTTACGTGTAAAATACAGACATATAGAAAAAATGTGTCTCTCGTTCTCATACACAGACCCACAAACACATTCACAGATGCTTACGTGACCAGTTGAAAAGCGTTGTGTATCAAGTGAGTCCTATCTTTGTAGCTCAGAGCAGTGTGGTTTTCCCTCAGCAGTTTGGTCATCTCATCCCAGCCATCATCCCCATAATGCACCACATAATAGCCAGTCATGTCAGTGTTTACCTTCACCCAGCTGATTTCCTCTCCTATGTGGATACTGTCTAAATGGCACATAAATGGCAAAAGAAAACAATGTAATTGCAAAGAAAAATTAAGATATGTATGACTTGTATTTAGCATCTTCTCTCTTCCCTCTTACCTGTGTGTGTTGTCATCAGGTGTCTGTGAATGGTGCTTGATGCATCGGTCTTGTATGTCAGAGGGATATGCCAAAGGAAACTATACAAGAGCAGAGAGTATTCTTAAAAGACACAAACTAAAACTGAAAGTTGCTTGAAATCAAATTCTTGCTGAGAATGGTTATGCAGCTGTGAATACATGTAGATGTGCATGTGCATGCTCACCCTTTCTGCAACATGGGCCAGAGAGGGTCAGAAGGCAGGACTGTCCTCAGGAACCTGTCCTGTCTAAGCAGCAGACGAGGCCCCTTCCTTGTTACAGTTACCAGAGGAATACCTTTCTGCAGAGTCCAAGTGTTCATCATGGCTGTCAGATCGAGATGTTCCCCTGCAAAAAGGTACTGTAGGAGACAGCTGGAGATCAACACATGTGGCCGTAATCTTGTAAATGGTGTGACATTTATAATAGGCAACTCATGAGGAGAGGTTAAAGAGTTTATGTTTAAATGTTTACTCACTGCATTCTTGGTGGCCTGGCCACTGCTGTAACAGTGTTTTCCTGAGATGAAGTCCTCCTCTGAGCATGTCTGAAAAACAGAATCAATTCATTTTCAAATTCTATTAACCTGCATGACAGTTTCTTCATGGTTTAGTCCATTGCAAAGAAATGACATGCGCCTTATATCTACACACCAGTACACTATAGTCTTTTAGATTTTGAATGTCATCTTTCTACCTTCATGGATTTCATTCCAGGTGAGTTCAGAGCAGTAAGAAAATTAAAGACTTTAAACTTGTTTGAGATTGGTAATCCATCATAGTGAACACTATGTCTGCTTTTATTTTCAGCAGTGGTTTGTCTTCAATGCATGGCAAGGCAGTGAATTCCTTTTACTGTAAATCAATCTGCTCTCACAACTGCTTTACCAGGCACAGACAACATAACTTTAACTGCAATGAAAACAGACATAATCTTCACTTTGATTAATTACCTACTTTAAGCAACTTTCAAGTCTCAGCAAATTGATTTTTGCCCCACAATGAAAGGAATGGAAAACAACAGCTGTTTGGAAGGAGGGAAACATGAATCAAAAAGCTAGCAGAAACATAAAATATGGCTGACGTGTAATATATGGGCTAAAACAAAAAAAAAAAAGATTTTAAAGAACAGCTGGAAAAATATGTAATGTATGATTTCTGTTCTTTGTCTTATGCCACAGCGGTTAAAAAGACGAGAAGATAATTTGTAAAAACAGAAAAAACATATCTCAACAAGCGCAAGCTTCATGCTATTTCATTTTTTAGTTCAGATCAGACAGCTCTCATCCATTCATATAATTGTATCCCCCATAAAGAAAAACTTTGCTGCATCTATTTTTGACAAATTCAAATACAGTTCCTCCAGGCTGCCCCTTGACTTCTCTTCTACAAGATGACAAAGGACCACACTGTGTTTTGCACGTTGAATGTAATTTGTGTTCCTACGTTGGCTAGACTGTCCCACAGGTCCTGGTTGCGTGCATTTTTGAAGCTGTATTTGCGGAGGTATCGCACTATCCCACTCTGAAACACATCATCTGTCAGAAAGTGTCGCAGCATGTGCAGGACACATGCTCCCTGGCGGGAGAGAGAGAAAGGGTCATTTTAATCAGTAAGCCACAACAGACTATGCTATAGGTTGCTTTCAAAGCCATTTGTGAAACGTTTTCTGTTACAGTGTTAATATAGAGATCAATTAATAGTTCATCAATAGTTATGTAGTCATCATATGTGTTTTATTTATCCCTGATTTTGCAGGTTTTACATTTTCACAGATAATATATTCCTGATGATGTCATTATCAGTTGTGTAGCCCTCTGTGTGACTGAAAGCATACTTTGTCATAGGAGACTGTGTCAAACATCTCTTTGATCTGAGTGGGGTTCTCTGCTGGACTGGATATTGGACGAGAGGAGTTGAGCGAATCATGACCAACTGCTGCAAAGCAGGTGTGCAGTAGATATTCCTCCTGCAAGATTGTGCACAGAACATCATTAATAATCCTTGGGCCTAATGATTAATATTAATCTATTACTCAATGATGTCTCAGATGAAATCACACACCACTTTGAGGTCAGGGTAGGTGGCCTCCACTGAAATGTACTCCATGTATCTGGCAAATCCTTCATTCAGCCAGATATCATTCCACCACTCCATGGTCACCAAGTTACCAAACCACTGCAGACAAGATTTAAAATTTTACTGCTTTGTGTTGACTGTTGAATGTAATGAAGTGATTTATGAGCATCTGGACTACTGTATATCAACAAACACTTAATCCTGTGTGTCATTATACGCTGTGGCACTCTCACCTGATGGGCAAGCTCATGGCCAATCACCATAGTAACCCAGAGTTTATCGGAAACAGAGGATGTGAGGGGGTCAAAGAGAAGGCTGGTCTCTCTGTAGGTGGTCAGACCCCAGTTCTCCATCGCACCGGACTGGAAGTCTGGGATGGCAATCAGATCTGAGGGAGGGAAAACTCAGGTCACAGAACTGAAAGTGACAAGATAAATGACAGAAATGTGGAGATAAAGAAATGCTCATTGGTTTAGTTACAGAACTAGAACAAAAAAAATGTTTTACCTTGTTTGGGTAGAGGATAGCGGATGTTGAAGTACTCCTCGTAAAAGTCCAGCATTTTGACTGCAACCTCCAGGGCATAGTGGGTCTGAGACCACTTCTCAGGGGCGGCATAGATGGACACCTATAGATGCATAACAATACATTAAACATAACATGACAGAGAAAGTAATATTTTAACCAAGGAATTCAGAAACTCCAATATTGCTTTGGAGGCCTTACCTGCACTCCAGAGGATGTTGTTGCAGTGACCGATTTGAAATCACAGACGACAAACGCTACAAGGTATGTGCTCATCTTCACGCTCGCAGCAAACCGGTCCTCGAGCAGGTCATTGTTTACTTCAACTGTCTTCACCTGAATTACACAAATATCTAATTGTAGCCATTTGATCACACACATTTGATCATGTATGATAGTTGATGTAGGAAATAGCACATGTGCAACACTCACTATTGGCATGTTGGAGAGAGAAATGTATTCCTGGCTCCTCCTGATCCGCAAAGAGAAGTTGGCTTTGAAGATTGGCTCATCAAAACAAGGGAATGCCATCCGAGCACTCGTGGGCTCAAAGTGAGTTGAAGCCAAGATTCTGCAAGGAGACATCAGCAGATACCTTTTGTACTTTATTGTAACTGTAACACATCAGTATGTGAATGTGTAAGAATCTATTCGCTCTTACCTGGTCTCTCCTGTGCTGGTTTTGTAGGTGCTCTTATAGAAGCCGTAGAAGCCTTCTACTAGTTCTGCCCCAAACTCAATATACAGAAAGTACTTTTGCCCACTGCTGAGCACCCTGGGAGAGAAAATGCCAATCTGCTCATGCTGAGGGTTATGAAGAACTGGAAGAACCTACGAAGAGAAAATGAGATGTCAAATTAATAAGAAATGGAGAGAAGTTGCGTCCAATCTATCCAAGTATCAAGGATAAGCAACCTGTAGCTCTGTATTTACAGCTACCTGGTCAGACAGATGAGCGAGGTTCTGGTTCAGAATGGTGGCATTGAAGATCTGTAGACCCTTGCTGTGTAATACAACCCAGTTTGTATTGTTCTGGACATCAATCTGGATCTGCACTGAGCCAGTGAAACTGAGACTGGTGAGGTTGGGGTGCAGGAGGAGGCGGTAGTGAAGAGGAATGATGTACCTACAGAAAAGAAATATGCGTTGCTTTTTTAATCAGAGACTCAAAAACAGAGGTCCAACAATTTTTGTCATCATTTTTCCCGTATTGCAAAGTCTACCTTGGCAGGCGAAGACGGCTCCAGGGGAAGGACAGTTTATCAGTACCCAAAGGAGATTGTTCTCCTGGAGGGCTTGACGCCTGTTGTGAACTGTTGGGCTGACACCCAACTAGACACACATGAAATAGAGACAGCGCTAACAGCCTTAACAAGACCATTGTGGGGGAAATGTCCTTCAACCACTGATTAAAAAATTTTTTTAAAAAAAGGCTAAATGGGGAGACAGGTTGACAACTAGTACTGAAATCACTCGGTCACATCCCAAACACAGGGAGCGACTAAGGACCACCTGATGTGAGTGTTGGATACTGATAAAGCTGGAGCAAAAACGTCAGTCAGGTTCTCAGGACTTCTTCTTATACCTGAAAGACATTAGTGCAGGAGTAAGGACACACAGATTCTCTTAAAAGGCACAGTATTCATTCAGACAACGTTATTATTCTGCCCTCGGCATAATAATGCTTTGCTTCCTCCAGCCAGGTTTATCCTATGGTCACGATCTTCACTTAAAAACTATGGCAAAAAATAAAAGTACAGTTTACTTCTTCCTGAAAAGACTTTTCACTCACTTCCCTGAATCAGACTCTCATTTTCTGGCCTTTGCTCACACAGCACAGCGGGCTGCTACGCGTTTGACTGGATCCTAGCTTTGATACTTAGAGGAAGTAGACGGTTCTGGACAACATGCTCAGTTCATTCTGGCGAACTGAGATTTGTTAATGTGTCAGGCCACAACACAACTCATGCTAAAGGAGACTCAAACATGTGACAGACGGACCACATGATTTTCCATGCGGATGAATCAAGGTGAGGACACAGCTATAACTGTGAGGTGACAACAGCTGCAGGAGCATAACTGCAGTTCAAATCAGGCAGCACATGCAGCAGTTCCTGTTCTACCACACTGAAAGGAGGAAGCTGTTAGTTACAACAACCTATGATTTGAGAAACGTAACTAACTGCGTTACAGCTAGTAAAATAAAGCTTGTCGTGTGATGGCTGCATAGCTCATATTTAATAGAAATGTCAGAAAGCTTTACCTCAGTCATTTCAGCCTCATCATCCTTCCTTCATGTTCCTGCCGGTGACTTTCACTTTCTCTTTTAAGCTCCCGCCCACTGCCTCTGCCAGAGTGTGTGTGTGTGTGTGTGTGTGTGTGTGTGTGTGTACTTGTGGGAGTGTGTGTGTTTGAGAGAGAGAGGAAGATAATGTAGAGAATGTAGCTTCACATGGTGCCTTTGTTAAATAATGTCTTATGTAAAGTCTTTTCCAGCTAATGTTAGAGGATACAGATGCTGATGTTAGTATAATGTGTAACTAGAATGGTTGAGGTGATCAGGTCAGGTGGTTAATATCAAACCTAAACTGGAGCATTTACAATGAAAAGACAGCTGTCCTCACAACAGTTTCTCTCCTCAGTGTGTGTGTGTGTGTGTGTGTGTGTGTGTGTGTGTGTGTGTGTGTGTGTGTGTGTGTGTGCAGGTGTACCCTACAAGAGTGTTGTCTAATGTTCTGGGTGCGTTGATATGATCAGTTTCTCACCTCAGATCTAACAGCCGGGGGCAGGTGTGTCTCCAGTTGTTCAGACTCGTCACTCCCAGCGTCCACATAAATGTCCTGTCCTCAGTTTCCTCCTGTCTTCATAAATACAGATAACCTTTCACATGTGCGGGAGCTCACACTGTCTCCCTTTCTCTCTCCTTCTCAGAGTGTGTGTTTCAGTTGCGTGTTGGGACGGAGTGGGGGCATAGAGGAGGGGGTAGCATTGTTAGTATAAGGTCGCCAACAATGAGGCATGTCAATCCCCCATAATGCAATGCTCCTGGCAAATCCAAACGGCATGCCCCCATTTCACACACACAGTAGGCGCACAAACACACACACTCACACAATATCACAGAATCCCCTCCGACTAAAGCAGACATGACTGAGCCATCCAGGGGTCTGTTTTACCTTCCTATCATCTATTTATGGACAGGTAAGAGCTTTTAATCTCTGAAACGTGATCCTGGTGTATGTTTTGGATCAATGAGCAAGAAAGTGCTGCAGCATTGTTCAGTAAAAACCTTATACATACAAAATATTGCCTGCCTTTACAGGGGGAATTTTACAGTTTGTGTTTCTAGCTGTCAAGTAATAAGGTTAAATGTATCTTTATTGTTATTATTATTATTATTTTATCATTTTTATCCTAATTTTGTATTCCTCTTCATGATCCTCCATCCTCCACCTGGGTCAGGTGGGGTAGAGGGTGATGTCCTGGCATCTCTGGCCCATCCGGTGCACCTGTCAGGGGAAAGGCTCGGCTGGACCCTGCTGGTTTGTATGGTTAGTGACTTCAGGAGGGGGCACCTAGAGGTCAGCTGGAGCTCACCATCAGAAGGCCACATGTTCACTGCACCAAACAGCATTGCTCTAAACAGGAAGCATCGCAGCCACAGTGCCGTGGCGATAATCACAGTGGTGACCAGTGACTGGCCATCGTACAGTTGCTCCATCAGTCGCAGACGACACCCAAAAGTCACCAGGAGACATCGCATTACCTCATCAGGTGGGACTGAAGCGGATCACATGTGAAAATATCAGTCTTATTGTTTTTTACCAACCCTTTAACACATTTTTATCATTTCCGATGATCAAGACAAGAGTTGCTATGAAGATGAAGAGACAGAAGGTAAATTTGACTTATTTGCAGTTTCCAGTAAAAACAAAAACAAAAAAAAACAATTCTCCATGACACATTCTGCACAGATGTTGATCCTCATGTCGGTCTTTGTGGTCTCTAGACGTTGATGTGTGGACAAACACGGTGGTCGTACTGGCCATGAGGCTGCTTCTCATGAAGATCATCGTCTTCAACACTCTGATGACCACTTACGCTGTTATTAAGTGGTAAGAGTCTATGAGCATTAATTAGAGCAACATACAGCACATGTACACTTGCAGATAAGTGTGGCATCATTCACTGTTATACAGGTTGTATAAGTACATACAGTATTATGTCTAAAAGTGCTTGAACTTGTTTTATTCACCATAACTGAATTACATTTTTTTCATATGACAGTAACAGTGTATTTGATTTTTCAGATGAATGGAGAGCTTCTGCTGTGTGACCTTGAAAAAACAAACTAACCCAGAGAGGGGAACTTTTTCTTGTCTGAATCTATACAGTGATGATTTGTGCACTGGAAGATGATATGTTCCTGTGGTCTTACACAGAGCTTTTTGGAAGGTTTCATGGATTAAATGGGAAAGTATCCACTGTCAGGATCGCAGGAGAAGCAGCTCTCAAATGCTACAAATCTTTTGTCGCGCCATTTTCAGCCCTTCAGAACCGACATCCCAGGTGTTGCTGACTGTGGCAGTTGAAAACAGATTGTGTTTGCGAAGCCAAACTTGGTATCTGTTCAAAACCTAACCTCAGACAGATGGGTTAGTGCACATACTGTACAGACGTGTGTGTGTGTGTGTGTGTGTGAGTGTGTGTGCTTCTGTTTGTCGGGTCTAATCTTTAACTCTGAATTCCTTGAATTACTAAAACATTTGTAGTGAAAACTTGGCACAACGTTTTTTGGAAGTTTACAAAAAATAAAATAATTTTACATTTGTTTTGCTTTTTATATTCTTGTAAAAGTAATAAACAGCAAGTAAGCTTGATCATTTTGACTTTATTGTTTTTTAAATAAAACACTTGCACACAGTTTGTTTCCTCAATTTTTTTCTTTTTCTTTTTTTTTTTTTCTTTTTGAGCGCCTTGAGTAACACACTGACATAGCAACAGAGCACCACTAGGTGGCAGTACAATCACATCTGACATTTTTTTAAATTATTATCCAACAGCAAGAATATGGAGCTTAACTTCCCCTACAGGACACTACGTTCATAAATAAGTTAAGTATTTCAACACTGACCAGTCACTCTTCACCAAACTGACACTCACACATGATGTAAGAGATCACAATGCCAAAAAACTGAGATTAAGCTTATATGGCCAAAAAAGTGGGGCACAGTTATACAGAATGTTACATGTTAAAAAAAAGCTCATAGTTGTAGGGATTAACATTTCTACCAGGTATCAAATGGCATTCATTTCCCACGACACAATGCTGAAGTATGTATCCCCGCTGATTCTGTGGTGACGTTTTCTCAGTGATTTGCAGTGTTTTGTCCACACTCCAGTATCTTACACATATCTCATTAAGGAGCAGCTTGTCAATTCTGGCAGTAGGAGAAAAATAGTCTACAGTAGCAAGTTTAAAAACATGGGGAGGGGGGACTGTGAGGAGGAGGAGGAGGAGGAGGAGGAGGAGGAGGGTGCTGGTTTGGTGGTGAGTTATGATTTCCTTTCTACATAAAAAATCATACATCATCTGTCTTTGGCTCAAATGAAAACAACAAAGTTTACGCTGAGTAACAAACATGAGCCTGTATCGTCACAGCCTCTTGAAAAAAAGGTGGAAATACCATGATTTTCAGAAGAAATAAAAACACATTCAAACATGTCACCAAAACTGGTAAAAAAAAAAACAAAACACTGACGCATGCACTCAGGCTCGCACACACGCACACACATATTTGAAATCAGAAAAAACAACAAATTCATACAGCAAGAAAATAGTACTGATGGCATTTGCTGTGACAATATTCATAATACATTCAACAGAAAAACTCACATTGACTGACTTTAAATGAGGCGCTGAGTCAAATCAGCTACTGGAAGAATGATGCACTTTAACAAAAATGGCAGCTCCTTGTAATGTAACTGACTTTTACTTTGAAAGGATCAAAAACAAAATTATAGTCTCCAAAACTTGAGCCACTGGAGATTTTGGTGGAGGAGAGTAAATGGGAAGAAGAAACACTGATGTGGATTTGTTAAAAAAATAAAATAAAATAAAATAAAGTGCTTCTGTTAAAACAAACATCCTCTGTCTGAGTTATCAAAGAAAAATCACATCAAAGTCTACGCCATTACACTGTGCACTGAAGACAAAATGAACTATTTACAGTCTGGAGTGTATATCCACATACTCAATTCACCCACACAGGAATGTTTATGTCAATTGTGTGTGTCCAAAGATGAAGACAGACAGCGTAAGCCGTCATCACATCTGCTGTGTATTTTACCTCCAGAGGGCAGATTCTGCCACGTAAGATGAAGTTAGTGTCACCAGTATCCCCTGTGCCCACTGGGAGATCTGCCACCTCTTCTACAAAAACATCTAGTTCCCAGTAACTGTCCAGCCTGCTGTTTCCTCTCTGCATGAGAGAGGAATCAGTGCTCAGTATCAGTGCTCGGCAAAAAACTCTCTTTCTAGTGCACACACATACACGAGCCCACTCACAGGCGGGCATACATAAAGACTCCAACTCCTGCTAATACATCAACGCAACACTCAAAGCACACAGCAGGAGCAGAGTGAGCCTTTTGATTGGTTGACAATCAGAGTTTAAGGTGGAGGTGGCGGAGCCACGGGGATAAATCCTCCATCTATCCCGGTGTGGGTGGAGACTCTCCATGTCCTTCTGGGCACTGTAAGCCGCCACTGTGAAATTAGCATCCCCGGTGGTCAAGAGATCAAACACGCAGGAGTGGAAGTAAATGTCTGGCTCCTCCAGCTTCTCCCTGCAGCGTTCCTTTGCCCCGTCCACACCGAAAACCTGCGGGGTACCGTAGGGGTACGCTTGTGTCTGTGAGGCGTAGCTGGGCCGACGTAGCTGCTGAAGCTGAAGGCCAAGCGCAGGAGGGGAGAGGGGCAGGGGAAGATGCCCTGCCTGGTCGATGCGCTCTCCACTGGGGCAGCCGTTCAGACAGAGCTGCAGGTCCTGGGTGGCATCATAGGCCTGAGCCAACTCCTCTGGGATCCGCACTGCCAGGGTCAGGTAGCGGCCCAGCTGGCGAACAATTACAGTCACACCAATGTAGCCAGCATGCAGCTCCACGTGGTGCCCCGGGGTGCGCTCAGAGATCCAAAGAGCCCGGACCTTCCCGGCTGCCCCGTCTGCACCAGCAAAAGTGTGGATGGGGTCTCCACTGCTCACGGTGCCATCATCAAAAGCAGCAGGGAGGTTGTCTGTGACGGCCTGGTAGACCCTCTGGTCTGTGCAACCCTCATAGGGCTTGAAGATGATGGTGATCTATAGAGCAGGAGAGAGGGAGCATCAGATAAGCTGTAGAGATATTTTAAGTTCAGTGAATGAAGTGCATTTAAAAATGCAAGAGACAGTTCGCAGTTACAAAGTCAATTCATTAGATACAGGACAAACACAACTTTCATCAAAGAGCCGAGTGGAGCTGAAACAGAGTTTAAGTACACAGTTTTACATCTTTTGGATTCTTCCTGCTGATTGGACAAACATTCTACTCTGGAGACTTTACTTGGGGTCTGGGAAATTGTGACGGTCAATTTCACTATGTTTTGACATTTTAAAGACCAAATGAGTAATTGATTATTCAAAAAATGATCAGCAAATCAATCAATAATGTCAATAATCGCAATTGCAGCCCTAATTCATTGTTTAGTGGATCAACAGAATTTAATTGGCAACTAATTTGATAACTGGTTTTCAAGCAAAAGAAAATCCTTCTGTGGTGAAGGTGTGTTGCTTTTCTCTGTTTTGTGTCATTGCAAACTGAATATTTTTTTGTTGGACATTTTATCAACTAAATCATTAATCTGTTAATCGAGAAAAAAAATCACCAGATTAATTGATTATGAGAACTATCAGTGGTTACAGCCCTAGGTAAAAAGTCTCTCTCACACTCACACACACAAATATTAACATTCACCTACACAGGTTATTGACTCTTATCGCACGACATTTGAGAAATGACTTAATGACTTTTTAACAAGTTGTAATTTGACACAGCTATACAAACATGCTGACACATGCACACACACACACATACACATAAAAACACACGGGGCCCCAGTGGTGAATGGAAGCCGTGGTGGATACAGGGTGTGGTGTGAGCATTACGGTTAGCACTAGCATCATAGTTCCGGTGAATGGCTGCTTTGTTCACATGACAGCTGTGAGGAATGAGGCCTGGCAGGCCATTAAGCCTGGAGGGCTGTTAATGTGTGTGTGTGTGTGTGTGTGTGCGTGTGTATAAGAGTGTGTGTGTGTGTCCCTAATAATCATGACTAATAACTTGCCCCACCTCTGACACAAGGTTAGACCTTCAGCTCCACCGTGTAGCAACCCTGCTGTTTGCTTAATATGTGTGTGTGTTTCTGCCAATGAGTGTATGACTAAGTGTATGTATGGGTGTGTATGTGCTTTAATAATTAAAGCTATCGACTCAACTAGAGAGGGTAGATCATCGGGGGAAACATCAACATCGCTTCTTTCACACCACAAAGATCACCTTGTGTGGCTCGTCATCCATTTCGTAGAGTGTGTGTGCGTGTGTGTGTGTGTGTGTGTGTGTGTGTGTATGTGCTTGTAAGTGCAAGTGTATCATTTTTGTCATACAGGGATAAGGACCTTTAACACACACAGTGCTTTAAGTTTAGTGTGAGGAGTGCCACTTATGAGACACGCACGCACACACAAATACTTGCGAACACACACATAAGTAAACAGTAGGTCCTTTCACACATCTCATTCCATGTTATTAGAGGTCATGCTATAAGCAGCCATTAACCAAGTTAGGTTTCCAACACTGCTTCAGTCAAATAAGACAGTCACAAGATCGGGCTGTTTGCCTCACATCTGTGAGTGAAAGACACAGAGAGAGCGAGACGGGAAGAGAGAGGAAAATAGAGCATGGAGAGCAAGGGTGTTTTCCAGGCTCACACTGATAAGATTTCCTTCTCTGAAACACAGAAAAGCAACTTAGAGGTCATTATAGAAAATGTTTCTCTCTGACAAACACACACACACACACACACACACACACACACACACACACACACACACACACACACACTCACAGAAATAAACTAAATTACACCAGCTGCTCTCACTTAGGAAACTCTTTCAGCCTTAATGACAGCAAATTAGACCCCAAAAAGCCCACTTCTCTCTGCTTCCCCCTTTGCAACAGCTCTCCTCTCACCTTATTGGTTGCCGTGGCACTCGAGCCAGGTACCACGGGAACATTAGTGACCTGCACCGACAGATAGTCATTATCGATGAGAGGCCACGCCCCCTCCACCTTACAAGTCTGGAAGCTGTCCTTAAATGTCCTCAGGTGTGGGTCCCCAAACAGCCCGCAGAATAGGTACCCAGGCTGAGAGTGGCTGTGGCCATGGCCGTGCGCATGGGCATGTGTGTGTGCATGCACGTGGGAGTGTGTGTGGGCGTGTTGGGTGCGACTGTGGTAGCTGCAGGGCTCGGGGTGGACCTCGGGGTGCGTGGAGGAAGTGGGCCCGTCTCTGGAGCAATTCCTCTGGCTCATGAGGTCTGAGATGCCCAGCACGGCCGAGTGGAAGACCAGGTTCCCCCGGCAGGACTTGGCTGTCCTCTGGGTGCAGGCCGAGTACGCACGTAAAGCTTTGCAAAATTCAGTGTGAAAGCCATCCACAGCCGGCGTCAGGTGGGAGGTCAGGGAGACGAAGTCGGTGGTGCACTTCTGGATACGACACTGAGGGGTTGCCACTTGACACTGACCTGTAGAAGACACACACACAGGGAGAGTCAGAAATACTGCAAGAGAGAAACATACACATCTCATAATTTAGGCAGGAATGAGACTGAGAGCTGGCTCTCACGAGAAATGGAAAGTTGATGTGCTCACTTTAGACAACTACGGCTACTGTCTGAAGAAGGCTTTGATCTTAAACACACAATGCCACCAGCCTGTTACAATCCAGCCTAATACAGATGGAAAAAGAACCAGCCGCTGGTTCAAAGTCTTGATCAATCAGCAGAGCTGCTCTGCGAGTGTAATAAACCTGAAGTGTAATAAACCAAAGAGCAGCCAGAGAGAAAGATAAAGAACATTTTCCCACAAGCCAAGGATAGACAAATCTTCAACACATAAGGTATGGTAGCCAGAGATAACTTGACAATACAGCGTTTGCTTCGCATGCATACACACTACCATGATTCAGTAAAACTCTTTGTTCACACTGTTTTGTAGATTAAATTCTGTAGTCATTTTTGAGGCAGCTGTCTTTGTGCCTGTCCTGCATAACAGCAACACTGAAAATAATACACAATCAAAATTTCCCTTTATCAAATATGACTTTAAGTTATGTTTTCTTTTTTTTTTTGGGGCAGATTAATGTTTGTTTACAGCTATAATCATGATCACCAGAGCAGGCTGAAGTACGGAAATGCATCCAAAAGACTGATTATTCTGTCCTCCGAATGTTCTGAATGTAACAAGGGTCAAACCAGCCTTTTATATCATAGATCATCAGAGAGAGAGAGGGAGAGACAGAGAGAGAGTTGGAGCGAGAGAGAGATTAGAGACCATACCTAATGCATCAGTCACAGCGTGCTCCTATTAGATTAGGCCAGAGAGAGAGTATGGGCAGCTGCACACACGCGCACACATGCACACACACACACACACACACACACACACACACACACAAAAATAGCTATCTTAGAAAGAATGCTGGTTGTGCTTCTGTTAAACGCACACAGTCTGTGATCCTCAGATGGTGGTATGATCTCCTAATGGCCAAGCAAAAGCAGAAAGTGCATGGTTTTTAGTGAAATCAACAGATTCCCTTAATGTCACACCATCACTTAACAACCATAAGTAGCCACTAACACATAAACACGCACAAGCAAAACAGCACATTCCAGTTTTCTTCTTTGTACGTTTATTTGATTTTTGGGGCATGAAGGAGTTGGGTGTCACCATTTGGGGGCAGTAGTGTTCTGAGTTTTAGAAAGCAGGGTGCAGGTACGGACCCCCACTCACACCATGCCTCAGAATCTCTCTCCAGCCCGTTAAATACTGACACCACAACCCACAGACACACACACATACACAGGCTGCCTTCCATGCCAACCACCACTGTACAGACGGTCTGAGCACTGAGGACACATTGTGTCTTTGACTGGCGCACCGAAAACGCCTCCTTCTCTCCCTCCTATCTGCCCTGCACTACCTAAATACCGCTTCCAATCTAATCAGAGTGGGTTTATTCTCTTTCAGAGGGTATCGGAATCATGAGCCGCTCTGAAAACGCACAAAAGCGCTCATTCACTGACACTGTCCCCAGCATGGTGACGTAGCAAAAAGGGAGTTGACCCTGTAACTGAAGGACTCGGGGTTCAAACCGCTGACTTATACAAAGGTTAAAACTTCTCTGATGACATGGCATCTGATGAAGTTTCACACCACCTCCCCTTTATAGCCCACGCCGCACTCTTTCCTCCCTGTGAACGCATCAAGCAAACAGGATTTTCATATGATGTTCTTCAAGGCTTCCCGTGATCTCCCTGTAGTGAGGACGTCCTCTTTACGTGCTCTCTATAAGTATTCCGCAGCTGTACTTTCAAAAGAAAATCTCATCATACACATAAGAAATTTGTGGTAAATAGAGCTGAGGTGATGAATACTGAATTGACTTGAAAATAGTGTGAAGAACAGAATAAATAACTCCTCTTGTGAGGGCTGTTCAACACACCCAGATCCTGGTCTGTTTCATCCCCTGGGGCAAGAATCTAATACAGACACAATAAAACAGTCAGCAATGCCCACACCACGTCCTACCATAATATCAACCTCTCCTTTTCACTCCATCCCCCTCTCCCAGCTGACTTCATCATCGCACTGGTCTCGTCTCTTCTTTTTTCTCAAGCTTCATCTGTTCAGATCTGATTTTTTTTTTCCCCTCAGCTTGAATCATTTGCCTCCATCAGCATTACTCTGTTTTCAGCTGTCAGCCCTCTTCGCCCGATTCCCTGGCCAGTCCCCCCCCCCGGTCGTCTCCCAGCCTCTCTTCTCCGCATCCTTAGGCACCTTCTCTACCATCAGACAGAGGTCAAAAGCTCCACCAGCTGAATCTCGCAGGTTTAGCGATTCTTTGTCTCCCAACCCGGCTGCCTCCAACCTCTCTGATCTCCAGAGATCAGAAAAGGATCTACTGGGATCATCTCTCAACCGAGGGAATGGCTTGTGAAGTGCTTATTGATCACCTTGTTGTGTGCACTCTCTCACACACTGAGCTCAAATCACACAAACAGCCCTCCAAGCTTAGAGATACAAAGCTTTACAGGAGCTCACTACAGCCTGCACTCCTTTCTCTCTATTTCTCTCTCTCTCTGTCTCTCTCTGTCTCTCTCTCTCCCGACTAGACACTGCGAACAATAATCAACAATTCGGACGTTCCTGCCTTCCAGTCTAAACAGACACATGGGGCTGACAGCTGGAGTGACAGTGAAATGGATATAAATATCCTGAAATGTTCAAGTTATAACAAATAAAACATTGTGTTTGGCTAAACAGACTAAATAATACACATTCTTTCCAGGTGACGCACATGTAACAGAAAGTGCCAGGAGGGTCTTTAATGTGAAGTGGGTCTCTCTGTTCCCACCCGGCTGCGTGCAGGGGCGGTTTTGTCCCGCTGCCTGAGCCGTGTTAAACTAATTACTGGAGGTGTGACTGCTCAACAGACAGCCGCCACAACAGCCAACCCCCTGCACACATAGCAACACTACACACTTGGCCAAAAAAAAGAAAAAAAGAAGAAGAAAAACAAAAAAAACAAAAAAGATTTGACTGCTTTTTGCACCAAATGAGAAATGCATCTGTCTTCACTAAACATAACCAAATGAATTGTGATGAAATGTGGTAAATAAGGAGTTAGTAAATCATGAAGTCAGTGTCAGTGATCCTTACAAACACCTTATTAACCTTTGGCTTTCAGCAACACACTCTTCTTTTGTTTATATCTCTGTTTTATTTTGTTTTATATCTAGCATTGGGCTCAGACTGAGATTTGTGAGTTTCTGCTTTTGGTGATGATCAGAAAACGAACAAGCACCAATACAAAGAAACTGCTGTTCAGAAAAGCACTTACTTTATGCATTTTCCCTTTAAAGAGTCTAGCTTGTGAGACTATAATCACTTTGATACCGTTTCTTATGATGCATTTAATTATTGACATCATCCAACTGGCCATAAACTGTACTCCACAATAGATTTTGTAGGATTTACAACACACCACAGCCTCTATCTAAACTTTTTCTGATTACATCCACACTCAGATAGATGGAGTATAACTGCAATCTGTTATATAGCTATGGATATAAGAGGTAGTCACCCTCTCTTCCCTTCTCTTCCCCTCCTCCATGAGCCATTAAGGGGCAGACAGGAGAATGACGGCCCAGGAGAGAGGAGGAGAAACTCGATCCGTGCTCAGACTGCTGCACTGCCGCTGGAGAGAGAGCCATTGTCAGGCAGCTCTGGGCCTAACACCAGGATCGGCAACACAGTGATTGCAATCGCTTAATAACCAATAAAGTATCTCCGATGACTGTTAAATGCAACAGACTGAAAATAAAATATAGTTTCTGAGGCTGTAGTTGCAGCAGCGCACAGCAATTAGTGCGAAACTGGACAAAAAAGTGCGTAAAATCACAGATGAGTTGCGACTATGACCGAGAGACGTTTCGTGGATGCAGTGTTTAAGTGTAGTTTGTTACCTATGTGGGCACCGCAGCAGAGAGCGATGATCAGCAGCAGCACTGGCCGGAAGCGGCGCACCAGAGACGGGGAGGCGAGGCGCTCAGCCCCGCGGCAACAGCATCCGGCTCTCCCCATCCCCGTCCATGCAGGGCCAGGAGGGGAGAGTGGACAGACCTCCAAAGGGCGAGGAGGGGTGGTGTCCAGGCCTTCTTACTTCTTCTTCTTCTTCTGCCTCTTCTTCCTCACTCTTCTCTCCTTCCTCTCCTCCTCGGGTGCGCAGGGGCATTAAAACACAGCTGCTCCGCGGAATGCAGGGCGGAGGGGGGTGGAAAGGCAAAGAGAGGAGGAGAACAAAGTACAACCAGAAGTCACTCCGACGACACTTTTACTTTTTCCCTGTACAAATCCACACCCCCACGTGATTTAAGAGCGCTCCCTCCGCGGTCGGACTTTTGCCTTGATTGTGATCACTGTGTGCTCTCCTCGCTCTCTCGTCCCAAACACGCACAATCACATCTATCTCTCTCTCTCTCTCTCTCTCTCTCTCTCTCTCTCTCTCTCTCACTCTCTCTCCCTCTCCCTCACTCTCTCTCCCTGCCTCACCAGGCCGGGGTTTCTCCTCCACTCCTCCCCTTTCACTTTCTTCTCCTCCTCCTCTGCCCCACCAGCAAATCAATAGAGAATCAACCAAACCCTGCTGGCGGAAAACCCGCCTACAAAGACTCACAGAGAGAGAGAGAGAGAGAGAGAGGGGAGAGATAGAGAGGGAGAGAGAGCGAGAGAGAGAGAGAGAGAGAGAGCGACAGAGAGAGAGAGAGAGGGGCCAGTCTGCAGAATAATGAAGAGGCCGGAGATAAAAGTTGTAAAACGTTGGTAAGATGCCATTAAATCACTGTGTACAAAGAAGAGAATAATGGGTTTCCGATGCAGTGCTGCCAAGGCATTTTATATGGCAGAGTCAAAGCTGATCAAGACAAACCAGAGCTTGTAGGAAATCACTATATTTTTCTTTCTTTTCTCTTTTTTTCTTTTCTCCCGTTTGCTTTCCTGCAGCAGCAGCAGCGACAGTGACGATAGTTGTTGCAAAGTTCGGGTTTTCGATTTACATGTAATTATAAAACTTTATTTTATGATTAAAAATATATTCAGCTTTAAATGTATTTTCTGCAGAAAGAAGAAATACAGTCTCATTATTTAAATAAAAACGCTTTTTTGAATTATATTTTTCAGCTACCGTTAATGCACATTATGAGCTTTGTATTATCACCAAAATAATACCATAATCTGAAGAGTGACTTGCAATATCATCAATTTTAATGTACAATGATTCCTCTCTGCTGATGATATTAATCTGCCGCATCAAACCTTTGATGTAGTTGATCCACTGAAGAGAAGAGACTCTGACATTTTGTCAGAGAAAATTTAATAAATTGGGGGGCGTTCACTATCAAGTGGCTAACTCCATGTTTGAAATCTCGCTTTATGTTTTCCGATGAAACCCTCTGAGGATGGCGCATCACATTTTTAACTTTATGCCAGATAATTATGTTGCAGTTGGAGGGAGCTGTGCATCGACCTTCCTTTCTTTCTTTCAGATAAGTTTGCATCTCTGCTGAGGACGGTAACAGAGCAGAGCAGGGTGTGAAGGCAGCACCTCTGTGACACAAAAGGGTCCAGACATAACAACACACAGACACACCAAACAGCTCGAAATATGCACAGTCAAACAAAACAGCAGAAGGTACAATAATGACAGACAGTGAATACTGAACACACAGCTGTATATGCAAAACAGCCTCTACCTTGCTGTCACTCCTGTTCACCCCACCTACAGCCAGCTATAATTCATAAATGAATAACGTAACACCCAGTTTCTGGAGGCTGTTGAAATCCATTTTAAAACTTTCTCTTGCAAAGAAGTTGAACCGGATCCAAACCTCCCTTTTTCAAGTAAAGGTTATGGAGTTGGACAGGTTTCAAAGCAAGCACCGAGGCATTTTAGATAATTTTTTACTTAGTTTGCTTATCTGCACTGTGTTTGTTCTTTTAATACTTTGTATTCTGCCGGGAGAGTGTGTGTGAACCACATTCTGCCAGATTGTGTCACCCTGTCTTAACTTGTTTGCTAGTGTATGTGCATATGTGCGTATATGAGTGTGTGCATGAGTGTCTCCATTGCAGCAAACAGAGCTTCTCTGTGGCTGATGTTTTATGTGCTGCATGTGTGTCATAGCCGGGTAGTTTCACTACTAATATGACTCAACTACAGTATATACACACTCACTCACACCACTGCCGGCCATAAGTTTGGCCATGGCCACTCGTTCCTTCTTGATTGTGTCAGTAAAATAAACACACAGTCACTATACAGCTCATGAGGGTTTGACAGTAAGTGTGGCCAGCTGAGATGATGTGTGCACCTCAAACAGGCTCTGATATTAGATTATATTGACTTCCTGTTTGTGGCAGAAGCCTCTGATCTCACCAGTGAGGACGTCCACATGTGTGTGTCTGTGAATGAGGAAACCTCAGCAGGTGTTGTTGTATTGTAGTAAACACATATGTGTGTGTATTTGTGCCTTTAGCCCTGGAACATGTTAACACACAGACAGGAAATAAATGAAAAAAAGGAATGGTGAAACATGCTTCTGTATGTTCGATTAGCAGTGGTTAAAAGTAACTAATTTACTTAAGTACTGTACATAGTTTTAGGGTAATTACATTTTACTTGAGTATTTCCCTTTGATGCCATTTTATTATTTTACTGTGCTATATTTTAGAGGCAATTATTGCACCTTATACTTCACTCTATTCATTTGACAGTGTAAGTTAAGAGTTACCTTTCTTACAAAACAAATAATGATACTATAACACCATTCAAAAGAACCATTCTTTAAAATAAGGACGTTTGCTGTACATACTCCAGGACTTATGCTGATGATGTATTTTATGACTATAAAGGGGAACTTTGCTGCATATTCAATTCATTTCCTTTTATATAGTTGAGTATCAAATAATAAGGAACAAAAATGCTCTAAAACTCTTTAAAAAGATTTTTGCCCTCACAGTCACCAGACCATAACCGGTTAAAAACATATGGGAGATTTTGGGCCAGCATGTTTGAAAGCAGTCTCCATCACCATCATCAAAACACAGAATGAGGGAATATCTTTCAGAAGAATGGTGTTCATCCTCGCAGCGGAGTTCAGTTGAAGCAGTTTTTTAAGCAGTTGATTCAGTCCTACTGGTCCAACACCCCGCTGGGACACTTATTGCTGTTTAACTTTCATTTTGCCACCCAGCTCTACATCCTGGATGCCAACTATTGGGACCGGAATTAAAACAAGCAGCGTTTGACAGCCTCTCTGCCCAAGCTGTCAACCTGCCGTGCACCTCTCTGCTGGATGAGGCTCACTCGTTGAACATTTCATTTGTGCTAACACTCTGAACACAGGGTGGTTAATTCAATTACATGTATGCATATGGTGCTATTTATCATGGCTAATTTCATATTTCATTCCAATCATACATCCATCTGCATAGACGCACACACACACAGAAACCTTGGTAACATATGACCCTATTCATGCAGATTAATTTTATATTTCATACTAATTCATTTAATCAATTACAGCACAGCTGAGCCCCGGGAGCAGAGGGCCCTGAAACTAACTAATCTCTCTCCACACACGCACACACACACACACGCACGCACACACACACACACACGCACACACACACACACACACACACACACACACACACACACACACACACTCTCCATAGAGCTGCTATGCCTAGTTACACATGCATTCATACACAGCGCCTCGGGCACAAAGACAGTCTGTTTCTGAACGTCCAGCTTGTCTTCACCTCCACACCTCTGCCTCCCTTCTCCACTTCTCTCCACACCTCCCCCTCACCCCACCCCAGCTCCAAACAGGCCGTCATTCAACAAATGGCTCTCGCAACTCCATAGTACACGTGTGTGTGCATGTATGAATGTGTGTGAATGTTGAGAGTTTGCATTGTTGCAAACATGTCACAGGCTGTGTTTAGGGAAGAGGAGATGTTGCAATGAATCTCTTACTATCTGTCTCACTTTCAGCAAATATTATGGAGTAGTTATTGTTTATATTATTGCATTATTATTACTGAAGTACTTACGTGTAAGTAGCATTTTACTTTTGGAGCTGGTCAAGGGTTTTCAAAGCCAATTCTGCAAGACCTGTTAGCATAGTAAGAGGATCTGAACTTGTCCCAAGGACTGTATCCCTACACAAGTAGGTCCCATTGCAGAACTAGAATTATCAAAAATCAAACTTAAATTGAGAAAATATTGAAAAAATATGCAAATAATATCCAAATCATTTGCATTGATTTGAAAATAGGCCGGAATATTCTTACTGCACCAATGGGTTTTTGATCAAAGTTTTTGATAAAATAAGAGGTTAGGAGCCAATCCCAAACTCACATGACTTGATAAGAAGGGACTTGGAACAGATGTGTCATCATTTAAAAGGGGTCTTGTGTTTTGTATTGAAAATCTTAATTAGTAAAGCAAGTAACTAATGCTCTTAAATAAATAAAAAGTAAAATACCTTGTTTTGAAATGTAGTGAGCAGAGGTATGAAATAGCATGAAATGTACAAGTTTGTATAAGTTGTACTTAAATATAGTACTATGCTTCGTACATTCCACCACTCCACAATACACTGCATTCAGTGTCAGTGCCAGTCTCCACAGCGCACACACAAAAATCCCACACAGGCTGCAGGTGTGTGTGTGTGTGTGTGTGTGTGTGTGTGTGTGTGTGTGTTTATATTCCTGATTTGAGATGATAACATAAAAGATAAAAAACCAGGTATCACAGCCTCTCAGAAATGCAAGTGGAAACCTAATCCTATAATAGCCTGTTTTCTAGCTGTTTCTCTGCCCGGCCAAACTCATGTTGTGTTTTACCTGAGTTGGTCTTATCAGACCGTTCTTTGTCTGCATGTTCACTCCACTGTTACAAAGAGAAGCAGAGAGAAACCGAGGCTGGTCTCAGGTGCCTCCATGCAAAATGTGTCAGAGTGGGAAAAGCGAGAGCACTTATCTTGGGGTTAGTTTATCTTTTAAAACGCGGAGGAGAAATGTAGCGTCATCAGAGCACTCAGATCAGTGGGAGAGGATTCCTTTAACGCAGGCCAGAGAGGGAGATTATCACATTGATCCTTCTCTTCTTACGCTCTCAGCCCCAGTCTCTTTTTCCCTGACCAGCCCGTTGATGTGCATTGATTGACTGGTGCTGACGTAAAAACCTAAATATTATCATGACTCTACAGTTTAAAATAGAAATAGAGGAAAGTAAATAAGTATAGCAAATAATCATGACGGAGCTTGTTCTCCAAACACATTTCTGTCACTTTACCTTTCTTTCTTCTCTCTTATTGTGCTCCTCATCATCCCCTTATTACCACTATTGTTTTTTTATGTATCTATTAGTGGAAAGTATCTCTGTACATTACATAATTGCTGTAGTTAGGCAACATTTTGAAGTACTTGTACTTTACTCAAGTATTTCCATTTTATACTTCCATTCTGCCACGTCAGAGGCAAATACTTGCTCTTATTAAGTATTCTTACTCCACTACATTTACTCGACAGCCATAATGATCAGTTACTTCACTTATGAAGACTTAACTCACAAAACCTTTGATCAGCTTATAAAACATAACCCAGTGTTATCAATTAAACCATGTAACAATACATAGGGTACATAAAATTGTTTCACATCAACCAGCTACATATATATATACAGATGCTGCTTACATGTTAATGTATTTAAAATAATTATCCAATAAGTTTTGATACTTCAAGTATATTTAGCTGATAATGCCCCTGTGCTTTTATTGAAGTAAGACTTTAACTTATAAAGAAGTATTTTTATTTTGTTTCTATTTAGTGTGTTCATTAAAGCTCAAAGCAAGATAACTTGGACTTTTGTGTTTCAAACATCAAATCAAAACCTGACACACAATATATATAGAATAACCACGGAAAGTTTCACACCTGTCATCTCAGGTGTCACTGGTCCACAGAGACGCTTTACTGTTTTAACTTGACAAGGTGTCACTCCATGAAAAAAAAAAAAAAAAACTGACATGCTGGTAAATATAAAGTGAACTATTTGTCACAAATGGTGAAGCAAACAAAGCCTGAATGAATCTGAAATAAACATCTACCCGTCTCATCATCCTCTTTGTTTTTAGCCTCTACATTTCCCTCGTCTACCATTTCATCCTTTGTGTAAAAACATCTGAAGCGCACACAGCTGCATCAGACAGCACAGTCAGTGACAACGAAGCCTCTGTTTTCTCCGGGCAAACACACAGAGACGCACACACTCTTGCACACACATCCACGCGGAGCCGTACGAAGGGAACAGCTGAAGGATGTAATAGGGCAGATGAGGATCATGGGGTTGCAGTTTGGTTTGAGTCAGGGTGAATGTTTGGCAGCTGTGAGACAAAGACGTACTATTGAAACCGATCCACTCTCGCCTCCAGCTTGCTCTGCAGTGAAACTTGTTTTGTCAGTCAGTTTGCCAGCGAACATCGAGTTAAATAACCAGAAGCCTTGTTCATTTTGTATGTATCCCTGCCTCTAAGAAGTGGGAGATTTTCAAGCCTGTTATTTCTGATCATGAAGGCAGCACTGGTGGTAATTGTTCACTGGGTTTTGTCGCTGCGTTCTGTGTGCATCTTCTTTCATCACGTTACACACAACCATCAATCTTTGTCTTTTTCCCTGTGTCTCACACACACACACACACACACACACACACA
>NW_019525070.1:1200410-1200509 GCF_002814215.2 Seriola lalandi dorsalis | reverse complement strand
CCTGGTGCCTGCCGCTCAACTCCATCTCCCTTTGTCCTCTCATCTACTCCCGATCATGTTTTTCATCTCCTATTGCTTGTCCTCCCTCAGCATACTCCA
>NW_019525070.1:1173461-1200199 GCF_002814215.2 Seriola lalandi dorsalis | reverse complement strand
CACACACACACACACACACACACACACAGAGCGCGAGAAGGTATGGGTATCTATAAATCACTCATACATCAGAGCCATATGCTCATACCTGTCTGTGAGGAAGAAGCCCAAACACAGGTGAGCCCCTCACATTCCAGCAGCCCGCAACCTGACAGATATACAGATGGAGAGAGAGAGAAGGCGAGCAAGAGACATAGAGAGAAAGGGTAAAAGCTCACCACCCCTCTCTCTTTCCAACATCCAGCTGTGAGTGCCTCCCTCTCTTCTCCTCCCCCTCTCCTCCCCTCTCTTCCCCCTGGGATAGAGTGCTCACAGAGTGGCAGATGGGTGGAATGCATAATACATAGACTATTTGGGGGGCTGGGAGGGTGCAGTGTGTGTGTTTGTGTGTGTGTGTGTGTGTGTGTGTGTGTGTGTGTGTGTGTGTGTGTGTGTGTGGGTGTGTGCGTGTGGGTGTGTATTTTGAAGGACATTTAAGGTGGATGTTAGACAGACTGGATTTGAATCTTTTGTTCTCCACATTCGTGGTTCTTCTGCCTCAATGCTCATGTGACTTTATTTCCCTAATTACTGTGATTACAGCAAGATGAGGTCTATGTATCATAATGTTGTGCAATTAGCACTCAGTTGTGAACTAACAAGGCCTCCTCAGGCATAGGTAATGGATTTTGGATAGACAAGCTGAGCTGAGGCATGACTAATACAGCAAGGGTAAGTATAATTAAAGCCTCCTGTCTGGAAGGAGGTTCATCTCACACACAGAAGAAGTTTGAGTAACAATGCATCAATCAGCATTGTTGTGAGAGAAGTTCATCTAATCCCTATTATGAATAACATCAAGGTCTCTCTCGGACCATTTACCTCCCTGGAATTTAATGGGGACGTGCAAGATGTGTACCCAGAGCAGATAAAGGGAGACTGTTCGCTCCCATCACAGTTAGAGTGTAGCGTCAGTTTAGGCGACAAACAGCGAGGAGGGGGGGGGGGGAGAAAACAAGACAGTAGAAAACAGAGTGAGAGAACAATGAGGACAAGACAGAACAAGAGAGAGCTGGCAGGTAGCAGTTCTCTGGAGATTCATTAGGCTTGTCAGAAATGTTGGCTGTGAATATGCTTGCACAGCAAGCTCCTCTGTGGGCACACACAAACGCACACAAATGTACACACACCAGCACAGGTTGCCGCAGGTGTATAGAGCTCTCATCTGCTGACAGGTAGGGATGAAAGCGCGATAGGGATGGTGGGATTTGGAGTCACACTGTGAAAACAGCAGGCTGCATGTCTCCAAATGGCTTCAGCGGGAATTAACATATCCTGACTGGCATTAAGTCCTGTGCTTTGTGGCATGCAGCATCTCAAGCGATCAGTGAAATATTTAATTTGTGTAAATGTGACTGCGAGAAGTCTCTTTGACTCAACTTTAAAATTTCAGTGAGTTTTGTTTTTGGGAATGTTAACACAGAAGCTGATCTTTCAAAAGCTTTCTAACACTTAAGAGCCCATCTGTCCTGTGACAGTTTGGAGGAACTGTGGTGACACATCACGTTTTTGTGCTCTGACAGGCTTTCTCAGCATGCTTTACAATGGTTGTACTGGAAAGCCCCAGTTGGAATGGACGCAGTATCTGTATTCCTGCCTACAAAGGAAATCAGTGCTGACTTTGTCAATTTGTCTGGTTAAATAGGGCTTAAAATGCTGCTGAGTGAGTGCGTAATGAACTGAAACAGCAGGTAGCACATTATATCACAAGTAAGCTGCTTGAACAGGAACCAATTTGTTCACAGGAGACTCTCTTTCTCCTCCTCTCTCTTTCTCTTTCTGAATAAATCAATGAATGTATTATGGTTGTTTGTTTAAGGTGAAATGCTTCAGATGAAAAATGACTAACAGATGATGAAATGGCTCGAAATGAATGATGCAAGCTGTGCAAGTGGATGAGTCCTTTGTGTGTATGCATGCAAGATTGCATGCATATGCATGTTCGTCTTGGCACAGGAGCGCTGAGTGTCTGGGCTTTGGGCAGCGTGTAAATCCCAGTGTTTAGGTGGAAGACAGAATCACCGTCTGATTCCCCAGCTGTTCTCGGAGCTGTTTCTCTGCCTCAAGCCTGATCGCTCACAGCGAAGTGTTTACTGTACACATACAAAGGCACATACACACACACACACACACACACACACACACAGACTTTCACACATGCAGACAAACACACAGGGAGCGCTTACTGACAGTGGATTGGGGCTTTTCGTTGCAGACAAGTGTCCAGCGAGTGAAGTGTCAGCTGCCAGATGCAGGCTCTCATCACAGAAATGGAGCTCACTGGGAGATGGAGAGAAACTCCACACCAGCAGTTGGAAGCTAGATGACTGTTCCATGTGTTCATGTCTCACTGGAGATCCATAAAGCCTTACCATCACAGCCTGGGACCCATCCTGAGTTAGTGTGTGTGTGTGTGTGCTTGAAATAGTTAGGCAGAAAAAGAAAGAAAGACAGAGCCAGAGAACCGCCTGCATATATTCATCAGTTGCAGAGAAGTGTTTTGTTTCCTCTACACCCTATTAGCAGTATACACTACATCACTTTTTCTAAATCATTTTTTTCATCCTGCATAATATCTTACTGCTAGTGGTCACATAAAAACAGTCTTTCTCCCTCTTTGAAAGACATTTTTTCTTGCACACATTTTGACATGAGGTGACAGTATTTATTTTCACCTCATTTTCTGTTAAAATGATCAGACTGGTACAGTGCATCTCTTTCTCTCCTCCTCCTCCGCCTCCTCCTCCTCCTTCTTCTCCTTCTCCAAAGGGGACTCAGCTGTGGGCTGAGTGGGATCATGGGACTATGTTTCCGTGACAACCAGACATCATCACTGAATGCTGACACTAAAATAACAGACTGAATAATTTAGACAGATCCATTTTCAAACAGCATGTCAATTCACATCACTGGCCACAGACACCCTGCTTGGCACCCTGCAGACAGGCCCACCCAGGCCGGGGGACGGGTGGGGTGCAGCAGGGTCCAAAACTCATCTAAAAACAGTGAGGCTGTTAGAGCGAGTCATTTTGAAAAAAACTGTGAAAATGTGGGTAGTTGTATAATATAGGTCAATTGTGTCTCTTGAGATAAAAAAAAGAAAACTCAAACTGTTTAAAATCAAATATTTGCTTAATAAAATAAAATTGATATAAATATAAATTGATAAAAAAAAAATATGTTTAGTAGCAGAATAGGAAAAAAAGGAGGGATGAAAGGAGCATTAGCACTGGCTCCATGATCAAAGTTCAAAAGACATCATCCATCAGGCATCATTTTTCACGTGTAATTTTCTCATTTAACTCCGTTTAATTAAAAAAAAAGAACACTGAAATTAGCATTGATGACTGGCAATTTATCAGCATGAAGCATAGGAGCAATATGATGATAAGTAGGCCTAATTAATTGAGACAGATTTGTAATGCATGTGATATCAAGATGTGAAATATGGGCCAAATGAGAGTTTAACAGCTAGGTTAGCGAGGAAGCTAAAGGAAGTTTTATTTCATGTTATTCTTTTTGAATAAAACATTCATATTGTTGAATATTTTTTCACAGTTTCATATCACATATTATTACTTATTCCAGCAAAAGTGACATGAGATAACTCTAACAGCACACACTCCCTCTCTTCATCTCCCTCAGGTTTCTTCCAAATTTTAGGTGGATGTTTTATGACAAGCTCATGGAAAAACGCAATCTTAGGTCTGCAGTTCATACAGCACGTCTACACAAATCAAAGAAAGACACATACATAAGACACATGTTCACACGTCACACACAGATCTAACTGATGACTTATTCAGATGGAACCTCGGGCTGTGAACCAAATATTTGCACACATGGTTTATGCTGCTTTCTTCATGGCATGAGTGTTGAGAAATAGTCAGACACCATTGTGTCTGCACATGTTTGTGTGTGTGTCTGTGGAGCTGCAGCGTGTCTGTGTGTGCTCTTCCGTTACTTTACAAACTCGTATTCACACCCACACACACACACACGCCCAATCACCAGAGGGCTAAACAGAATAACGAAGCAGGGGAGGTGTAAAGGGCCTCGCAGGTGTCTCCTCTACTCTGTGTCTCTTTGTCTCCGTCTCGCTCACATTTAGTGTCACATTATCCTCCCTGCATCTCTCTTAAGTCGTGCTTTCATCCATCCAGTTGTTGAGCAAATTTTAAGCACAATTTTTCAGAATCATAACAGAAAACATACATAACAGCAAAAGTAGCCATGCCTTTGAAACAACATCATATAAAACGTTCCTTAAAACCCAAGTAGGTTTAACAAGAGTGAATCTGCTTGCAGTATGAATCATGTTGTTTAAATTCTCATTCATATTACTAAAAGTCTTGGATCCTACTCTTTGTGGTCCATAACAACAAATAAAAATAAAATGCAAATTAGATACATGAACACACTCATAGCTTTATGCAGTATCATTAACAATACACTGCATGTCCATCGCTATTAATCACCGAAACAAAACCTCAAGTATAACCTTTGTGCTGCTGAGACTGTTCTGTTGAAATTTCCTATTTTTAATTCTACATGTCTAATTCAGTGGCTGATCATAATTTACATAAAAATACCTCCCAGCTCTTGTTCTCTCTCTCTTTTTTTTTTTTTCCACTGACACGATATTTTGAATTTGACCTTATTTCTTGTGCTGGGGTTTGGGGAAAAGAATCCTCTTGGTGCACCCTGTCATCCCTTCACACACACACACACACACACACACACACACACACACACACACACACACACACACACATACACACACACACACACCCCACCTCTCACCCCACCAACCTTCAGGCATTGCACCTGGGTACAACTCTTACACATACATACAGATATAAACACATACGCAAATGCATGCATAGACACATTCCCCCACACACATACATATGCAAGGCACAAGGACTAACAACACAAAAATGTGTTCTCACTCAGACAAATTGTGTTTCCAGTCTCCAACAGCCGATCAGATTGTGTGTCCAACCCAGTGTTTGGGAAGTATGCGGCTCCAAACAGCCCTCGTCAGGAGGTCTCCCATTAGGTCTTATAACACCATGAGCAACTGGGGAAACGGCACACACACACACGCATAAACACAGTGTGAAAACCACTGAGACACACACAGCAGGATTGATCTTCCTCAATCGTATTGATTAGCCTACCCCCAACTCAGAGCAGAAGATACCAGCTGTGTCAAGCCATTTACGTCCTGAAGTGCTCCGTCTCCTGCATGGAAGATGAAAATAATGACGCTGCGAGCATCTTCTCTCAGAGAAATTCTGCTGGCTGCAAAAGGGCAGGAAGTCCACAGGGAAACCGTTACCTCAGATGAAGGTCGCTCCAAGCCATTTGTTTTAACCCCCTGCCCCTGGTGCTGCCGAGTGTGTGAGTTTGTATTTGTGTGTGTGTGTGTGTGTGTGTGTGTGTGTGTGTGTGTGTGTGTGTCTAATATGCTGTGTGTAACTACTCCTTGCGCTTATGTCTCATGTGGTTGGTATGTGGCGATGTGATCAGCTATTCTGTCAGTTTGTCTTTCTGTAATTTTGCATTTGCCATGCACACACTAACACACCAAGACACACGCTCGAACGCATGGCGGGGAGCAACATCAAGGGATTTCTGTTCAATTTATAGTTTATGATTTTATCTTCCTTGGACAGGACAGTTATTTCACATGATTTATAAAAAGAAAACGTATGAAAACTTTTCGTTTTAAAAAGCTGCACGCTGAGGACTCAGTACGATAATATCACAATGCAAGATTTACTAAGCTTAGAAAAGATTAATAAGCTGCTTTTTCATTTGGGAACTCCAGATTTTCATACTTTTTCTGACTATTCTGTCTGGTACTGAGGCAAAAATCCACAATTATTCATCTGAAACCTTTTGTCCTCTTTAAAATCTGATTTGATGTAAAAAATTTATAGCACTGCAGCTAAAATAAGACAAATGAAAGGACTGGATTGTCTCATAGAGTGAATTATGAAGAATCCAGTGATAGTCCTGCTCCAAACCAAAATTACTATTGTTAGTATTTCCTCTTGAAAACACCACATCACATGCCAAAAGTGTCAGGAAATATATCACGGGCAGGGGGAAAAGCAGCTGTTTGAGCTTCGATGAGGAGTCCCAGCTGTCTGATTTACAGTTTTAAGACTTTTGTGCTTAACTCTTATCACATAAAAAAAAAACAACAACAACAACATCCTCGTCTCTGGCAGACAATAAAAGCTATTAAAAAGAAACAGAGAAAAATAGTCATAAAATACTGAATAGAATAAAAAGTATACTATCTTTCAGTAACATGTAGTGCAAGTGAATAATCCCAACAACACTCTGTTACTTCAACATTTTGAGGGGCAGTTTGTTTAATGTCTTAAAAGGAGTTCGGCTTGAAACTGGTGTGGCTGAGTGTGGGCCTGGAGGTGTGGGGAGGTTTCTACCAACAGAGGTGAAGCGCTTTAAGCTTCACTGCTCAGTGAAGGCAGAGGGTGTGTGAACTCTGCCGTTTCACTCCCAGGACAGGACGTCTTTTATGTTGTGTGCAGTCGCTGTGGCTAACACTGAGCTAGATGTTAATGGTCGGTAAATACCTCCAAAATGTAAAATGGCGGCTTTCCAAACCATCGTGTCTTTTTCTATTTCTACATGTCTTAAATAAAGAAGATGTGACCTGTGGGTGAGGAGGATGTGAGGTTGTTGACTGGCAGCTTTGACAGAAGAAGGTGGAGTTATGTAACAAATTACTTTTGCTGTTGCATAAACAACATGTAATGAGCAATTGATTACATTTCTTCAACTAACTTGTATTAAGTTGTTTTAATGGGTATATTTTCGCCACAGAATAATTTTTTTTTTTTCACAAAGGACTAGCTGTTTCCTCCAACTTCTCTCTGCGCAATTTGCTTTCCTCTATATCCCCGTCTTTAAATTATTCATTATTACTGAAAGACTTTAATCAATCCCATGTGTAGAAACTTTACAACAGCACAAACAAAAATGCCAAAGTCCAGTATATATATATATATATATACCACAGTGAACTGGGAGCATGTTACAGCAAATCACGTGTGTTCTCATGTGGCCTTGCAAGAATTTGTGTGTATGATGTGAGCATACATGACAATCCAGAAACCCATTCACCATGTGATTCCCTGATGTTTAAGCACCTGAAAAACATGTGAGCATGAGAAAACTAACATGACCAACATCAACATGATATCTTTGAACTGTCTGATGTTTACATGTTGTGCGATGCCTGAAATCCCATTTTCATGATTTAGGTGAAATTTAGGTGGTTTTGCTCTACAGGTGAGACTTCGTGCCTGGCGCCTGAGCTCTTCAAACATCCCTCTGATGCGACAGACTGCTGTTTGGATTCGAGACAGCCGTCCATCTCTCTCCTCTCCAACTCAAAACATCTCTCTCCTGCTCTGCTGCTCTCCCGCCTACTCTCGCCCTTTTTTCCCTCTTTGCCCTCTCTGTATTTTTGACAAGCTGGCACACTCAAAGGGCACTGTCAAACCGTCAAACTTTATAAAATATAGATATAGAAAGAGATGCGCAGATGCCGAGGAAAAGGGGAGAGAAGATGAATGGGGGGAATATGAGAGAAGTGTAAAAAAAAGAGAGAAGACAGGGTGAGAGAGTGAGAAAAGAGATATGAGCCCTCTGTGGTAAAAGACAATAAAGTGTGAAAGGTTTTTCCTTTGTTTGATGTCCTCCCCTCGGGGGCTCTGTGACAGAGACCGCTGCAGAGCCCGAGTTAAAAGAGGAAAAATGACAGGAGCCATTTCTCTCTTTTTCTCTCTATGGCCCTTCAGGATGATGATTGTCTATGTGTGTGTGTGTGTGTGTGTGTGTGTGTGTGTGTGTGTGTGTTTCAGAGACTGAGTGAGGGAAAGAAGGAGAACAAGAAGCAAAAGAGGGAAAGAGGGAGCCCTTGGGGTCTAATAAATCAGGCCTGCATTGAGCAGGAGGGTCCTGGAGGATCTTGCATGGGAAGACAGGTGTCCATAGCATTCTGGGGCAGAGGTTACGGTCAGACATATCAGTCATTTTATACAACACACACACACACACACACACACACACACATAGACACAGGCAGGGCTGAAATTAACCAGAGACAAAACCCATTTCCTCCTCTTGTACTTCATTACCATGTCACAGCCCTCTGCTTCATATTTGGTTTTGTTTTAAATGTGAAATACTGCTGTGATCAAATAATGAGAGCAAAAGGCAATGCGAGACGCTTTTGTAAACAGTTTACCATTGATTACTCCGGCGCTTATTGTGTTTCACTGTGTTTTTTTTTCAGTTTATAAAAAAGCAAGGCTGGCACCTTAGTGCACTGTGGCGGTGGCTCCCTGACAACATTAGCATAATAACAATTCACAGGCTGGAGTTATGGAAATGAAATAAAATATCATTCTTTTATTCTGCAGCACGCAGCAGTATTCCACTAAGACATCCAGTTATTATACATGACAAATAGGAATTAAAGACACGAGTTTGAGCCAGAATGAAGGTCTCTCCCACTGCCTCCCTGCTGTTTGAGTGTGTATGCCTGAGGTGTGTCTATGTGTATGTATATGAAAGTGTGTTTGTGTAAGTTGCATAACCCTGGATCGATAGTTCAGTCGCTGTAATAAACACAGGAGGTCCTGGGAAATGGAGCTGTATATTTGTTTCTGGGATAAAACCAGAGCTGTCAACTGTCCATCATCTGTTTGAGTCATTTCCGTGTGTGTGTGTGTGTGTGTGTGTGTGTATGTGTGTGTGTGTGTATGTGTGTGTGAGTGTGTGTGTGTGTGTTTGTGTGTGTGTGTGTGTGTGTGTGTGTGTGTGTGAGTATGACTGTGTGTGTTAGTGAGTGTGTGCATGCCTCAGGGTCACAGATAGGGGAATGTTGCGTGCCTCTCTTCTCTGTCCTCCTTTTCACCCTTACAGATGCAGAAAAATGAAACTTCTACATGCCGCAAACACACACACACACACACACACACACACACACACATAAAATACACACATACACGTGTGCAGACAGTCAAAGAGTGAAGGGTCCCGCAGAGTTCATAAGCTAGTGAATAATAAAAGCTCCACACTGGCCTGGGCTGTCTGTCTGAGGTAAAAATGGCCTGTCTGTGACATGAATATGATTTTTGCTGTGTGTGTGCGTGCACGTGTGTGTGTTTGTGCACATGCAGATGTGTGTGAGTGAGTGTGCTCTCTATGGTAACTAGATGAATTATTCACTGTTTACTGATGAGGAAGCATTTAGGCTCCCAGGAGTGGTGCTCAGAAGCAGGCCTCACCTCTCTCCTCTTGCCCTCTCCATCTCTATCGTTCTCCTCTCCTCTTTCCTTTTTGCCCCCATCACACTTTTATCACCTCTCTCTCCATTACTGGAGCTGTAGGTTCTAACATGACGCCTCTGTGGGACAACAGTGCAGCTGCAGAAATACATTGGTTTAAGCAGTTTTTCTGCGTTTAGCCCCAAATCTCTGCCTGTCTGGTCCCGCTGACCCAGTTGAGAAACAATGGCCTGGTGGTGAAATCTCTGTTATGGTGAACACAGCAGGAATTAAGTATTAAGCAGAGGGATGGCATTCATCGCCTTCTCTTTGGGGCTGCCTTTGCTGAATTAGCATCACTTCACTGGCTAGACTTGGGCATACAAATATACCCACACAAATACTCACAAATCACTGGAAGCCAAGTTTAATCTTTCTCTCTCTCTCACACACACACATATTAACATTGGCTAAAACACAGTTAATACACCCAATAATCAAGCTTCTTTTACCAGGAGGAGGCTTTCACACCTGGGGACCACGCTACCCTCATCTAATTGGTCCGCTGAGAAAATCGCTAAGCTGTTCACATCTGCAGAGATACATACACACACGTATGCACACATGGACACACACACACACACACATACATGCGCACATGCACACACACACAGACACGGTCACCGTGCGCCAATCAGTGCAGAGCTCCTTGGGCAATGTGCACAGTTCCATCCTTTTCTTTATCCATCCTTTATCCCATGGTTCATCCCTCGCTTTCAGCTCCATCGGTCCCAATTACCACAGCCAGGGACCCCAATCCTTGAAACAGAATATCAACACACACGCACACACACACATACACACATATGCACAAATAGAGCATACTTTGCCACGGACCAGTTTCCACCATAACAAAAGGGTCCTAGCTTTTTTAGCCCATTAGTATCTTTCCTATGTGTTTGTGGTGTTTTGTTAAGTGTGTGTAAGTGTGTGTGTGTGTGTGTATGTGTGTGTTTTTGGAGTTGGGTGGTTTCCCATCCGGAGCAGCCGTTGTGCTGCTTATTAAACAAAGCCTGTCTAAAGCTGTCCTAATCCTTTCCCATAGCTATCCCTGGCTACGCATATAGACACACACAGATTTCTGAACAGTTGCTGAAGTCCAGTGCTCAGCAACACATTTTGTCCTCTGTCAACCCCAGCAGAGAGAGAGAGAGAGAGAGAGAGAGAGAGAGAGAGAGAGCAAGGTGGCGAGAAAGGAAAACTTGGCTACACACACACATGCACATACACGCACACACACACATACATAGATATAGTACATCGTTTCTTTAGGGTCTGGCGGCTAGTCACCCATCTGGGACCGAAGATAACCCTCGCTACCCACTAGTCTACACAGCAGTGTGCACAGATTGTGTGTAAGTGTGTGTGGGTGATGGGGGATTATATTATCGCTGCTTTAGAAGCCCCTGCACCCAGTACCACCAAACCAGCACCCAACACAGCTCTACCAGCCAAAACCCTGCGTGTGCCATCTCTTTTTTAAACACTAATTCAAGGTCAAAGAAACCTGGAGAGATATCATGACTTCATTTCAAAATTAATTTGGCACAAATTACAGTGCTGAACCATAAGGTGGATGAAAAACTGCTTTTGGACACACAACACAAGTGTGAGTCCATCAGAAAGTCTGCTTCAGCTCATTTTAGCTGCGTATAACAGTTTTAGGGGATTGGCTGACAGGAAGCCTTGAGTGGTTAAGCCAAAATGACTTCAATAATCTTTTTGAATTATGTGCATCTAAGTCTGGCAGTCTTGAACAGTAAAGTTTATACACTTTAGGACACAAAAATAGTGTATAACTAGATAATCAAGTTACTGTCCAGCGTATTAAAGTTCAAACTGTGAAATAAATCTGAGTTCCCTAATAGGATGTAGATCACTGATTTTATTTATCACTGATAGATTGAATTCATGGTATTACAGTGACCTATTCTGTCACCACCCGATTAACAATATATAATTACCAAGTATTTTTGTAGGTCATATAGCAATAATAAATCAATTTGTAACAGTGTAACTGTTATCTGTAAGATAACTTCAGTGCTTCTTAAAATGAACATTGTGCTGCTACTGGCTCCATAAACTAAATGGTTAGGTTTGGTATTAGATTTATAGATGGTTGCATAACTGGTCACCTGAATGACTTTGATTTGAGAAATACGTACATTACACCTACAGGCCAAGAGCTGCCTGAGAAGACAAGCCTCCAAGTCCTCCCACCATAGCTACAAAGAAGTTTAATTGTGGTGATTGACTGAGGATTTGTGTTTAACTTTGGCTCAGGGACATTTCCGGAGGGAATTCATTTCACCAGTGATGGGTGGTAACCGGTAAGCATTCCTCCTGCTTGACCACTGTTTGATCACCTCAATTTCATAATAAAAATTCATTTTTCTACAAGCTCATATTAGTCTTTTAGGTACACTACACTCCAGTGCTCATCTACATTCAACCAAACAGTTCATAGAAACAAAGATCCTGAGTTGGATATTATTCATACTGTGTCACCTTTATAGAGTGGAGAACCTCTGGACCGCCTGACGCCTGATAAGCAAGTCATATCTGACAGTACATATAGCTGTATTTACTGTACTGTCAGCTGTTGTGTGCATGTGTGTAATGAGGCTTGTGTGTCGTGTTACGTGCCAGACAAAGGTAGGCCAGACCCAGATGCAGAGTAAATTCAAAAAACTGGTTTATTTAACAAAGCAGCAACAAAAAAAATCACTTTACCAGGAATAAACGTAAAGCACCAAACAAAATATCAACAAAGTACCAACACAAAACGTAGAACAGAAAATCACCATACAAATGGGAAAAAGGCACAAGGTCAAAGTACAACAGAAAATAGTGTCAAGGCACCAAAAACTCACTAGACTAGAAGGAATTCTCAAGAAGGACTTTGCGTGGCGAGAGGCAAGAGATCAACGAGAGCGCGAGGGACAAGCAGGAGCAAAGGGAATAATCCAACACTGGGGACAAGGAGAGTGTGACTTAAGAAGGATGCTGATTAGGCCGAACGAGCTGCAGGTGTGCCGGTGGAAGAGCACTCCCGGAGATCGCCCCGCCTCTCGGCCACTCACACTGCAGGAAGGGGAGAGAGAAGTCAATCAGGTGCAAAACTAACTAACACAGAAAAACCAGACCACAACATGTCGCTGGCTGTTCACTCACTAAATGTGTGAATGAGACTGGAAGTGTGTCCACATCTCTGTTTGTCCACAGTTGTTTGTTGTGATATTTCCAGCTCTGGCTTGTGTTGAGTGTGACACCCTGTGACTTTGGTGATAATTGAAGCATATATAACCCCCCCACCCCACCCCCCACCCCCATTGAGATCTGTTATTGTGTGTGTGCAGTGGGTTTGCATACCTATCCAGTGGAAAGGTATGGACCTCATCGTTGCTCACTCACCAGTAGGCCTGCACCGGGGCAGCGGCGGTGTGGAGACACAGAGCAGGGTTGATTGGTTTTGATGCTCCAGGCACTGACAACAGGCAGAATTTGAACCAGACACTGCATCACTGGGCCCTTACAGTTGTGAACAAACCCCTTTATGCCACCAAGTACCCTTCAGACTGGGAGCTTCTCTCTGAGCGCAGTTCAGTCTTCACTTTGGGTTTTGAACCTCAAAATTTACTGAGCCACATAAGGATCGAATTCACATCCTCAAATATTCCAAGTGGTCCCTCAATACCATGATATTTGGTCAGACAACTGACCCTTATTTCCTAGAGCCTTTAAATATTTACTTTGGGTGTTCAACTTTAAATGTCACTGAAGAGCCAGAGGATCGAACACAAGACCTGAAAGCTCCAGTCTGGTCCTCTTACTCTGCTATTTGAACGGAGACAGAGACTGAAAAGGTCCTCTTACACAAATGTGTTTCCCCTTGGACGCCATGAACTGCCAAAGGTGGTCCTAACTTTTCCTTTGGACAGCACCCAAAGGAAAAAGTCAAAAGCTCCTAGAAAAAGAGTGAAACAATCCTTAACTAAATAGATCGACATGTTCAAGGACTGCCTGGAGGTTCTGACATTTGATTTTCAGGCTTTAGTGATTTTTGAACTCCAACACCAAAAGTGAGAACTCATGTAACACAGCTCATAAGTGTCTGACCAAATGTCTCAAGGTGTTAAAGGGCTGTTTTGAAATGTTGAGGTTGTGGGTTCAAGCTTCAGAAAAGATACAAATGCTGTAGGAACTACAGCTTAGAAGTGTCTGAACAAATACCTCAGGATGTTAGAAGAGTGCTCTCAAGTTTTGAGGTTGTGGGTTCAATCCTTGGTGATTTTCTAAGTCACAAACACAGATGAAAGACTTGAGGACTTTAGTATCAGTGAATCTTGAAATCCACTACCCAAAGTCAAGACTGACAAGTGCTCAGAGAGAAGCTCTGATTGCAGTGAGGTGTGTTAGTTTGCGACTGTACGTGGTTCGCGTTAAACCTTATCCTCTTGTGCCATTTAAAAAAAAATGTTTGCAACTACAATAATAAGACACTATTACTAAACATACCACTACTGTATTAATATTAAAATACACTGCAGAGTCATCCCTTTTGGCCACTCTAACGCTAATAGAGCGCACACCACTTTTTTTTGTCAAATGTTTAAATGTTAAAATCAATATAGTTAAATGATCCATTTTGAAAGACATTAAGAAGCATTTGTATGTATTCATGTCCCAGTCTGTGTTCACCACAGATGTGTGTTTGATAGGTAGACAAGGGTTCCCTCTTGACATTTTTTTTTTCTTAATTTAGAAAAGCAGCTTTGCAGTTATATTATGATAAAAGACTTTATTCTTTTTTTAAGTAAGAAGTGGGTGACCACTAGAAATGATTTGGTTGACTTTTGCTGACAGTTGGTTGGAATATGTGTGTGTGTGTGTGTGTGTGTGTGTGTGTGTGTGTGTGTGTGTGTGTGTGTGTGTGTCTGTGTGTGTGTGTACAAAGGTAACATTGACCAGATAATTACCTCAAAATGTGTCTGCACACTCAAGTCATCACTTATGGAGTTTGCATCCCAGACTAGTTTCATGCATTAATACACACACACACACACACACACACACACACACACAGACACAGACACACACACACACACACACACACACACACAGACAGGCACGCACGCACGCACACCGAGTGAATTGAGGTGATTTCAGAAGGGCTGGGGCTGTTTGAAGAGCTGCTTCAGACACACGCATCCCAAATAATTTCAATATTTCAATGCATCTCAATGAAGAGTCCTCAACATGGACGCAGCTGTCAAAGACAGATACACATATATTACACTCTCTTACTCTCGGAGCTGTCCCTTCAGTAAGTGTGTATAATGTGTGTGACCAAGAAGGGCATGGCCACAAGCACTTCTTTGTTTCAAGACAAAGAGCAGGTCAAAAACATCATTAGTGGGAGGCTGCAGGACACACACGCTCACACACGCTCACACACACACACACTGTTTTCCAGATGCTAATACTATTGCCAGCAGGGTTTCTGGGCCCCAGTGAGACTCTGAAGCAATCGCTGGACTCACAGTAGGAAGCACATCACTTCTCTCTGGCACACACAGCAACAGCATTTTTAGCCCAAAAGATTATTGAATTTTTATGAAAGCGACAAAATAAAAAGGAGAGGCAAGGTGAGCGGAGCATGGAGAGGAAAGAAAGAGGGGGAAAATTTGTTGACAGATCTATTGTTCAGCTTATTGTCCAGCTCTGTCTGTAACCTTGTCCTCATGAGTCAAGGCATAAATCACTGTAAATTGTGTTTGTTCACACTAATCCAACCTTGGTGTGGCGTGGAACGGTGCAGTCAGCACCTATGTGAACATACCCTCACCCACTCACACACACACACACACACACACACACACGGTAACCTGACCTCTCTCCTCTCTAGACTCCTCTGAACTGACATCAGCCTCACGTAAAGCTCTGACATCAGCTTTTAGAGGCCATAATATCTGATAAAAAACACTTTTGTCTGGTTAAAAACATTACAACATCGTTATTAGTGTGATGCACTTGCAGCATCAAAATACTGCAGACACTAATTAGACGCTCTTATACTCGCACCCGCTGTTTAAACTCTCCTCTCGCACACTTTTCCTTCATTCTACATTTCCCTCTCTCTGTATGACTGCGAGGTGTAGGGCAAGAGGAATGTTCTGGTGTTGTTCTGGTGTCTGAGCCTGTATAAACACACACGCTGCACTGAGAAAGCAAAGGACAGTGGCTCAGACACATGCACACAAAACAAGGCTGTGCTGCTATAAGCACCACGGAGCGGAGCGTCGGGGCCGAGTGGAAAACCACAAGAGAGGAGTGATGACAAAGAGATGTTACACCTCTCTGTCCCTTCTCCTCCTCCCTCCACTCTCCTCCCCTCCCCCATCGTTCAATTCCCAGGCATCAAGGTCGGACCGTGATAGAAATGAAGCACTGCTCCATCCTTCTCCTATCCACTCTAGACACACACGCACAAAACACACTCTAAAAAACACACACACACACACACACACACACACACACAGACTGATGAACGCCCGCTGCTGTAACTCACTCCTCGCTGTGACATCATTAATACGACATACTGTCCACAGTGACATCATTAATAAGGGCCGGGGTGGTGACTCTCCCTTAATGGCCTCCTAAATATGACAGGCTTGACATATTGTCCGTGTGGTGGTCCTGTGTTTGTGTGTGGGGGTGTGTATTCATGTCTAGCACAGAGGCCTGTGCATACGCTGGTGCCTGATTTACACTGCCGGCTGCCGTTTGCTGGGTAGAAGCAAATGTCAGCCAGAGCAGGCTCGCTGTCTTTTTTTAAGCAATTAGGGAAACAGTTTCTGTCCCACCCTGTGACACATCCTCACACACCTAGCGACAAACACAGAAAGAAACACACACACTGAGGGAGAGAGAGAAAGAGAGAGAGAGGCTCTGTTAGTTTCTTGGTTGATGGCCTACACTGAGCAGAAGATGGATTCTGAATAATTAGGGAGATAATTGCCCAGGCAGGGGAGAAAGAGAAGATCAATGGCTGATCTTTGAGCGAGTTTGTGTGTGTGTGTGTGTGTGCGTGCGTGCGTGCGTGCGTGCGTGCGTGCGTGCGTGCGTGCGTGCGTGCGTGCGTGTATTTGTGCATGTGTATGCATATGGGGAGGGGTGGAAGGGCAAATATATGTATCGACGTAGATGTTCACTTTGGATGCTGCTGTTTCAAATGTTAGAAATAGAGGCCAAAACACTGACTAGCATTGTTGAAACAATTCACCATCTGGTTCAGTTGTAATATAAAAGGATGCACACACACTCACAACTTCAGACAGTGCCCTACATAAGGATGTATAGAAGTAGAAATATAGGGCTATATATGGCAGTACAAATGATAGTTGGTGATGGTGTTGTCATGGAAGTAAAAATGAAATGTGCTTTGAAGTCGTGTGCAGATAAAAGCTAATGCTACAACGGAGGAGTGTTTCATCCTGTGTCTTTGTTCAGCCTGACATCAGTAGAAACAGACTTCCTTGCCTTTGTTTGGCAGAGGAGAGAGATGGAATAGGAAACAGAAAGGTGCAGGAGGGGGGAGAGCATGGCAGGTTAGACTGCACCTGCTAAGCAACGGATACATTGTCATGGCAAGGCTTCTCGTTCCCCTCGTTCTGTTTCTTTCCGTCTCTGACACGCAAACACACACACACACACACACATACACACACACACACACACAAATCTCTGACAAAAGCTTGATCAGAGCCTCCTGCTTCCTCTTAAACTTCTTCCAAAGCTTTGTCTCTCTCACGCTCCCGCTGCTCTCCTTCTGTGCTCCTCCTCTCCCCTCCTTCCTCCCTTCTCCTCCCTCAGACAAAGGTGAGCACACGTCAGACTGACAATCAGACTGGAAACTCAGAGCGTGCATATAATTGGCACACACACACTCACACACATACACGTTAACACACACACAAACACACACACAGACGACACATACTGACATACATGATGAGTCGCCGACGTCTCTCATGGCAGCCAAACAATGAGCCTCACTGACATTCATCTCCATCATATTTATCTCCTGGCAGACTAGAAAAACATGGTGGCCCCTGTTATCTTGGAGCTCTCTTCCTTCATTTTCTCTGTACCATGCATTTACATTTCAGTCCTTTAGCACCCAGCCCTTTTCACAGTCCTTGAATTCAGAATCATTAATTTAGTATCTAGGCTTCCAACAAAGGCAAACAACTGGGACAGCATCACTGTCATCACTATTAATAGAAGTATCTCTGCTGCATGTGTTGTTAAGGGTTATTATAATATGTGGAGCAGACACAGAGAGGAAGAGCCAAACAGAGGAGGAAGAGAGATATTAAAGGCAGAGGGGGCAGCTGTGGGTGTAATGCTGTACCAGATAGGCAGTGGCAGGTCGAAGCCTGGACTCATCACATCACATCTCCATATGAAAGGAGCTCTGTGCCACTCTAAACACTACGTATGCATTCGTAATGCAGCTCAAACATAGGGCTGGGAATTCATCCACCGCTACACTCGCGTGTGTGTGTGTGTGTGTGTGTGTGTGTGTTTAAGCAGGTGCTCAGAGGACAAATAGTAATCAATCTGGATTCAACTAGTCCTGTCTCCACCTGGCACAGCACACATCCGCCGACACAAATGTCACCCCTGAATAGGACAGGTCATTTCTTGAGCATCCATCGAGCCATGTCATGCAAATAACAAAGGAAAGGGAGCTGTGATAACAAGGTGTCCACCCCTCTAATTGCAGCAAAACCGATGTTAAGCAGTGACGTTATGATGTCTAAATTAGCTTTTCACAGCAGGCTACCTTCCCAGTTTGAATTATAAAAGAGAAAATCTCCAGCAGCACGTGCCTGTCTGTCTTTGTGTCTCCATCCCTGTCGGTTGATCCATGATCTCAGGCTGGAACGGTGCAGCTTACAGTAAAGCTGGCAGCTGACTGACAGCTTAAGTCAAAAACATGAAATATGTTATGTTTCAGCACCTCCCGACGGACGACACCCTGGGGAAGGATAGTTAACTTTAATGGTTTGTTTAGTTTGGAGGCGTGTATGTGTGTGTCCGTGCGTGCATGCGCCTATGTGTGTTTATTTTGAAGCGTGGGGGCATTAAAATTGCATCGGCACTGTGTGGGCTGATGACTTCAGGCACCGTTAATTGGCCAACTTGGCTATTTCCGTGCAACACTTACTTCCACAGGCAGACCTGGATCTATCGCACACATATATAGAAACACACACCTTCTGAAAGCTAAATCTAGACATAAAGTCTGTCTGTGCCAGATGTTATTTCTCCCTCCAGGGTTTACTGCCCGACAGGTAGCTTCCATGAGTATGTGTGTACTGCTGGACACTGTCATGTAATCTCTAGGTGCTTAAATGACAAGAAACCTCACTTTTTAGCCTTGCGACTAAAGAAAACGACTTACAGAGTTTACATCTATCAAAGACAAATAGTTCCCTTCTACCCTCAAACAGTGTTTTATGGTTACAAGCATCCTCCTGGCGTGCTTTATTCATTCAGCTCCAAAGGCATGTAGCACATTTACTTCTCAGAGGCTAAAACACTTACTGCAAAATGACATATCTGAGTTTTAAACAGTGCGAGCAGTTTCACTGGAAACTCTATCAGACTTAATGGGGAAATAGCGTTTTCAGCAGAGTAATGTAATATGCATGGATGATTGTGTGCACATAAAGACAGGAAAAATGGTAACCACACACAGTGACAAAAATGAGAAATAACACCATTATGCCTTCTCGGCAAAACACAGAAAGCCATAATGGAATAATCTGCTAAACACATTAACTAAACATTATACTGTCACAAGGTGGTTGATATGCTATTAACTACTACCACTATTACTGAACTGTAGGGGCTGCGTGATCATCAGTAAGAGTTCTGCTGCTGCAGATGTATAAGTCCTGTAGGATTTATACACACACACACACGCGCGCACACACACACACACACACACACACACACACACACACACACACACACACATGCGCGCACACGCACACACATTCAGTTTATTAGCTGCTTGTGTTTTTGCCTTTTTCTGTCCATAAACAGATCTGTCAGAACAACAGAACACAACAGACTGGTAAATCCAGTTATCCTCCAGCCACAGAGGAAATGACCTGGACCAGGCCATCTGTGAGTGAAGTGTGTGTGTGTGTGTGTGTGTGTGCGTATGTGTGTGTGTGTGTGTGTGTGTGTGTGTGTGTGTGTGTGTGTGTTTTAGAGAGCGAGTGAGAGCAGAGTAGGGTGGGGATAAAGCAAAAAGAGAAAGAGTTTCGCCACTGATGCTCATGTGTTATTCATGAGCATGCAGAGAATTTGTGGAATAAAAGCTCTTTCAAACATTAAGCAAAAGAGAAGACAGCAAAGTGAGGAAGTAAGGGGGAAAAAGCAGCAAGGCTGAAAGTATGACTTCACTTGGCTTTTGGCTGTTTTATCTCTCTCCCTCCATCTCCTGCTCTCTCTTTTGTTTCCATTCTGCGGCTGTCAGACGGAAGACAGCAATGTTGGGGACTGAAAGAGTCCCAGACAACCGGTGGAAGAGGAGAGGGGCAGGCGAAGAAAGGGAAGCAGATGGGGAGAATTTGAAGAAAGGAAAGGAGAGAGAGAGGAAGAAGGTTGGATACAAGATTGTGGAGAGAAATGAAGGAGTAAGGAGGGGGCTTAGGGAGGCAGATGGGCTAAACGAGGGCAGTGTAATACTCTAGGTGCCACATCTCAGGATGAAAGCAGGGCAGGAGTAACATGTCACTGTTGTCTCTCGGATCCCCTCAAAGACAGTCTGACAGACTGACACTGGAAAAATAAACTGAAACCAAATTGGCTTTATTAGCCTTTGGGAAGAATTATAAATGGAGATAAATAAACAATTACACGATGTTGTTCAAACACAAAGCATCTTAATATGCAAATGCAATGAAAAATACTTGCAAACAAGAACGTGCCTAGCCAGTTACAAACACTGAATGTTAATTGCCCCCGGCACTGACGGAGCGGTGGGGACTGATGGATCTTTTTCTACCTGTGCATTAATTACAAAACTTCTTGTCTTATTTTCAACTTTGAAGAATGATGCAGCATTTATTTTTAAATCATGCATATTCCAAAGCTTATCTTGTCCCTTTTTTAAGCTGCTGTAATAAAAATGTGTAATTAATTACATTTCCATTAGATTCCTGCAATGAATTTTTCCCCAACCATAATGGAATTTTTAATTGCAGTGATTGTTCCCAAGTGTTTGCCGCAGGGCATGTGTTCCTGATAAATGTTCTTATTAAAGTTTACACATACGAAAACAGTGGTAGATGCAATCAAATGCACAATCACTGTCAAACACCCGTAAAGCCAAAAAATGTCCTTATTCAACTTTTATTAAAGAGGAACTCCACTGATTTTACACATCAGTTTCTTTTCTATTAACTTTTTTTTGTGGCTCCAGAGAGAGCTGCACAAACACCCAAAAATTGGGTGATGTCGCTTGAGTCAGTTACTTGAGTCTGAAGACCACAATTTTGAAAATGAAAAAAATCTGGGGGTGTGGAGTTAGAAAGTAAAGAGCTTGTAACCAACTCCTCATCTGTGCTTGATGCCAACGGCTCAAGGGTAAATTAGCCAACCTGCTGCTAGCAACAACTGAATCCCCCCCTGCATTCATGAGGTGTTGCAATCATCGCAAAAATTAGTTTCCGACTAGGAAATTTCATGCAAACACCCCCTCAAGTCGGAACAAGTTGAGAAAAAATTTTGTTGCACAACCTGTCGTATATTGTGACATCATATACGCAGAAACATGGCGGACTAAATGATGGTGAGAAACTTCTGATTAATAGCGCAAATTCATATGTAACATACACTGTTGCTCATAAAGTTGGTAAAATAAAAAAATAAAATATTTTTTACCTCTTTCCATGAAATGTTTGTGACAATGTGATTTACTCTTGACAGATAAAGTGTATATCTTCTCAAAACTTTAGTAGTCAATCTCTTCCAAAGTGATTAGTGATGCATTTAAATTGGAATAAACAGAGGATTGTGTCTGAAAACAAAATTATTCCAACTTTATGGGCAACTGTGTATAATTTTTTTGCTAACATTTAATTTGTAATATGGTATTAGATTGTTACTGTTAGTTGCTGTACACGGAGAGTGACCTAGATTAGATAGAAAGGTTATTTAGTAGCAGTAACCTTTATAATGAGTGATACAAATATTGGAAACAGCAAACAACTTGGTTTAAATGAACTGAGCAAATAAAATACAGCAGATTTTTTTGTAGTGACTGTGTTGAACACACCGAAGTCAGTAGAATGACTTCCCAACTTGGGAAATGGGACCATTCGAGGAGCATGTGAATGCAGCATCCAACCAAACTATTGGCGGTTTAGTTGAAAAGTGGGTAACGTAGGCAACAGGTTTTGATGGGGAAGAAGAATGTGTTGGGAAAAAAAGGTAATATCTCTAGTTCTGCTGCATCTATTTTTACACTTTCAACCGTGAGTCTGACAATGTTGTGCAGTACAATGCTACACTGATGCAGTATTGTTTCAGAAGACAAATAATATAATTTAAACAAATATAATCTCAGAAGCACCCCAGTGCCAATGTAATCACCAAAGCAGAACAACTAGTGTCTGTAACAGCGAATGAGAAAATCTGTTTGCGCAGCGGTGGCGAATAAAACAAACTGTTCTGCTCGAGGCTACGTGGACCATTTTTCCATCTCACTACCACCAACAAACTGAGTGCACTAAACCTGCATCTGGAGCACAGCGAGAGTGTGTTTGTGAGGTCAATCCCATAAAAGTGCACCAGCAGGTGCCTGCTACAGTACATCACACAGAATTACGCATTCAATCATGCACACGGACACACACATACACGTAAATACACAAAACACACATGCATGGTTGAGCTGATACATCCAGACGTCTGACTCCAGAGCTCATAGCTTCTAAGTGCTGCTCGTTTCCTCAAATCACCTCTGTGGGAGAAAGAAAGAGAGACAGCGAGACTTCACCTTTATTTCCCCCCTTTCTCCCTTGAGTGTGTAATAACTCAGATCAAATAAGCTCATGTGTAAGACATAAGGGGCAACCATAACAGATATTTACACCATTCATAAAACCACAGAAGTCAGGGAGATGAATGTAGGAGCTGCAGACTCACTCTCTCCAGATGTCTGTCTGATTAAGATGATACACTGTTATGCTGCTTGGTTCTGCCAGGGGGGTTCGAGCGAGGACTTTACTATGAGCCCTCTGATTGGCTGGCCTCTGGGTGACCCGGAGCTGCTGGGAGTCTTGAGATGTCAGACACGATTCTGACGAGAGCTGCACATGGAGGACCATGATGCTCTGAGGTTGTAGGAGAGGCTTTCGCACCCATTTACAGATGGAGAAAAAAAACTGGGTCAAGTGCCTGACAAATATGTATGTGCATCTCTTCTCTCACCTCAGTGCTTCCAGGTAGATCAGCATTGAGCTGTACACCCCCTGTAGATCTTTTCTAATTTAAAAGATGTAAACACGACCACTGATCAAACCATTTATCAGACATCTGCAACAAAAAAAACAACAATATCAAGTTGAACATGTTCCCGAGAGGCAGCCAGAGTCCTGACAGTCTTGCTGACTGGTTTGTGTCAAATGCTGACAGCTAGCCTTTAAGTGAATCAGAGAGTATCTGACAACACAGACGCAAATGTCAAATTTGTAGGAGGTGGCAGTGAATAATGTCAATATGTCACTACAAACAGCATCATTATTTGTGCCAATACAACAGGCTCGGAAATATTTTATAACGGCTGAAGAAGAGTGATGTGATGTGTGTGTGTGCGTACATGAATGATGGCCTCAGCAGAACATGTGGCAGTTAGACAGAGCAGGGAAGAGGGACCTTCATACCCATACGCACAATCAGTTCAGTCCTCCAGGCAAACAGAGAGACCTGTCGTATTAATGACACCGATACTAAATACAGATGTAATAAAGGACAGATGTGGGAGAAGTGGCTGAGATGCAATATTTCACCCCTAGACCTAAGGGAATGAGACTCATTCTTAGGATCCATAAACATAATAAACATTAATATTTGCTCAGTTCCCCAATTAATGTATCACACTACAGTCAACCTGAGCATCATGTGTTCTAAGACGGGTGGTTTAAAAAAGAGATGCAATGAGAAATTGTGGCTGAGGATACAGCAGTGTTTGGGATAAATAAAGGAAGAACTGGGTATGTAGCATAATTACCGATGGACATGACTGAGCAAAGAAAAACTCAGATATAAAGAAAACTAAACTGCAGAGGAAAGAAGTGGCTGTAGCATTTTTAGCACAATTTATTGATCTCTCTAAAGTAAACAACTCGGCAGGGACCTCTCATCACTACAAAACATGCACCGCTACTTTCTTGTTCAGTTAACTGTGCTGCTACAAGAGTTGCTTGGTTCTTAAATTGCAGCATTGAGAAGGACAACTATTGTTGTCTGCAAAATCATTTCTGAGTGCTGAAAATTCACCACACAGGCTTCTTTTAAGGTATAACATTAAGTATAACGCCTGTTTCTCCATCTATCTACAGGCAGAAAACTCTATCTTTACACCTGTCTGTCTACCTGACTATCCATCTTAACATCCGTCTACCACTCATCCATCCATACATCCACATAAACATTCATAGAATCGGTCCATCCATCCATATGCTCTCGCCTGGGAGAGGCTCAGCTGCCTCCTGAAGCCCTCAGACATGCTTTAATGGTGAGACTGAACTATAGGCTCCTCTGGCTCTCCTGAGACACACACACACACACACACACACACACACACACACACTGCATGTATATCAGCAGTGGTGACTTTACTTACTATGGCCTCTTCCTGCATTTCTTTTCCTCTCCATTCCCTTAATATTAATACACCACTTCTTTATTCAAACACTTTCTATTTCTATTTTCACATAAAACCTCTCATTTCATCCTTTTCTGTCTTGTTCTTTCTTCTACCCCTCCTCTACCGCCTTTTTCCTTTGCTTTTACTCGTTTCCACAATTTCTCATTTGCAGTCGATGGTGTTATGCTGCCCTGTAGCGAATGTCTTGTGTAAATGTGTGTTGTGTGAGGATGGGATGTGTGTGGCAGGAAGAGACACAGTCAGAAAGAGAGGCAAAAGTTAACTGTGATCAGCACAGATGGAAGGACACCTGCTCTGTAATGGTGCTTTCAAATGCTCCTTCTCTCTCTTTCATGGCCTCTTGCAAACACACCCACATGCACATGCACACACAAATACGCACACACACACACACACACACACACAAACAGAAACTTCAGAGAGGCAAACTTGGGCACAACATGAAGGGACATCCTCATCCTCCTCCTCCTCCTCCTCCTCCTCCTCCTCCCATGGCGCAATGGAGGCAGTGACTGATGAGAAGGGGAGAAACGGGAGTCAGATAAAACGACAATATGGAGCCATGGAGGTAGGTCCAAAAAGGGGGGGTTGTAGAGGGGAGTCAGAGATGGAAAGAGACAGTGGGGGACAGACAGGGAGTGGTCGACACATTTGGCAAGTGAGACTAGCTGTGATAAGTCCAGCAGAGTGGCCTTATCTGTGCCCAGTTGTGTGTTTGCCTGTGGTGAGTGTGGTCCTGTGAGGCTGAGAGGGAGCAGGTCGGTGCAGCTACAGGGCAGACGGGGAGATATGCATCGAGGCCAAGAGGTGCTCCTAGTCCACCTCAGGGTCCGTGGCTGGACCTGAGCCTGAACTGGGTTTGGACTCTTACGATGCTGTGTTTGAGGTCCAACACATATTTTAAAAGCAGTCACAGAAAAGACTCCACATTGTTCTCTGAGGAAAGATGAAACGCATCAAACATGTAACCTTGAACGTGATGCAGTCAAGAGCAATTCGTTTAATGCTTGGCTAATGAGAAGAAGAAAAAAAAAAAGAATCCCAGTTGACCGAGTGCTCGCAACTGGACTCGGCACACGCTGGAGGCTAATGCTCTCCCTCTGACCTTAGCACACATCCAAGTGTGTGATTGGCTGTTTTGTAAAGATAACAACCAGGGTGCAGTGAGTCCTTGCACTGCACACCATGAAAAATAAATTTATAGTATGACATTTTTGGAAACTCTTTTCACTTCCTCGAGAAGACTGATACCAGCCGGTTAATTTCATTCAGCATTAAGACAGAAAACGAGGAAACTGCATAACACAAGGTAATAAAATCTGCCTCCAAAGCTCACAAATCAACACATGTATCTCATCTGTTTAAATCGGTACAAATTTGTGTAAAATGTCAGGCTGCGGTTTTATGGGGGGGGGGGGATTATGTGCCGAAGCAGTGGCTTCCTGGATTATCCACTGGTTGTGATGGTTGTAATCACATTGATGACAAGAAGGAAGTTAGTCTAGCCAAGACGTAGCCTGGCACATAATATCATGTAAAACCATAGCATGAATTTTTTAAGCATTGATTTTTAAATAGGTTAAATATCACGTGGTATTGAGCTTTAGAGGTGGTGGTGGGCAGACTCAGGCTAGCAGATATTAGAGTGGTATTAATCTCATCATCAAACTTTCAGCAACAAAACTAACAAAGCCAATGTTGAGCTTTGGCTTGAGGGATTTATTCTGAAATCATATACTCCATTAAAGAAAAATATAAGGGCTTCAATCCACAGTGAAAATGAGACAGAATCAGAGGAGGAAGTGTAGTGAATTTTCAAACAATACATTAGTTCTCGGAATAGACTGTGCAGTGCAGCCCAGCAGGCAAACACACAGCAAAGCCCATTACCAGTAGTTCAAATGAGGTTCCTGACACCATGCATGTCAATGAGGAGAAGCTGTAGCCCAAGTATATAAACACACACACACACGGCACACACCGTGCACACACACCCAGACATTAATGAACAAGGACCCACACACGCCGACACACACAAAATCTGGTAACTCACAAAAATATCCACAATTCCATGCACACATCACTATCTCATTTTATTCACTTACGAGCAGACTCCCTATATCATAGCCCACAGGTGTCATTAACGTTTCAAACATGGAAAATTATGCAAACCCCCCGCCACGCTGTGAGGGCAAGCAAGCAGCTCTGCTCATTTAACACACTCCTCCAGCCACTCAGACGGAACCGTCTTCTCATCTGTCAGTGTTTCGCTGCTTTACGAAAACAAACATCTTGTCAACATTGTGCACTCTCACATTTACATTAACACACACAGTAGTCAGAGG
>NW_019525070.1:1119736-1173429 GCF_002814215.2 Seriola lalandi dorsalis | reverse complement strand
GGGCAAGGGGGAAGGGGGCAGAGGCAGACAAAAAATAGCACGGCTTATGCTCCTAAGGAAAACCAATTTCAGAAAAAAAACACACACACACTCATGTCGACACCTCACACATGAAAGATGATATCAATGAACATTTTCTGTTCTCATCATCTTTTCTGACCCTCGTGGACAGACTGTCCAGCTTTGTGTGCCCAGCAAAACCAATCTGCTCTTATTTCATTTCATCCCAATCAATTCTTTTGCTTGGGTGAACTGACCATAGCGCGTTTCTATCTTTACGTGTGTGTGTGCGTGTGTGTGTGTGTGTGTCCATCACACTCGGCGGAGGTCTGTGTGCAGGGCCTCAGAATATGAGGTAATCAATCACATCATACTGCTTTAGATTAGAGCCACATCGATCTGGTCTCAGCTCTGACAAACAGCCTGACCTAGAATACATCCACCTGGACAGGGCACACACATACTACACGCAGCTACACACACGCGCACACACACACACACACACACACATTTACACACATAGCACCTCTTCTCTTGCTGCATTTCTAGCACACATCAACATCGCGACCCCCCTCCCGGGAGTGTACCCTACCACATACACACATACCAGGAATATTTACTGAGAACCGCAGTCTCTCACAGAGCAGTCCCTGTGCAGGAAACATCCAAGGTGGGATGATTTTCCCTGTGGGTGGTTGTTCATTTGTATGCTCTTTCACTGTCCATCACCTCCGCTGCCCCCGTCCACGAAAGCAAACACTCACTGCCACAGTTTGACGTGGCGTTCTCTCAGACTCAAGAATGTCACAAGTATTTCTACCTGTGTGTGTGTGTGTGTGTGTGTGTGTGTGTGCGTGTGTGTGTGTCTTCTCGCTATTGGCTACATGCACTCATTTCATTTATTAATGCTATGTATCGTCCCAATCAATGGTCGGTGGTGTGATGAAGGTCTTTGCCTGAGGGGAGAGAGAGCAAATGGAAAAGGCTCTGAGATGTGCAGCGTTCACAGAATCATTAAGTCTGAGCTCAGGCCTGTGTGTGTGTGTGTGTGTGCAAGTGCGCACGCGTGTGTGTGTGTTGTGCTTAACAAGTAATCATTAGTACTAGATATGCAGTGAGGGTGTCAGAGTGGTATCCAGGTATTGTTTGAAGATATCTAGGTGTCTACCCCGTAGTGCAAGCTGGAGAAAATCAAAGCCCTGAATATCTGAAGTATGTGTGTATATAAGAGTGTGTGTGTGTGTGTGTGTGTGTGTGTGTGTGTGTGTGTGTGTGTGTGTGTGTGTGTGTATATGCACGCGCATGTGTGTATAGGTGACAGCCCTTCTCCCACCATTCTACCACAGAGCAGAGACAGAAATATACACTCCAGCTAAATTAAAGTCAGAGGTGTCACTTTTCCACCACCTGTGTTTTATAATGTGAAACATATGGTAGATATATAGTTCATTTCAGCATTTCTATGCTCTGCAAAGCCAACACTGTTTTTCAAAATGAGATTGTAGTTACTTAATTGGAAATTTCATCAGTATTTACATCTCCAGCAGCCAAAGTGACACAACAATTAAACCATACCTGGCATGCACAATGAATATGAAACACCAACTGCTGTTGTCTGCTTGGTTCAAACTGGCTAGCAATGAGAAGGCCACTTAGAGGACTGGTTTAATAACACTGTTCAGCATTTTGAGAAATATTCTTATTCACTTTCTTTTGGAAGGATATACAATAATATTGCTACAACTGCCAAATGTGAAGCTACAGCTCGCAGCCAGTCAGCTAAGCACTTAAAGTTCGCCTCCGGACACATTTTTAGGCATGTAAAAAAAATTACTCTGCTGTGATTAATATTTTGTTTAATGTTTCCCACATGAGAAGTAAAAAAGAAAGGGAAGCTGGAATCACATGTAAGCTTACTTCTTCATTGAGAAATTCTGGATCAGGCCCCGTGCCCCGCCCACCACCACTGCTTGTGCTCGGTTGACTGGTGGAAGAGAAGTGCCTATCAAGATGGTTAGCGGAGGAGAGACTCAGCCTCACATGCTTGTGCCTCAGTCAGACCCAGACTCAGATGAGAAGTCTGTTGTGCACCAAAGTTGGCGACTAGCAAACGTATCTCAATGGCAAGCGTAGTTAGCACCTACCTATGGACAGAGCCAGGCTAGCTGTTTCCCCATGTTTTGTAGGCTATATGGTAAGCTAAGCTAAACAGCTGCTGGGCACGTGGGAGTGGTATTGATGTTCTCATTCTAATTCTTGGCAAGAAAGCAAACACATGTATTTCCATAGGTTTTCAATAATTCCTTTAAGAGAGACATTATTTTGTCCCTGCAGATAATATGTGCCAAATTGACCAGTCTCTTCTCATGTGAAATAGCTCAATCATAATGAGTTATGTTATCTCTATTTTGATTAACATACTGGAGGTTCAATGAAGTCTCCTACCTGATGTGTCCTGGTGAGCAACAGCTGAACAGTACGAGACCTACAGAGACAGCCGGGTGGATGAGTGACCAATGGAGTTCTTCTGGAGGTGGGAGGATTGACCAATGAGAGAGCAGGACTGATTGGAGGTGATTTACGTTCCTGACATCTTTAACCAAATTACCCGGCATCCCTTGCGGTGTGATTACTGTGATGCACCGTCTTGATGCTTGTGTGTAAAGTGTGTGTGTGTGTGTGTGTGTGTGTGTGTGTGTGTGTGTGTGTTATTTCATTTCTCCCAAGGCAACAGCTTGTGCAAAACTGGAAGATGGGCTTAGACACAACAAGTGAGATTTAAAACTACCAGACAGGAAAAAAATCATCTGTTTGTCAGATTTTAATTTTTTTTGTGATAGTCTGATTTGTGCTATCTCTGGCAGTTATCACAGTTATCGTGCCCACTGACCTGTAGGCGAGGCTTAGACAACATGTTCAGGGTTTTATGAAGTAATCTCATTGATCGGAGGCCAAGACTGCTGTCAGGACATCCAGGAGATTTTTCAAGCATTTGTTTGGTTTTATGAGAATCTAACAAGCTTGTATTTATATCTCTTACCAGTGCAAAACTATTTCACTTCCTTTTAGCAATCCCAACTCAAATACATATTGATCTACACTAGCTGTAATAGGCAAATATAATAAAACTGTCTGTGTTGACATGCATTTGATTAACTTGCTCCCTGGTGGCTACTAGTGTGATTTTCCCAAAGACTAAACCAGTGGCCTTAAGATTTTCAAATGAGCTGAAGGAAGCCTTGCTTAACAGTCAGAGATGTGTTGCCTCAAGCGTTCCCTTTGAAATAATATGCAACCAAATCACATCAAGCCACCGCCTGACAAATTGCTATTGAAGAAAGAATATAGAAGGTACAATATGTGGTGATTTTTTTTTTTTTGTGGTTCGCTGTGAGAGCAGCACAGTTTCTATTAGAGCAAACAGGCTCATCTGACTGGAAGCCTGCCTGATCCATCAGTTCATTTCAGCCACTCTACTCTCTCAGCCCTGCTCTTAAAGACAGATAGTGGGAGACTGTCTCATTTCACGCTTGCAGGAGTTAATGCTATTAAACTAGACATACACACGCACGCACACACGCACTCACGCACACACACACACACACACACACACACACACACACACGGACACATGTGCACACACAGACAGAGACAAGATGTTGCCGCTATCTGATGGCCTGAACAACGGCAACATCTGAGATAAAGAGCAGCTTTCCTGTTCCAGTGATACACAGCCATGTTCAGCCCCTAGATGATATGTGTGTGTGAGTCTGTGTGGGTGGTTGTACCTTTGTGTGTCAGTACACATTTGCACCTGCGCTGTGACTGATGCAGGACCAATCCCTCAGTGATCCCATTACAGGGGTCTGACAAGGAAAGGTTGTGTGTCTGTGTGTCAGTGTCTACATGTGTCTGTGTGTGTGTGTGTGTGTGTGTGTGTGTGTGTGTGTGTGTGTGTGTGTGTGTGTGTGTGTGTGTGTGTGTGTGTGATGGAGAGGATCATCTAAGGACTGCTGTTAGTTAGCAGCATTCTCTATCACTGTGGCATGTTATTATCTGGCTAGGACCTATGTTACATCACTCATACTTACACATACACACATGCACGTACATATGCACACAGACACACACACACACACACACATGCACAAAAGATTTGTCTTGATATTTTTGTGAGGACATTCCATTAACTGCAACCATTCCATATTCCTCATCACAACATCTACAACCCTAAAGAAATACTTTGGGAAATACGCTTATTCACTTTCTTGTCGGGAGTTAGAAGAGAAGATTTATATCACTGTTATGTCTAGCCGTCAAATATGAAGCTGGAGCAAAGAGATGGTTAGCTTAGCTTAGCATCAAGACTAGTAAAAAAGGGAAACCTCAGAGTGATGACAAGACTCAAAGATGTCACTGTGCGTGGTCAACAAATAGTCCCATCACCAAACTCCCTGTAACACCACAAATTCTCTAATTCTAAACCTGAGTGAGAACCTACATCTAAGCCTTGTTCTTGGACAACCCACTAAAAGGACTGGACAAAAAATATGATTATTTGCATTTTAGGGGTTGGACATGTGTCACTGAAGCTAAAAGGGAAGTCCGCCTTGCTAATAAAGCACACACAGATTGCTACAAGTTGTATATTATAGGGTATTATTGATGAAATACAATGTGATGACACATTGGATTTGTGAGTAACAAATGATGATTTCCAGATTTAATGATTTAAAAACTTCTTAGAAGTACAGTAAAACAGAAGCCTAAAACAACACCTGGATGTCGCACTGAGTGTACAGACTGTACTGCCAACTAGTCTTTATCTCTATGCAAACCTGCCCTACCAGTACCTTGTTATTCCTGTGCAGTGCCATCCTGACTGCCTGACAGTGCAGCACGATTCAGACAGTCTAGTCAGCTCAGACTGAGAGACAGTTCAATGATACATCACTTACACACACATCCATATAAACAATACACAAATAGCATAATAAACATTCAATAAACCAAGGTGCAAACGTTGTATGATTCCATCATAATGTGTGCTTTACATACATTTGTGTATATAATACACTCTTTTACACAGAATCTATCTTTTTATATCTGATATGTGAATAGCCAATAGAGCACATTATTTATGCTCGTTTTACTAATGTGCTTGATCACCGTCACACACAGATAAATGAGTATTTAGGATGTACTAAATACTCCTTTATCTTTTGGCCACATCCAAACTGTCAAACATATCAGAGCTGAAGGTTTAGAGAGACAGACCTAAGACATACAAGTCTTAAAGAAGTAAACAGCCTTCCACATGTGCGCGCGTGTGTGTGTGTGTGTGTGTGTGTGTGTCTGTGTGTCTGTGTGTCTGTGTATGTACCTGTAGCTTGAGCGGTGTCACCTGGGTTTGGAGCAGGTTATGCCTCCCCTCCTCATATTTCTCCTCAGGCCCCTCATTTACTAGCTGCTTGTACCAGCACCTGAGAACAGATTATTGTTCAGGAGACTTACAGCTGAACAGGCAGAGTAAGTAGATCTCTTCTCTTCTGCACTAATCTAATCAAATTTGATGTTTCCAAACACACAGCAGCTGGCTAAAGGCACAGCAATGATACCCTAGGAACAAAGCCCACGCTTGTTGCTGGAGACTTACCTAAGCTTCTCCAATTCCTGCCTCAATTTGGCATTCTCTCCCTGAAGCTTAACGCCAACAAGAAAGCAATTTAACGGCCCAAGTGTGTGCTTAGGTGTGTGTGTGTGTGTATTACCTTCAAAATGGTTCATGTCTCTTTGTGGAGCAGACATCCTCTGTGGGCTGATGGGGGCAAGTTGACCATGATCCCTGGTTTGCTCTGTAGAAACACAGCAAAGGAAATGTGAACACCTAGAAACAGCTCAAACACAAACAACGCTTTGAAAATATATTGGCCCATTGAAAATATTACTCAATCGTTTTACAAAGATACATCACATGTTCAAATATGTACAGACATAAACAATATGATAACAGCATTACTTTAACAATGGGGTTTGCTGTTCAGGGGCTAGTTGCCTAACCTGTATGTGATTCTCCTTATATTTGTGAAATACATACACACATATACCACCACATTTCAGCTCTCATACATTATTAAAACATCACGGGTAATTTCTTTTTTTTCATGTTAGTGGAATAATAGGGGGAAGGGCTGATAGCTTTGATACACTATGTGTACATCAAATGTGGAGATCACTTCAATTCAGTCAGTACTGCAAAGGTCCTATCATCACTTTAACCTATCCAGCTCTCACTTTCATCTTACTCTAATGAGGGGCTCATTAATTTCTAATCAAAGGATCCTGATTCCATTGAGGATATTCAGCCCTCTGTACACAGAAAGTGCATGGGGTCATCACATTTTAAACAACACATCTGAAGACCAGAGGACGCACGAGTGCTCAATAAACACACGCATGGTGGAGGTGAAACAGTCTCGCAACATTTTGGACACTTTCTATTCAGATGTAAAAAAGAAAAGAAAAAAGGAAAATCTATACAGCCAAGAATGGCGTGAAGAGAAAAAGAGATGAGAGAGAAAAAGATGAAATGGTAGGAGGCCTGAAAAGAGAGCTGCTTTGTGTTGAAGCGTAGCAAAAAGTTCCCTTACACACATCTGGAAAGAAGACACTATCTCACTGTGTGTTAGGGAATGTGTGTATGTGTGTGCTTATGTGCACGCGCATGCAGGAATGGCCGTTCCGCCACGTTCCAGATAATTCCACACACAGGCGGGTCCACACTCTCCCTCCATACTCCCGGCATAGCTCCACTTACACACCATTGGTCACTCTGTTCTGTGCTTGTGTGTAACCGTCCAGACAGTGAAACAGACGACTGCTCCTGTCTGTCATAGGCTATTTAACAAAAAAAAACTTCTGCCTCGAGACTCTCAATCTGCTGCTGCTGAGAGCCAGAGGAGCAGAGCACAAGTTTTATCAGTAAAAAACACATTTGGTCTATCAGTGCAATCAATCATATCTTTACAGACTTCGACCAAGACCCTAAAACCGTTAAAATATCATATAAAAGTTGTCGTGCTATTGAAGCAGCAGAATATTAAGAGAATTCCAATGAGAAATTGAGTTATAGGATGATATGATAATCTAATCAAAATCAGAGTTGGTCTATTATTACTGGTGTCCAATCAAGTTAGAGTGTGATCATGTGCTCCCATTTGCCTTCAGCAGGGAATGAGAGAGGACATGTAGAAAAATTAAGATGAGGTGACTAGGAAAAGATGTATATGGTTAAAACAAAAAAAAAAGAAATTAGAGCCCTTGAGGAAACCAAGACAACAACTTCATTAATAAGTAGCTCGTTAAGAATCAGAACGTTTTTTAAAATAAATGCAGAGTGCAAAGTTGTAATTTATCTCATATATTTTTGTAGTTTAAAAACCAGGACAGTCCAAGGGTAGTTTGTCAAATTGTTTATATTTATCATAAAGATAAAGTAAATGGTTTCATCAGCATGTATGAGAGTCAGTGAGATCATTCCTAATAATGTTTTTCAGTCAGGTCTAAGACTTTCAGGTGAATAAAATCTGTAGTATTTTTTATAATGTGGGACTGAGCAGCATGGTGAAATAACAAATCCAGTGGTTCAGTTAACACTGTACAGCAATGAAGAGTGACATTGTCACTCATCCAGTAATGAAAGGCCTGTTAAACACACTGTGTAAGCTTACTGCTCAAAAACACTTCAGTTCAAACAAAACACCAGGTGCACATACAGGAGGAAAATTATTCCGTTTCAATACTTGACTTAAACCAGAAACAACAATGTTCTGAGACAAAAGACAGCAGTTTCAGTAATCTACCTGTGTCACAGTGCCATCTAGCTTTTAAATTAAGAATTGCACAAACATTTTTCTTCACTTAAAATTCATGACTAACTCGCTCTTCATGTTCTAAACAGTAAAATTTAGGATTTGAATGTTCTCTTTAGGCTGTGTTATAAACATGCTCATTCAACTCTGTGAGCTTTGTGGTGGTGTTGTTGTATTGTATTGTAATATGTCACTTTCTTCTTTTACACTATTTGTGTATAACCTGCATGAATATGATGTATATTTTACCATCCTGGACACAGCTGTTGAAGCTGTTAATACACACTGCACACTATAGTCACTTAGCAGACTGCAGGAGCACTGAGTGGTGCAAAAACATCTATGACGCAGTGCAGAGGGTGTGAATGGTTTAGCCATTCTGGAGACCTAGCCACTCACACAGAGTTCATTTTCTCACTCTTGCTCACTCCACACTCGTCCATTTGTTGGCGAATAAACTTCTAACCTTTTGAAATAAACAAATTACTAATAAATGAGCCAATTCAGTTCTAGGTCTAAGGTAAATCACACAAAGGCCAGTAAAACACCCCCACATAATTTGTGCACATGTATGTATATGTGCATGTGCTTGGCCTCTCTTTGGGCACAGGCACTTGCTGAACTGCACAATGTTAAATAAACCAGTGGAGGAATTCCACTGAGTCAACACAGCCTGTGGAAGTGGAAAGCTGTGTCTGTCTGTGTGTGTGTGTGTGTGTGTGTGTGTGTGTGTGTGTGTGTTGGGAGCAGGGTAGAAAGTAAACACACTCACTCTGTTTATATCCTACCTGCCCATGGAATGCACAGAATCCAGCTGCTATGGCAACAGAAACCTGCCTGTAAATCTCTGTTTAACACCACTCTTTCCTTCACACTCTCTCCTCTCTCTCTCTCTCTCTGTCTCTTTCCCTCACACTCTCTCCTCTCTCTCTCTCTCTCTCTCTTTCCCTCACACTCTCTCCTCTCTCTCTCTCTCTCTCTCTCTCTCACCCTCCCGCTCTCTCTCTCTCCCTCAGCTGACCTTCAGATTTCACTGGAACAATGGTGTGTTTCCTGTGGCATCACTTTGGATATATTGCTCTCATTTTACGATACAATACACTATATTTTATTGTCCCTGTGGAGAAACTTGTCTTGGACTCACAACAGTGATCTATCATGATTACAAGACACTGTAAAACTACACAGATGTCAATAGAGCATCCAATCAGTAAATATATACTATGTGACATATTTTCACAATATAGAACATATTCAAACATTTACACACCCACATATTTATTCACTCACAACTCATTTCCATCCATGAGCCTTTCTCACAGCCGACATATTGACCTAATAATAGGAAAAGCAAAGGGGTTAGCCTACTGATAACATTAAAGATGGCTCTATCATATTTAAGTGTCCCAGTGAGCCAGTGTGACAGTATTGCACAATAGGACCCTGAAACCAAAGCGACATGTGAAATTCAGCCATCCTTAATGTTATTGCTTACATCTGTGCTTTTTTCTACAGTGACATATCAAAATATAATGCTGCAGGGACAACGTATTTTTGTCGGCCAACCTGGAAGTTAGCATCACCTTGGTTCCCTTGACAAAAAGGCAATGGCATTTTTCCATTGGCTTTTGGATTATTGAAGAAAATAAGCTCTGTGACGAGCAAAAGTTTATGATACTTACACAACTTATTCAGCAAGATAATCTTTGCAAACAAACACCATTCTTTTTTATTTTTGAATCCTTAACACAATCGTAAAAAGCTAATGATTGGCGTTGTTTGAAAAAATCATCAAACACAGAAATTAAAAAACAATTGCTGTGCTGTGGTTTCAGCTGTATGTACTCATCAAAAGATCAGTCAGGGAGAAAGTTAGAGGCCACAGAATACCTTTCTTATTTTCTCTCATGCAGAGCACAGTCTGCACATGCACAGCTCGTTCACGTAGATGTCAGCTGCTGTGTGGACTAATTGTGCCTCTCCACCCAGGGTCCACCTCTCTGCCCCTCAGTGAACAGAGTAGACGCAAAGACGGGTGCTCTTTTGAGATAATGTCAATAAGGGGGTCTGAAAAGTCGGTAAATCTAACGACGAAGTCACTTTTTCATGTAGACCTGACAAGCTGCAGTAGACAAGCATCTGTATCAGCACTTGGCCTCAGGAGTAATGTCTATGGTTTTACCTGACGCTGCAGCCCTTTCCAGTGAAGATCACTGTGTCTCTTTCTGTTCAAAATTCCTCCCTGCAAGATTTAAAACTGATCTGTTCGTCAAATACTGCAGAATATGGATATCTAGCTTATGAGACCAATAATAATGCTGCCAATGAAGCTGTGTTAAAACAAATTCCTGTAACTTCTTCAAAATAAAACCTTATCAATATGAAACGGGTAGGATGCTTTGATTGTGAAGAAAGATTAATGTTAATGTTCATTATAGACATATTGCTTTGTTGCTTTGATTCCTTTGGTGTCACAGAAGTCTGAAGGCATTTAGACTTTTGAACAGAATAGTTCCTGTAGGAGGATTACTGTACTCAAGAAAGCAGGAAAGATTGACAGCAGACTGTAACACAGACACAGTCAGTTCATTCGCATTTATTTCAGTTTGTTGACAAGTACTTAACAGTTGAAAAGTTATTCAGTAGGTCCTACACTGCAGTTCTGTCAGCATGATGGATGGCATAAGATCACAGATCAGCAACATGTGCCAAATGTGGAAACAGACGTGCGAGATGCCACACAAATAGAGCAAGAAAAAAAGAAAACTGCTGTCAAGTTTCTCGTTTCTCAGACAACAACAAAAGCAGGATTGGATATGGGCATATTATATACGAAAGCTATTGTAGACCGTATTTTCAAGAAAATATGGGCTCATGTTCAGGGTATTGAGTTTGAAATCTTACCAAACACCTTCGAACAGTACTACGCTGCATGATGTCCGAGAACCCCATGGATGATCAGTTGGAGTCAGAGCCATGGGTGCTGGTGACCACACTCTAGACAATTTCAGTTGGGTTATACCTTAATGATCCTTCGCCTGTCATTTGATGATACTACAAACTCACTGACCTACAGAAAGTCCAACAAAACAACCATCCTTTAACACCAAGGTATCTCAGGACTATTACAAGGTATTCATCTGAAGGAAAGTCTGACCCACATCCCACAGGATGGATTTTCTCCAGAAATACCTTGTCATTAGGATAGAGAGCTGAAGCCCCCCACCCCAAATCCAGGTCACCCTATGTCCTGGTGCACAAGGTTACCTGGATGTGAGGCAGGACTTCATTTCTCTGCACCACTCTTTGCTCAACACTTTGGCAGCTTGGGTTTACTCCGGGAACTCCGGTATCTTCCTACGTTTCAGTTCAGTTTTACTGTTTCAGTAAAGTGTTACAATAAAGTGTTCTATTTAAATTTATGTTTTCACGTTTATTTGGCCTATGTTTAACTCTTAAACTAATAATAATGATAATAAGATATTAAACTTATTTACATAGCACTATTTACATAGTACTTTTCTTATAAAGTCACAAAGGGCTTAACAGAAAGAAAGGGGGGAATTAAAACAAAAGAAAAATAAACACATCATAAAACTGAGGTAAGTTACAAAAAAATATAAATTGTTCGTACAGTGGGAAAATAAAACACAACAACATATCAAACATTCATAAAATCTTTCTGATAAAAGAATGTTTTATGAAGAGTTTGAAAAGACACTAATGAGTCTGTCTGATCTCAATAGGTAGACTGTTCTACAGTTTTGGGGCTCTTACAGTAAAGGCCCAGTTACCCTTAGTGACACATATTATGTAACTTGGAGCAAGGCCATTAATGCTTCCAAGGTAATCAGTATAATTTTAAAATCAATGCAAAAAGTAACAAGCTGCCAGTGTAAGTTTGCAAGTACTGGAGTAATGTGTTCATATCTCTTGGTGCCAGTTACATTGTCTTGAGTTTATGGAGAGAGAGAAAAAAAAATTTAAATCATAAATTGCCAAAAAAGTAAAAAAGAATAGTCTACATAGACTAAATAAAGAGGTTGGTGCATTGATGTATTAGGTTGGTGCCATGTGCTGGTACGTCGCATTGACGTCGAACGTAACCCGGCAGTGACGTAACCTCCGTTTGTCGAACTTCCGCCCTGCACATGTGTTTACTGAAAAAGTGGAGAACCTAGTTGAAGAAATATTCCTATTAACAGTCTATACACGGTAACTATTGAGCGCCGCTGGAAATATGGGGAAGCTGAATGTCGTGGTGTTGAGATATTTATCTCGAGAAGACTTCCGGGTCCTCACAGCGGTAAGTAGCGTGCTAATTGAAGTCAGTTCTACCCATAGAGCTGAGTTAGCTTGTGCTAGGCTAGCTTTGTCATTAAATAGGCAACCATACATGTACAGTACACTTTCCCAGTGTGTCCAAACTTTTGACTGGTACTGTACATCAACAAACTTTAGAGCTCATTAGGGGGCTGTCAAACTGTTTCGTCATGGTATGTCACCGTTGCAGTGGGTAGAAAGTTGTTGTCAGTGAAATCAACATATGTGTTTACAGGTTGGGTATGATTATGGTGCTAACAACAGCCATTATTATATATTTTGTTACTGGGACATGATGGCCAAGCAGTAGTGGATATATTCCGAGTTTTAGGATCTACTATCAGTCAATAATGGAATGGATATGTTTCCTTAAACCTTAAAGGATGGGTTCACATTTTATCAAATCAATCCATGTGTCCATGTGCACATTGAAAGGGTTATTACCTCAAGTTGCAATAATCTACACTGGCCATGAAGATATTCCTTACTAAACCAATATCACTGTTAAAGATGGGGGACAAAATCCACAGTAGAGCTGTAATAGTTGATTGAGAATTCAATCAGTTAATGGACAGAAAATGTATCTGCAACTACACTGATATTCAATGATCATTGTGAGATGTTTTTTTAAGAAACATTTTCAAAATCGTTTCAGCTTCTCAAATGTGAATGTTTAATGGTCTATTTAGTCTTCTGTGATAGTAAACTGAATATCTTTGGACTGTTGGTCAGACCAAACAAAGTATTTGAAGACATTAAACATAGAGGGCTTCAGGAATTTCTGATTGGTATTTTTCATGAAAACAAATAACTAATTAGTTAATCAAACTAATCAGTAATGAATATAATAATAGTTAGCAGCAGTTCTAATCCACAAACCACATTTTGCTTAAAAATGTATTCCATAGTTCATCTGAAACTAATGAGGCCTCAGCCATCTGTGTTAGACAAATCAAGTAGATATCCCCATCACTTACATTGGAATCATGTCAGGAAGTGATCTTCTGAGGGCCAGTGTATTCAGGAGGGAAAAAAAAAAAGCTAATTTCACATCAGATCATCTTTCTGCTTTACAGTACTTGTAACACTGTTGGTGCAAGCAGAAATGAATTTCAACTCTCTAATGATTGTACTCTGTTTTGTCCTGGGAATTTCCCCTCAGGTTGAGATGGGAATGAAGAACCATGAGATCGTCCCAGTGAGTCTCCTGTCATCCATCGCCAGCCTCAAACATGGCGGCTGCAATAAGATTCTCAGAGAGCTTGTCAAGCACAAACTTGTGGTCTATGAACGCGCCAAGAGTAAGAAAATGCAGTGATGCTAGCTTTGTCTCACAAGTTCAGATAGAGACGGTGCATGTGTGTTATTTTCTCAATGTGGTGTGCATATGTTGATTTCAGCTGTGCAGGGCTACAGGTTGAACTATGGAGGATATGACTACCTCGCCCTGAAGACCTTTTGCTCCAGAGAAGTGGTACTTTCAGTTGGCAACCAGATGGGAGTGGGTAAAGAGTCAGGTAAGAACAAAAAATCTCAAAAAGTACTTGAATATTTTCTATACATCCACATGATCACATTTTATTTGTCTGCAGTGATCTGGTTGACATTAATGACATGATACAAATCCTATTGTAAATTATAAATAGTAGGTCTAGTCCCTCAAATAAAAAGACAGTTTTTACCCTTTTACCTATTTACTTGATTACCTGTAATCCTAAAGTAATAAAGTGTAAAGGTAAATATATTTAAGTGAACATAAAGAAATGAAACAGAACAAGAAATTTGTTTCAATTTTTCCCGAGATGCTCATGTAAATGGGAATATGTTCTCTGTCAGATTTCGAGGCTTCATTGCCAAGATCAATCTCTCATGTGCCCATGTTCATTCAAAATCTCTCTTTGTGTTTTCGTCCTGTAGACATATATATCGTGGCAAGTCCGAACGGGGAGCAGTACGCGCTGAAACTTCACAGATTGGGTCGCACCTCCTTCAGGAACCTGAAGAACAAGAGAGATTACCACAAACACAGGAAGAACATGTCCTGGCTCTACCTCTCCCGACTCTCTGCCATGAAGGAGTTTGCCTACATGAAGGTAATGTAACAAATCAGAGAAAGTATGTAACTTATGTGGAACAGAAAGAAATTGTCATCAACCGATTCATAGGATGTTCAGTTTTGTGTCATCTCCTAATTTTTCAGGCATTGTATGATCGGGGCTTTCCTGTTCCCAAACCTGTGGACTACAACAGACATGCTGTAGTGATGGAGCTCATCAATGGATATCCACTGTATGTAAACAAGCCATTCTTCCTTCTTGCTTCTAAATATTGCACAGTACACTCTTTGTGCTCTCTGTTCCTTATATAATTTGTTTGTATCGTCTCTCTCTGTCTCTCTCTCTCTCTCTCTGCCAGGTGTCAGGTGCATGAGCTACAGGATCCACCAGCCCTGTACAACGAGTTCATGGAGCTCATAGTCAAACTGGCCAATCACGGCCTGATTCATGGAGACTTTAACGAGTTCAACCTTATGCTGGATGACCAGGACCACATAACAATGATCGACTTCCCTCAAATGGTGTCCACATCACATCCTAATGCTGAATGGTTGGTGTCTCTGCCGTGAAGCTGAAAATCAATGGTTAAAGTTGATCAAGCTAACAGAGGGTGTACATGTTGTTCACTTGTTCAACATTTGTTTCTAGGTATTTTGACCGAGACGTCAAATGTATCAGAGATTTCTTTGCAAAAAGGTACAATTACGAGAGTGAGCTCTTTCCAACCTTCAAAGACATCAGGTAACTAATTTTTCAACCGCAAGAAAACACTAACACACGCACACACACAATGTGTATTGTGTTGGACATATACAGTATATATTTTTTAGTGTGAACATTGAATTTGCTGTCCTTCTTTGTTTTATAAAATTCAATTCAATTTTTCGTGTGTGTGTTTTGTATTTTGTATTCTTGAGGCAGTTGCAGTGCTGGGATTTAATGGTCAATTATGTAGTATATTGTATAAATCACATTTTAAATTGAAATAGTTTTCCTTCTTTGCAGTTCATTTAAAATGCTCACTCTGAAGTGAAAACAACTCTTTAAAGATCTTTTGTTGTCACTGTTTTAATCCTGCAGGCGATCGTATTCCCTAGATGTTGAAGTCTCAGCCAGCGGTTTCACCAAAGATCTGGAGAAAGATGGTGAGTTGCTACACCCAGCTGGACCTGAGGGAGAGGAAGGTGATGAAGAAGAGGACAGCGACGAAGAGGCAACCGACGAGGAAGTTGAAAGAGAAGAGGAGAATGTGGACATGGAAGATTATAAACATGCAATGCTGGAACTGGAGGGCCTGAAAGTCAGCGACACACATGCAGGCAGACAAGATGAGGAGGAGGAAAAGAGTGAGAAAAGGGAAGAACAGAAAGAGACTGAGACATCAACTGCGGCTAGAAGTGATGAAGAATCAGAGAAAGACTTAGAGGAAGAGTTGAAGGAAGCAGTGGATGAGTGCCCAGAGTTGGCAGAACTTTCTGCCTCCAACAAAGAGTTCAAACCCTTCAGGTAATTGAAAGTTAACACAACCCAAATACAAAAAAAAAAAAGCACCTTTCATAAGATGATGGTTTCAAGTTTGAGTACTCCACCTGCAGCTTTGATACAAGTTACACAAGTAGTTTTTTATTAGGAGCATGACAGCTTGACAAATTGTTAATGAATTTCAGAGACACAGAAATTTTACAAAAATATACGTGGCGTCCAAACTAGTTTCAAGTGAGTGGGAAAATGCTTTCAGACTTTTGACCTCACTGTAGCATAATTTGTGTCAAATTTAGCACCTATGTTCAATCCGTGAACTTCTATGCTTTGTTGTAAAAACGTGCCATAATAGCAAGAGGTTATTTCGATGTTTTTTCTCCTGCAGAGACTCAGACAGTCTTCTGCACCCGGCAGAACACAGGAGGAGGAGGACGGACAGTGAGGCCACAATGGGCAGCATAGGGAGCTGCTCTACCATACCACCAGTAAGTTAAACACACACACACAAACAACTGTTTACACTTCAGTGCTAACATATGACTTTTTGGAAATTCCACCACACACTGTAGCAATCCTAGTGCACAGTTTTGGGCAAAAACTGGGATGTCCTGTAGGTGCTGCTAAAGAGCATTCACATGGTGTAGGAGTTTGTGAAAGAAGTGGATGTCTGCATAATGTTGTCTGCCTTGCACAGACAGACAGTCTGTACATGCATCTGTAACCTGCTGTCGTTGTTCTTGTGCGTGCTGCAGGAGGTGGTCCGTCAGAAGGTGCGGAGGCAGCTCACCAAACAGCAGAAGGCAGCACAGAGGAGACGTCTGCAGAAGGGAGAGGCCAACTTGGTGACCAAATCCAGGAGGGAGAACCAAAATAACATCAAGTCTAGTATGGAGAGCGCCTCCTTCTGGGGATAAGTGGGACTGCACTGGTGGACAGACGGAATTCATGTCAACATGCTTTTCGTTTGGTTAACGTGCATGCCACGTGGTTCCTCTCGCACGTCGCCCGAAGAGTTGTAAACACATGATGGTTGGAAATAAATCCGACAAGACTCGTTCAACAGTTCAGCTGTTCTGTACTGTTATGGAAAAATCAGAGACAGGGATGATAAAACTTTGGTCACACTGAAGGGAAAACAGTGCGATCGTTTGTATTTCTCTAGTTGGCGCTCCCACTCAGAAAATCTCCTCACTGTCAAGAATGAGGGTGAGACATTTTTCTATTTGAACTGCTATGGACGATCATGCTTTACACACTAGTCTAAAGTCTAATGTAAATACAATGAAGCAGTTTGATTGACTATTAAAGCATTTATATGTCACTGCTGAGGTGTGTTTTTTCTGTGTTCAACAGTTAAATGTGTTTCTTAGTCAAGTCGGGAACATTCTTTTAAATTGATATAAAATGACATATTGACTTCAACATTGCTACAAGAGACAGAAACATATAGAGTAACTTGCCATTATCAAAGTTTCAAGTTCGTTCTCAGTCTGGCTATCGGCCTACTACTGACAGTGATTAATGTGGGTGTGGATTTAAGATGCAAACTGAATGCATCCAGGGGGAACTTTAATTTATGCAAAACTCCCATTGTTCAAAGGTCTTCTGACTATTATGGTAGTTTGAATAGTTCACTACTTCCACCCTCCCAGCAGCCAATCAAAAAAGAAGAGTCTGACACAAGCATGTGGGAACATACATGCTCCAGAACACATCAATACATTCACCATGAAAAGATGCAGGAAAAAGACATGTCCGTTCTTTCTCGCTGACATATTTCAACACACAGAGTGAGATGTAAATGATGAGCGTAGAGAAACCACTTCTTTTTTCAGAATTTGGTTCATTTATGTGTAAGAGGCTTTCAGAGAGCGGGTGAATTCAGACCTGAACAATGGCCATTCATATTGAAGAGGGTGAATAGAGCTCAGACCCTGGGCTCAGTGGGCTCAAATTAGTGTGTGAAGTCAAAAGTATCCCACCCCCACAGATCTTAGACACTACATGTTGGGCAGAATTGTTTCCTATTATCCTGGATACTGATGTAAAAGATGCAGCTGGTTATAAACTGGACTCAGACAACGGTTCATAATTTTTGTGTCCCTGAAGATGGTACATTGTGCCGTCTGTGGTTCAACTTGGCAACTTTGTGCAGGTCTTCAACAAATCCAGCTCTGCTCAGGGATTAGCCAGCTGCAAGAACCGAGGGGAGGGGCTCAGCATTCCTCCTCTGCACCTCTGTGTGTGTGTGTGCATGTGTAGAAAGAGTGAGGGGCCCTCTGAGCTAATTGGCAGCGAGGGTAACAAAGGTGGTCTGCTTCAAAAGAGAAATCCTGGTGAGATGTTCGCACAGGAGAAGAGGAGGGGAGAAAGGGAAAGTGGAAGGGCTTTCAGATTTTGAGCTTATTTCTGATGGTGTTCCCATCCTGAGCTGCAATGATGATGGTGGTTACTCGTTTCTAAGGTTGCGAGTGTCGTTCTGATGGATCATTTTGGTGAAGCGTGTGGGAGCAGAGAAAAGTGGACTGATTCTGTTTAAGCCGGCTGTGGAAGTCAACACTGATTGAGGATGAGTAAAGTGAAAGATGAAGAGAGCATCATGTCATACCTGTCGCAGAGTGAGACTGACACCAGCCCCAAAGACTGTGAGTAACTGAAAAACAACACATAGTAGTCAACGTTAGTTTCAGCAGGAAATAGATAAATATCAGAATCATACTGTTACAACTAACCTGACAATGATGCATTAAAATAATGCACAATTAGGGAAGCAGTTCACTGTTTTCTATAACTTTATAGAAAATATATAACTTTGTTACATTTCCTGTGAAGTACACTGCCTCCAACAAATGTCAGTCAAGTTATTCCTGCTGCCATAAACTGCGCTGCAGTGAACAGTTTGGCCCACAGTGAAGGACTCAGGAAACATTAAAACCTTTTTCACGTCCAGAAAAAGCTCAAAGGGACAAAAAACGCTGATTTGTTTAAGTTAAGGGGTGTTTCCCTGTCGTTCCTGATTCTACTCAAATAAACACTGTCTGGGAATGCAGATATACAGATGTCTTTCTTGTGTATTTAGGTTAACATTTACACATTTACACATGATCTTACACGTTTTCCCCAACTAAAAAAACTTCACTTCTAAAGTGAACAGAAGACTAATCAGATTTTTTTATGTATCAGAAGGAAATCAAGAGTCTCTGTGTGATAAATGCATGAATTTACACTCCAACACTTTACTTTCTTTCATGAATGTTTTCAGCAGTCAGTCTTTTGTGTGTGCAGTGAATGTGGTGGCCATGCTCCATAACTTCTGGGAGCAGAAGCAGGCGAGTCAGTTAAATGGTTCACTCAATGAATCAGACGGTTCTGGTGGGGCCGCAGTCGTCCAGACAGAGAGCCTGCTGCTGTACGAGTCTGCACCTTCCCCTGGTCCGCCGTACATCTGCTATGTCACCCTTCCAGGAGGAAGCTGCTTTGGTAACTATAAGGTGTGTTTGTCATCATCAGTGCTGTGTCAGTGCAGTTTGTAGTTGATGTAGCATGCCTGCCTTGGCTTAATGACTCAGAACAGACACTAGTTATCTATAATATTCTGTTGGAAAATATCACCAACATGCGGTGAGCGCACATACATGACCAGAGAGGAAAAGTCAGTATTTCTATGATACCTGATGCAGGTGATGTTCCTGTTCCAGTTGTAAATGTAATAAAAGCAAATTACCAATGTAATGTTTATTGCTTCAAATTAAGTATTTAATATGATATTCCAGATCTGCAACTGGCCTCAAGCAGTCCTTCCTCTTGATTTTGCTGCAGCAGTATAAAGTATACAGACCACAGAATCTAGCTTTCTTACAAATTGTTATTGTTTTGACCAAAAGCATTTTAATTTGTGCCAAGTTGTATCAACAACCACATTCAGATGTAGGTGCTTACATGCAACACTTGGAGGACATTCAGTTGGAATAAACATACAGTCACACACACACTTTTAAGGTTGTTTTAAATTGATTCAGTTTAAATCCCATGATGCTTCTCAATGGGCTCATTGTGCCCCAGACAGTAGCCCCCAGCTCAGGGCAGGCATGTGATTGGTTATCTGTGAATGCCTCTAATGTTCTAATCTCATTGGTGATTTAAGTTCTGATCCCATGATTAGCTGTAGTGAAGTGTAAAATCATTGTAATGTTAGAGTTGCCACACATATCAGCAGACCCTGAAATTTCTGTTTGAAGCGACTACATTTCACATCTTTTCCATTTTTATGCTCTTCTAGACATTTTAACCCTTTATGTTCTTCATGTCCTCCTCATCCTCAGGTGTGCAACACTCAGGCAGAAGCTCGGAGGGATGCGGCTCGCGTGGCTCTGATGAACTCTCTTGTGAACGAGTTGCCATGTCGACGCATTAACCCTCAGTTCATCACTCAGAGTTTGCAGCAGGCAGCCACAGAGAGTGCTGTGAGTGCGAGACAGCATGAAAAACACATTGCGATTACACCTGAAAAGAGTGACATGACTGTTAACCTGCACTGTTGTCTGTCTCTGTAAAGGTCTCTATAGAAGATGCATGTGATTCAAGCACCAGTATAGGAACTTACAGTTTGCTCCTCCACTCCTACATGGGAAGGACAATGTTGGAGTTCCAGGTGAAACATGCAACCAAAACCTATTTTGCAAACTCTGCTTTCCTTGTAGCTATGTTCATAAATCATGTGGGGATCGTGGTAATCATGTGAAAGATCTATTTAATCCAAATAATTCAGGCTTTGTGAAGTGCTTCTTTGCACTAATGGATCTTCAATAGAGTATTCCTATTTGGATACCAAATTAAAGTGTTATAATTTTACATAATTAGGAATTATCAAGCCAAACATAACAAAAATCACAACCGCTGCGTGGTAATTCCACGATACATTGTTATCATTACACCTCCTACTCCGTTTTCGTCTATTTATTCCCACCCAATCTTACTCTCAGTCAGGCCCTGGCAGGGAGTCTTGGTATGAAACACCTAATATTTCTACCTTTGTGTAAATAAGCATATGTCTGCAGACAGAGGGTTATTAGAAGGGGGAAATTGGTTCATTATCATTCCTGCTAAAGCACCACTCATAGGATGGAAAGCTTCCAAGTAATACTCACGCCTCCATATGTGCGCACATGGACATACACAGACACTGTCATTTAATCTCACACATACAAAAGCCTGCACACACAGCATTAACCATGAGGCATACAGCCGTCGGTGCTTTTTATCATTTGTACATGCAGTCAGTGCAGGAGGTGGCAAATTTGGTAGTTTGGTAGTCAAGCATAAGGCAGATGAACAGTTGGAAACAGAGTAAACAGGCCCAGCAGGTACAGCATGGACTTCGACCCCAGACAAAGTTACGTGTCACATTTTCCATCTGTGGCTCATTAGGTCAGTTTCAGTTAATGTATAGACCCTGTCTGTTTAACACTCATGTCACCAGCTCTGAACACATGGCAGCTGTTCAGCCAGGCTGTGTTTTATAAATCAGGGCGAAACCTACCTGGTGCATAAAGATTTACAATATCTTTTCAAACCAATCATCCACAGTTTAGGTGTGAGTTCAAGAACTATCCACTTAATGTGTTATCTTTGTTAGACATATGTACACAGAGCTGGATGTCGGGGTTTGTTATTCAAGTCATTACTCATGAAGTTGCACAAGACTTTCTCACTCTCTCTATGTGTCTCCTTCTCACCCACGTACCCTCTCTTTTCCCTCTGTAGGAGATGATGACAATTTTCCAGTTGTTGCACTGGAACGGAACATTGAAAGCTCTGAGGGAAAGGCAGTGCTCTCGACAGGTACAGGTCTTGACAAGGACATATCTGACCCCTGGTTACAGCATGATGATTGAATATTTTCTTTCCTCCTTTTCAGAGTGTGATTGCCTATTACTCTCAGCGAGGTCTTGATGAGTACATGCGCAGCAGCATGGCTCTGGATTGGCTCGGACGGGAGCAGAGGTCACCGGGGCGGCTCGGGGAGGAGCTGCAGGTGGCACAGAGGGAGCTGGTGTTGACCCGGCGTCGAGGCGTAGAGCTACGCTTCTGCAAGGAAAAGACAGAGATCCTCAGCTTGGCTCTGAGTCAAGCATACATTCACCACACACCTGAAGTCTCGAGCCAGACGCCAAGTCACACATACAAGCAGGAACAACTTCCTTTACACACGTTATACGGCAAGGGCACAGCAGTCCAGATAACCCCACCCTGCAGTCCTTCACCAACCCTTCATAAAAACACAAAGCAAACAGCCTGTCACACCTCTGGCAAACACATGGCCTCAAGCAGTCCTTCACCATGCTCACAGCAGACGTATGTGCCTTTGAATAACTTTGAATAGACTGAAGCAGGAGGTAGAAGACGCACGATAAAAGCTCTCATTTGACTCTGAATGGGCTAAAGATCTGCCAGATGTGACATCAGTTTGGGAGAAAAATGTCAAGCATAGCCATGATCTTCAGGTTTTTTGTAATCCTAAGAGTTCTGTCAATTAACACAAAGATTGTGTTAATTTATGTATTAATAATGCTCTCACTTTATTAACACTCTTTTATGAATATAGAACTAAGAGTTAAAGTTGTGTGTAGTGTATTTGCAACTTTAACTACAAGAAATACAGCTTTCAAATAATTTGAATCAACTAGTAGGAAATGTAGTTATACTGTAGCAGTGACCATCTGTTTTTCTATGAAGAGCACTCTTCTTTAATGCCTTACCTTTTATTAATGTTCCACTCTGTTGTCTCTCTGAGATGTATATTATGATACATACGATACCTGTAACATAGAATACAGGAATTTTAAAATGATTTATCAGCAACTCAGGGTTTCTCCCTGCCTCACTCTTCCTGTTTTCCTCCCTGTCTACCAAGTCATCTGGCATGTCATTTTCCTCAATGGATACTGACTGACTGTGTGACATGTTGGCTGGATGTTATGAAACAGAGTCTGTTATGAGTGTGACACATTCATTTGATAATGTTAGTAGCGAGGTATGAAATACAATCAGGTTTGTATGTATCAAGTAGATTAGAAGATGATAGGAGATGACTGGTCAGGTCAACTGCAGCTGTATCTAATAGAGTCAGCACTTATGATGTTCTTCATGATGTAATCCTAACAGGCAAAGAGTATTTGATTCTCATAGGTCTGGTTAAGGACAGGGAGTGAATGCATTTTAAAGGGAAATATTGACTTTATCATTGTAATATATACTTGTAAATAAATATTTTTTTCTGTTATTTTTTGCCTGTATACTGTATGAACACTATTAGAGATGGTAAAGCACTTTTAAAAATGTAGTCTATTACAGATTACATGTTTGAGAAATTAGTTACATTAATTTTAGATATGGGATACTTTTCTTGCATGCTTAGTTTCAGATAAGGCACCATTTATAAAAGGTTTATAAGCTGTAATTGATAGCTTTTTGGGGGGTTAATAAATTATTTAGAATTGTGATAGATCAATTTTAAGTCATTAAAAAGAACAACTTTGTGGTTGCCAGGTTGTGGAAAATCCTCCTCCAACATAACAAGTTGTTTGTCTTTTTGGCTGTTTAATTCATTAGGGAGAGCCCTCCAATGGACTGTGGACCACTTACCATCTGGAAGAGATATTGTATATTTCTGAATGCAGGACATGTGGGTCACAATCCATTTATAAACCTATTATTAACATTTATAACTGCAGACTTACTTGATTAACATGTAAAACTTACTAACTTTTGCTATAACTTATTAGAAACTGAGAAACACAAAACCCTTTATGAATGTCACTAACATTAAGAACTGCATACCTGATGATTAATTAGAAAGTATGAAACCCAAAGCACTTGTTGATGGTTAACCAACATTTTTTACTGCATTCTTACTGGACAGAAACTCATAGCCATGTTATTATCAAAACATCAAAACCACAACTGTACTGTTCTCTCTACATTTGTGATATTTTAAGTTCGGAGTGCGCAGCTATCAACAGCTTGTAAAAGTCTTTCTATAAGGTTAAACCATAACAAATCTTGTAAATGTTAATAATCAGTTAATAAATGCAGATCCTGCAGCCCCTTTCCAGAATATAGATAAGTGGTGAGGCGACTGAAGAGTTCTCCCTTCTGAATCAAAGAGCTGAAAAGTCAAGCAAACAACCTGGCAACCTAATATTGTGCTCATTAATGGCTTATAACGGCTCTATTAAACACCAGTAAATAATGTATTAACCACCAGTTAAAGCATTCATAACATATTTATAAATAATGTATTTAGAGACGCTGCCTCATAAACAAGTGGTATCATGTTTGGCTTCGTTGGCTTTCCGTAGAGAGGTGGAGTAGTCACGTGATCATAGATTGTGATAACGGAGTTCCTGGAAGAAACAAAACAAATGACAGCTGACCAGGCTGACGGGGATACTGTCGCCTGTCATTCGCCTCGATGTGTTGAAATCTTATTATGCATATGTGAGCAACAAAACAGGAAACGTAGAACCGCTAGTGGATAAATTAATAAGGAGGAAGACAGCGTAACACAATAACAGCTAGTCGTTAGCTTAGTTTAGCCGTAACAGAGCGTCTTAAGTTGTGGAGCAGCGACTGGTTTCGTTTTCTGGGAATAAATTGTCTGGATACTATGTTTGAGCTAAGATACATGCTTGTTGTTGCCTCGCTATCCTCCGTCGGCAACTTCTTTCGACGGGCAATACAAGAGTGTTTTGTTTACAACCAGTGACAGTGTTTATCTTGACAGCACAGCCAGCCTCTAGCTGCTTATCACAGGAAAGACCTCGCTAGCTATTCCAGCTAATGGTGGTTGTTTGTTTATGTGAACAGCATACATATGAGGACTGTTTGTTTTCAGTTGATCGATTCCACCGGGAGACACCTCAGTCAGCTGTATGTCAGTATGATCTGAGTTGTGAAGACAGCTGAGGTGAGCAGTCCCTAAAGATGGAGGCTGTGAGACCAAAGAAGACCAAGACAAAAACCAGCGGAAAGTCTCAGGTGATTTAAACCAAGTCCTTTACACTCCTTCTTTACCTTCTTCTGCTCTTTCCTTTGAGGTCTATTCCCAAAAAACATTGGTTTGATACTGGACAACGATCCTCTTTTCATCAGAATTAAACACACGCAAGTATGGACAATATAGAGTATCCAATCCAACATACTTTTATGTCTTTATTTTTTTAAATTGAGAGGAAAGTGGAAGACCTGGGTCCTAAAACGTATCAAGAAATCTCCTTGATTTAAAATAGCTAATCAGTGACACACTGCGCTGAACATCATGATGTACTATTTTTGCCACTTTCATTATGATCTTAGTCACACGCCCTTTGTTACATGTAGAAAACAACAGCACATGTTGATTTAAAGAAATGTAATTATTGATTATAATACATTATTTATGTTATTTATTTGTTTGTTTGATTGATTGATTGATTGATTGATTGTTTGATTGTCTTATGTTTTCAGCTGGCCAGGAAGCAGAAGCAGGCAGATGAGGAAAAAAGATCCACAGCTCCTTCAGCAGTTTGTGATGAGGCCTCCACCCCTGGCTTTACTGACATCCCCCTCAGCCTGCCATATCAGGAGCCAGAGCAGGAGCAGCAGGACTCTGTTCAGCCTCCTGAGACCACAGCACAGCCGTCAGATCTGCTCTCTGAGAAACAGAGGACCTCTTCATCACAGACTTTATCCAAATCTGTGTTAACTAGGACCTTACAGTCAACTCAGTCAACAGAGACGTCACAGGGTACAGAGCATCTGACGGAGTCAAAAAAGGAGAAGGAGGAGGAGGAGGATGACAGAGTGGCAGCTCACGGGGCTGAGCTTAAAGCTGCAACACACACAACTGAGTTGGACAAAGACATACAATCATGGACTCAGCCTTGTGTTTCAGCTCAGTTTGAGATCCAAAATGCCCCGAGTGCCCCTGCACTTTACCCATCACTCCCTACACTGGAGGAAGGTCCTGTGATACAGCTCCATGAGCAAGCTGTGAAAAATAGTGCCAAAGGACCTGCAGTGTTGGCACTTCCTGAGCAGGAATCTTCTCCTCCAAGTTTGCAGCCTCTGGAGTCTGTAGCTGAACTTTCCAGGAGCAAACTTTACCCAGAATTACCCAAAACAGCTCCAGAAATTCAGGTACGTTCCTACACCAAGATAAAACCTGAAGTTGGATAATGAATACAGTTGTTTTTTGTGATAAACGACTGAATGGGTTTGATTACAGTGGTTATGATTTTTTTTTTAAAAACACGTTAAAAGCATTGATTAAAAATGTAAAACATTAAAAAGATTAATGTGAAATGAATTGGAATGATGATAAAATGATAAATCCTTAAAATAAATTAAATGATTACATACAGTAATCAGTAATCATACAGATGATCTCAGTGTTTTAGGAGGTATATAGTTATCAAGGAGTCAGCAATGTAGCATGGTTCTTGCCCATTAAGGCCTTTGTATATAAGGAGGAGGACATTGAAATCAGTTCTAAATGTAACAGGAAGCTAGTGTACAATCGCCTAATGTGCTCTCTCCTCCTGGTTCTGGTTAATAGCTTAGCTTCAAAGTTTTGAATGAGCTGAAGTCTCTCTGTGTTTTTTTTTTTTCGGGAGCCCAGTAAAAAGTGCATCACAGTAATCAAGTCAGCTTGAAATGAAGGCATAATCAATCTTTCAGCATCTTTTTGGTTTATACATGGCTTTATGTTTCTAAGGTGGAAAAATCATGTTTTATGTTTTTAATATGGCCTATTAGAAAGGTCTGGACAATAATTGTTGCTACTAATTTGGTCATTGTATCCACATTATCACATTATCAACATTGTATCAGTATTTTGTCAATATTGCCCAGACCCAGGAGCTTTCCAGGAGCAACATTCATTGATACATTCGTTGTGTCCTTACATATGCACGTGCATTAACGTGAGAGATAATCTCACTCACCTCATGTCTTTGCTTCTGCAGCCGTTCTCACTGGAGCAGCTGAGTGTCTGGGAGCCAGGTGGAGGTTTGCGGGTGTGGTTAGAGGGTGTTGAAGTGTGTGCAGCCCAGTTCTGTGCTCTGGCACGGCAGGAGAACCACGAACTGACTGAACTACTGCAGAATTACTGGCGCTGCCGCAGACAGCTGACCCAGTCACACACACAGCTACACACACAGTCCTCCGACTGCAAGAGCACACAGAATCGTCTCTGGAGCTTCAGAGATGAACAGCTTACACTTCAGGTGTGTTTTTTTTAGATCAATAAAGAAAGAAATATTCAATAAAGAGACCTATAATGATCCTCTGCTGTAAGTGCACTTTTAATATAAATTCTTTCTCCACAGGGTGTGTGTGCAGACCAGTCTAAGGTGTGTGGGTACCACCGCTTCCAGCAGGCAGATTTCAGTGAGAGTGTACTGGCTGAGCTGAAGAGACTGTTTGAAGCTCGCAGCGAGCTGCTCCATCAGAAGGTGGCGCTGCATGCGTACACTGCGCTGCTGTCACGCCTACAGGTGGAATCATACTTGTATCATCTACTGAAAGGTGAGAGACTTATAAATTGTACTTGAAGTAGCCATAAAATGCCTGCTCCAAACATAACTCTCATACATACTGTACTGCTAATGTTAAGTACATACACTACATCAGTTTTGTCTCGTTTTTTTTGTTTTTTGTTTTTTTTGTTTTCAGATTGTTCTGGCAGCCAAACACAGCCTTGTTCTCTCCAACCCCTGAAAGAGGCAATAAGTGTCCTCTTTAGCTTCACACGTAGAGTCCTCGATGACACACAGTTCCAGACAGACATCCATCACTGGCTGGAGAGATTGGTATATGCACAAACCACTTTCATTACTCCGTCTTCCTCTGGCCGAGGTATTGTTGTGTTTCCTCACAAGGCTCTGGTCCACTCTCCAGGTGGCAGTCCTGCTGCATGTTGGAGGGTCAGGAGAGCACCTGTACCTGCTGTGCCATCTGCTCTGCTGTCCTGCTGGTGTTGGCAAGTGGTCTGCACCCTTCCTTCAGGTTAGTTAGGGATACTGTCTTTTAGTTTTTGGTCTTTTACTGTTGTGTTGTACTCTTCATGTTAGTTGTTGTGCATACAGATGACCTGGGGTTTTTTTCTTATTATCTGCCTAAGATTCAAGTTTGGGGGAACAGCTGTGGAGTGCAACACTTTATGCAAGCTCTGGCCATCCTAATGTCACCTGCCAGGTAAGTAAAGGAACCCCTTTATCAATAACTCTTTCTTACCCACTGACTGTGAACTATCCATCCCAGTTTTGAGTCTGTGGCTTTCCATAAGAATCAAGGTCATACTTTCAGGGGTCTAACAACCTCACATCTCTAACCAGTGACTTCTTCTGTTTTGACTCAGACACCGTGCAGAATTTCTGGGCCATATGAAGCCATGTGAGAGCCAGAGCTCCACAGCCTCTGGACCTGAGTCTGGCAACTGGACCCTAGTGGATGAAGGTGGAGAGGAGGTGAGTGTAGGGAAGCAATGCTTGCATTCTGAGAAAAGAAACCAAACTTCCACATCACAGTTTGAAAAAAGAATTATCTAAAAAAAAATTAGACCGAGTTTATATGTAGGAAGATTTCAGGCGTATGTATACAAGAGATTGAGAGAGAGCAAAATTCATGGTAAATACAATATCTTTCTTGGTTTATCTTTCTGTCACTGATTGTGATTCAGTTATAGACGCCCAGTTTATGTCTGCTGTGATGTAACTGAGGTTCACACAGACTGTTCTGGTCTTTGTTCTGATCTGCTGAGTCACATTTAAAGATGTTGCAAAAGGTGCCAAATGAACCTGCACCTATGACCACTTAAATATCAGTCTACTGGCATAAAACCATGACTGCTGCCAGAACTAACGTGTTGCCTAGGAACCACATTGTTTTGAAAGCTTTGAAGAAACATTATTTTTTACAAGACTAGCATTTTAAGATAGAATCATTTAATTATTCAGGATTCCCACAGGTCTTTGATATCCTTGAAACTTTTTGATATAATTTTTCACTGAACGTTAGTAAAAAAGGTTATGTGTTGTTGTCTGCATGTGTGGAATAGACCACATAGTCTGCTGTAACACAGCACGATTGAGATGTGTTCACATATTCAAGCCAATCTCTCTGTTAATTGTTGTCTGCGAGCTAGTTCTCATTATTAAAATTCTCAGTGTTGTAACAGTACTTAACCTTGATCCGTTTCTTAATTCCGTGCTGTGTTGAGACCTTGAATTTGAGGGAATTGGGCCTGGAAAGTCCTTTGGATTTGATGTTTAAGAAGGTGTCGGAACCCTGATTATCCTACATCCATTCATCCATTTTCTGCTGCTTGTCCATGGTCGCAGTGGCAGCAAGTCAAGCAAAGTATTCCAGACGTCCTTCACCCTAACAATGTTTTCCAGCTCTTCCTGGGAGATCCCAAGGTCTTACCGGGCCAGATGAGATAAATGATCTCACTAGAATGGTCTGCATGTTACCCGAGTCCTCTTGCCAGTTGGACATGCCTGGAAGACGTCCAAAGGAAGGCACCCAGGAGGCATCCTAACCAGATACATAGAGGATGTCAACTTGTTTTGTTAAATAAGTGCAATATCTAGTCCGTTAACCTCTGACTGCATTGCCCTGCTGTTCTCTGTGGTTAGGATGAGGATCCAGAGAGCAGCTGGCTGCTGCTCTGTGAGGAGGACCTGATCTCTTTGCTGTCCCAGTTCCCCTTCCAGCAACTCTACTCACACATGCTGGGGATGAGCAAGCAGGGTAAGGGAGTCTGTTGTCCTTCTGTCTGTTGGTTTATATCACTCATTGTATGAGCTGACAGGCCACTTTGTTTCCAGGTGTGTATGAGCCCCAGGCCTGCTCCAGCCAGAAGATGATGCGTGTGTTTGGTTTTGCTTCCTCCCTCATCGAAATTCTTGCTCTCGGCCTACAAACCTACAACAGAGCACGTTACAGACAGCTAGTTAAACGAATAGGACACATCATACGGTCAGTGTGCCAATTTTATATAAGCAAAAAATACATGCTTACACTTCTCTGACCAAATTACAACACTGGTAACATCAGAAAATGCAACATTGAATATCTGTTATGTTTCCCTCAGAATGACAGTGTGTTATGTCAGTGATCACTGGGCCCAGTATGTGAGTGTGGCTGGTGCTGGTGGATCCAGCTCTCATGTACACTCACTGTCTTTGGACAAACTGCAGCTGGAATATGATCACCTCTTCCTCAGAGCTGTTTTACATGTACTCAGAAACAAAAGGTGAGTAATTGGACCTAAGTTTCCATCTTAACTGGTAAATATTCACTTTATGGATTTTTGTGTTTATTTTCTGTGGTCCTGTCTCACAGGTTGGGCATCTGGTTGTTTATGTCTGAGATGCCGTATGGGACTTTGTCAAGCTCTATGCTGTGGAGTGTCCTTTATGTCATGCAGAGCGCCGAGACAGCAGGACTAGAGACACTCAGCTCTGCTAGTGACACACACTCCTGCATTCAGGCTCTCAGAGGTACCAGTATACATTATACCTGCGCAAGTATACACCTGCACAAAGTATTATCTTTCAAAACCTTAAAAAAATCTAACAAACACAGGCATTGTAGCAATGCTTAAATGTGACCCCATAAAGCTGAATGTATGTTAAACAAAATCTTTAAGGCAGTTAAAAAAAATTGAACTTTTCTCAAACTACTTCAACTCAGTTTCATATTTCACAAAACAGTCGGCACCTTTGCTGCACCAGGACTTTAAAACCAGGTGTAAATAAGGGGAGTCGTGTCATTCCTCTGACACGTGTCATCCTGATATTTTATTACTATCTTTCTCACAGACCCAGAGCACCAAGTGAGATTTGAGCAATGGCTGTGTGAGGTGAACAGCTCTGATGGCATCTCCCTCCTCACTGCACTAGCACACATGGCTACACCGACTCATCACTCTGACCCCAGCTTCATCACTACTATAACTCTGCTGATTTACCAGGTATGAGCAGGAGGTGCACAATGAAATACTTGAAAAGATGTGTACAACACTTTGTGAAACATCGTAAGCCTGTGTTTTCTTTATGGATGAAGGATCTGTTGTCTTTACCAAGGCTCCTCTATATGAACATCCGTTGTTCAGCATGATTTGGCCCCCTGGTTAGAAGTCCTATAGTACCTACCTTGTTCTTTGACATGTCTTTTCTTATTTTGCCTCAGGTGTCATATGTGAGTGTGTCCACTAGAGAAATATACTCTAAGGTGGGGAGGGAGTTGCTGGCTGCCATAGCAACAGCCCATCCCCATGTTATATCTGTGCTCCTGGAGAGACTCAGAGAGACCATACAGACGGTGGGAATGGTTAGTATTGCTATTCTGTAATGGTATTATTGTTTTAATAGCAAGTAGTTCTGCCTTCAGAAGAAAAATATATAATTTGGCAGATGTCAAACTCACAAGATTTTGTTTTTGTGTGTGTGTGTGTGTGTGTGTGTGTGTGTGTGTGTGTGTGTGTGTTAGGTGGCTCTATACTTGTGTAAAGAGCTTCCTCTGAGTCTGTGGCAGCCACAGCCAGAGGAGATCTGTGTGATCGGAGCCTGGCTGCTCCAGCATCCTCTGTCTGCTGTGGAGAACCGGCTGGCCTGCGTCATCCTGGAGGGCCTGAACTGGGGTTACACGCAGGTAGTCGTGGGTGCATTAAAAATGATCTTTCCAAGAGTCTTGACTGCACATTTGCGTGTTTGTAATTAAATGACTGCCCTGGTTTCTTCTCTTCACGCAGGACGGCTCCTTGGCCCTGTCTTCATCTCTCCACAGTGAAGTGGCTCTGCTGGTGGTTGAAGCCTATCAGAAGTACCTTACTGACAAACCATACAGTGGCCTCATATCAGAGGGGATCAAACAGGTGGCACATCTGCCCGTTAACTGCAGACATCGGAAGTGACCCACTTTGGCTGCATTCAGCAAAATTACTTTCTGTTTTTCCACCCATCTCTTGTTTCCTCCCCTCAGGTGTCTTACCTTGCCAGTGTCCTTCGTTTGGGCGTATCTCCTGAAGCATCATTTAGTCAATGGGCCTGGCAACTGTTGCTAAGGCTGAAGCTCCATCGCAATGCTCAGAGCCCTAAAGGAGCCTGGTCGGTCCCTGCTTTGGCATCCAACCCACCTCCAGAGCTTACACACACTCCCAGCATGCACTCTGTTCTCAGGGCTGTGAAAGCAGGCATTCCCATTGGATGCTACCTGTCCATTGCCATGACAACAGTGGGACACAGGTTTGTACTCACACGTACAAATAATTATTAATGGAAGATTTGCCTGTGCAAGTTGAATTAAGTTCATCCCCTGTGTATTTTCTCTGCATGTTTTTCTAGCCTGGAACACTTTTGTACTGATGGTGTTGGGTTATTGAAGAGTCTGATTCAGTCTCGCCACCTGAAAGCTGCTGTGCATCTGTTGGACAACATCCTACCCCCAACTTACCCTCTCAGCTTCTACCTGCTCAACAACTCTCAGTAAGAAATATACATCCTTGACACACATCCTATAAAAGACTACAAGAAAGGTATTTATTACAGCAGCTACTGTATCTCGAACACTTAAATTTACTGTTGTCTCTCCTGTCATCCTTCTATTAATTCCAGGTTTGTAAGTTGTATCCAGCTGTTCTTGCAGTATGACAGTGTGTGTCCTCAAGGTGTGACACAGCAGGTCACTCACCGGGTAGCACCTCTCCTCACAGGAACCACCTACGGAGACAATGTTAGACTGCTGAACAGTGTCATTCAGGTTTGTCACAAAGAGTCTTCAGTCATCACAGAGAAGGTTTATCCAGGATTCCTGCAATGGTTAGAGGAAAGATGGAAATTTATCATAAGAATGAATAAGTTTGGAAAAAATATAGGAACAGATTGCAAAGTCTTTAGTTTATGTATATAAGTAGGTGTCAGTAATATTATAAACCAGTAGTCAAAACAAAAACCATTCAGGAAGAATGCCAGTACTTTATGCACGAACACAGGACTTATTTTCAACTTTAACCAGTGATATAGGGTTTTTGTCACTTAACATTTCCTCAAATAAAAAAAAAAAAACAACATAAAATATAGAGGGGCTAATTTTCATGCAACACCATCTTGTAAAATGAGTGTAAGCGTTCTTATCCATACATCTTCTCCAAATCAAAGATGATGTGTATAAATGTGTGTGTTTTATCTTCCAGAGTCATGTGGTGGAGAGCTCACGGACCGGTCGTGTCGGCGCTGCAGCGGTGCTGGAGTTTTGGGTGGGAATTTTGACTCAGCAGAACCTGTGGTACAGAGACAAAACAGTCCTGTTCCTCATGGATCAGATCTGCTGTGCTGCATTCACACATCACCAGGAGGAATGTGTGCAGAAACTCCTGTACCAACAGCATAAGGTGTTTACTCTGTTTTTGCATAATTTAATGGCTCTTGTAGGTCTCAAAGATGCAGTTGTCTGATTTTAGAAATGTAAGCTGCCTTTAGTAAATATTACATTAACATTTAATGGGTCACACATTATAGAAAGAGGAAGTGCTTGGTGGGGAGGGTTACTAAAAAGTCACCTTAAATCCATTAAGCTATGACTTTGGTACGAATCTTAGAGCTTTGCAAGCAGCATCTTGTTCATGTACACTGATGAAACTAGTGAGCTATCATTAATTAATGTATTCTTAAAGCATGAATTAGCATCTTTGATTCACCAGTGAAAGTTTTTCATCATGACAACTTGAGGAAACTAGTACTGCTCATAAAGAAGAAACAGTCACAGTGTTACCAACAATGTTTTACTTTTTTTTTTTTTTTTCATTTTCATACCTCATGCAGAATGCCTTGGGTTACCATGGAGATCGGGGTCTGCTCTCCTCTCTGGTTGGCTGGATTGCTGGAAATGCCACACCCTCTTTCATAGAGGGCCAATCCCTGAGTGCAGAGGTAAGGCTCCCCAAAGCACCAACATTATGTGCATTAAGTACAAAGGCTCATATCAATAAAGCAGTTATCAGTCCTGACAGACTCTGTGTTGTCTGTCTGCTTGTAGGCTTGGTTCGCCTGGCTGGTGCTGAATATGGAGGGTGTGTTTGAGGAAGATTCTCAGCTGAGACGCTGTGTTGAACATGAGTTCCTGGCAGAGCCAACCATCTCCCCAGAACAAGCGTTAAAGGTACATTTGTTGATTACTGTTATTAATAGCAAGCAGTCAGCATCACTTGACACTGAAAATTGAGACATTTCACAATACAAGACACAGGAAGTGGAGGTCAAACTGTGCAACATTTAACTAAGCATACACTGTAGTTACAGAGCACCTGCAAAGCCAAACAGTAGTGAGTCTTTAGAAGTCTGGTCTAGTGCTGGTCGATGATCGTGAATGTTGTATGTAGCTGGTGTTAACAGTGTGTCTGTGTCTGAGCCAGAAGGTGCAGCAGAGACTGAAGTTGCCAGTAGCCCCGTCTCTACAGCGGCTGCAGGTGTACCGCTGGGCGTGTCAAGCTTTAGCCACACCCCCTGACCACCCACTCCTTCCTCTGGTATGGCAGAAGTTCCTACAGCTGTACCTCAGACAGCCTGGGCCTGAGTTTGGGTAAGATGCATACAAACATATTACTATCTGTAGCCAGAGAAACCAGGAAATAGACAGAATCCACGTGCAGGTACCATGTATCTGTTTGTGTTATGTTGTCCGCCAGGCTGGCTGCAGGTGGATGTATCGGGCAAAGGTTCTTCCAGGCTTCATCTCAGGCCACTTTACTCAGAGATCTGAGACAGAGAATACAAGAAGTGTCAGACTTCCACCATGCTGCCAGCCAGGCCCTCAGGGTGCCCCCACTACAAACACCCTCATCAGACAGCCAGGGCGATGAAAGCACCGACAATCCCAATCCCCCTTACCTCACCTCTCCTCAGCTACACACAGAGCTGGTCAGGTAGGTCACTGATGCTTAATGTGTGCATTTCAAAACATTCCCTCCTGTAGTTCGACAGGCAGTACCAGACCTAAGTATGTTTACAAGCTCTCAAATCCCAGCTGATTGGTTGTTTACAGGTTGTTTGGTGTGTTTGCCGTGTGGTTGGATGATGAGACACTGCAGAAGCAGGAAGTGTACCTTCCCTCTCTTCCTGCAGAATATGAACCACACAGACTTGCACAGGTCATGCAGCGGCATCAGGTGGGTGTGTCTTAGTGTCCATCTTTTTTCTGTGCATTTGAATTTACAAATAAAAAATATGAGTGTTACAGCAGGTTAGTCAAAGCTTTGGTGTGTTATACTATTTTCCTCTTATATTTCAATGTCTGTAGGAACTGTGGCTGGAGTATGTGGACCAGGAGCGTCTACAGTATGATGAGAGGGAGGTTTTGTCTCTGTGGGAGAAGGTGCAGAGTGAGCCAACCTTCCTGCAGTCCCAAAACCCCGGCTTCACCGACTACACCAGCTTCAACAATGGTACAAAATTATCACTTTAGATCCAGAAGATTACATAAAGGTTAACTTCAGCAGGTAGACAGTGGCAAATGTAAAGGTGGACAATTTTGAACTCTGTGTTCGTGCTCCTTTTAGTCAAAGTCACAAATGTAGCTGTAGTTCATATACTGTAGATATATGCTTTAGATAGGAGTGCTGATAACATTTCACCAGCCAAAATAATTAAGTGATTTTGTCCTTCACCATTTCATCCCATTTGCATTAAAATTTTGACTTTTTATTTAGTTTTTTCAATAGTTTGATGTTTTCCTCTGTGTGCAGCAAGGGAGCGTATCCTGTCCAACCTGCAGAAGCATCCAGTTCCACGTCCAGCTCCAGAGCTGCAGCAGCAGAAGGTTCCAGTGGCTGACGTTCCCTCCGCCTGCCTCACTGACTCTAAAACTGCTGCTGAACTGCTGCAGCAGGACCTCAGCATTCTGCAAGACCAGGCCAGGTATATGGAGATTATACACACATTAAAACATTTCCACATGATCAGTGGCACACAGTGTGCACATGTATACACAGAAATGAATTCACTTGTTTGTACGCGCCAAATACACACATTAAAACATATACAAAGCTGCACACTGATTCCAAAGTACTTCATCTTGGTGTCAGAATTGCAGTGGCACGTGAAGCCCAGCAGGTGGCACTGGAACAGGAACTGCTGGAGAGCCTCCCTCTACTTTACAAGAACCGACCAGAGCAAGTCACCATGGCCCTGGAGTGTAAAGGAAAGGGAGGGCAGCCGTGCCAAGGACCTGCAAACATCACCGTCACAGTACAACCACTAAAACTGCATGCATGCCACATTGTGAGATACCACTGTGAAGTCTTTTCTGTGCTTTATTCATTTGTGTCTGTGTAATCTCATAGTGTGAGCGTATCCAGAGACAGGAGGCAGTGCAGACTCAGATAACGTCACTGCGCAGAGACATCAAGAAACTCCAAACCGATTCCATGGCTCCTCCACCTCAAAGCCTGGCCCAGGCGGCTGTCCACACTGAGAACTTTATCACGTCAGTATAAACAAGTTCTGTTATCAAAAGAGAAAACATCATACGTCATAATAAATATAAATTGTGTTTTTTTTACTAAAGTGTGGACTGTGTTTTTGTGCTTAGGGCTCTGGTGAATATGTACAAGGCACAGATTTCTCCTGCAGTGCAGCATGTGGGTGTGTCAGCCTTTTACAAGATGGTCTCCTTTGTGTGTGAGGACACACTGCGACATCCCCCAACACGCCAATACCTCTCCTCATGTGTGGAGATACTGGGACAGGTGAGTCCAGATTTATTTTAGCCATTGTTTGGTTTTGTTTAGAATACCCAAACAACGTTAATCTACAACTTGAACTTTTAAGTATCAATGGGCAAGAAGACCTGCTCCACAGTGTCTCCAGGAGCCTTATACTAACCCTAACCCAACAAGAGACCTAAAGCATGGTCTCCCTTTGGGCTATTTAAAAAGGTTTTGAACCAGAAATGGTGGCTAAACCTTGCTAATTCTATTATGATTATATTTATATGTATTTAAAAGGAATATTATGGATGAAAAGCAAAGCAAACATAACAAAATACTGTAGATGGAACTTCAGTCATTGAGACTTCACAACAAGAACATTAAGCATTTGAGGGGAAACCTCATCATATGAACATAAACAACCTGTGTAGTGCAGGATATAGTGAGGCTGGTGTTGAGGTAGAGTAGGAGAGGTGCTGGACAACATGTACAAAACAATGGAGAGAGGACTTGCAGATAAATAGGGCAACTAAGGAGCAAGTTCACTCCATGTTGAACTTCATGTGTACTAATTAACTGATAAAACATAAATTAAGTTGTATTTGTGTCTAGGTGTTTATCCAGGGCAACCCAGAGGAGTGTGGCCGTGTCCTGAAGACCATCCTGGAGCAGCGTCGTCTTTGCCCTCTCATTTCTCCGTTCTTCACTCCTAACGCAGCACCCAATGACCTTGTCTTTCTCTACCAAGATGTAGTGACATCCCTACACCTCGACAGTGCCGATGTCATTTTCATGCTGCTCACTAAGGTTAGTCCGGACACAAATGCAACACTTTGAAGAAATATATAACAGAGAACATCCACCACTGTCCAGTTACAGCAGCCACTTCTTCCCCTCCTCCCTACAGTTTGACTTGTCCCAGTGGCTGAATGAAGCCCATCCTGTGTTTTCGGAGAGAACCCGTTTGCTGGAGTTGGTCCACGGAGCTCTCTGTGTCTGTGGCAGAGAGCCGGAGCCTGAACTTCTCACGCCTTTTCACCTTTTCACCAAACACTGGACCTGGCTTTTACGCCACCATTTCCCTGATCACTACAGTGACTGCCTGCGTCTGCTTATGACCAGTAAGTAAGTGTGTGTGTGTGTGTGTGTGTGTGTGTGTGTGTGTGTGTGTGTGTGTGTGCCAGACAAAGACTGTTCAACTGAATTTAATGATTCAAATAATTATTAACTCAGGAAGCCACAACTTGAATTATCATTTACTCAATTAAATCATCAAATATTCATTTTTTTTTTAATCCCACTTGCACAATTGCTGATAGAACATCACATAATGAAAGGTTAAGCCACGTCAGACAACATACAGGTGCTAAATCAATTGAGAATGGCACAATGTCACATTGAACAGCAGCTTTTCACTGTCTGTTATGTTGTACATTCCTTGTAAGTGCACTTAAGAGCAGGGACTGCTTTAAAAAATGTCTACTTTTTCCTCATTCAAGTGACTCAAGGGAAACACATTCATCCCCCTGAAAGAATCCCTCCCACTCATCTTCCCACCAACAAAAGATTAAATGAATGTCATTAAAGTTTTCTGAATCATTCCTTCAACCTACAGGATCACATCTGAGTTGAAAGAATGGGTCTGCTATTTGGGTTTCTTTGATATAGCCCCATGCGAAGAGATGGTTCATAGAGCCTCAGATGTTAAATCAGTCATCAAAAAGCTAATTCAGTATTTTATATCAATAATATTGAGTTTAGGTTTTTTATGAGCAGCTTCTTCAACAAACTAAGGCATTTTTTTAACCTCACCAGGTTCGTCAAACCAGTTACTGAGTCCAGAGTGCTGGAAGGTGACTCTGCGAGTGCTGGGCTGTTTACCTCCATCCCGCAGCACCAAGAGCAAAGCTGAACAAGCCCTCAGCACTACAGATGTCCCTGGCCGTGCTGTCGGGCCCCAAGCCTCTCCCTACAGATCCCCAGTCAGCCTTTCTCCTCAGCAGGTAACTAATGTTGATGTTGTCGGTATTAGATTCAGACCCTCTTTATCTGATGGTAGCTTACAAACTAATACTTAAAATTAAATTTGTTATTAAAGTCATTATTAATACAACAATCCTGTGTTGTTTTATTGGTTACTAACAGGTGGATGAGACAGTTGATTGGCTGAGTGATTACTTCCTGCGGAGTCGTATCAGTAAGCAAGACCTCCGCAGCTTCGGCCTCTACTCTGCCTGGACTCCCTACATCAGTGATGTTGTTTCCTTCTGGGACTATTTGATTGGTTGTATAATCAATGTGCAGCTCAGCAGCTGTGCCAGAGAGTCGGTGGGCAGCAGCAAAATACTGAAAGGTAAATATCAAATTTCATACATGCATACATTGAGGGTAGTAAGAGGTGTGTTCATTCATAGTCTTCTCCCTTTTGTTTTGTGCATATTCCTCTTTTGTTACCTGTCGTTATGAAAGAGAAATGTCTTTTGTGCTCTCACAGTTCTCCAGGACCTACACAGTAAGACTGTGAAGTTATTTAAGCCTTGGATCTTTCCTGTGGACACTGATGATGCCAGGTAAGCACTGCACACCCACAGCTCTCAATCAGTCATTGAGATACTGGAGAGCTGTTGTCGGTGAGACAGATGTGAAACAGATGTGAACACAGACAAAAGAGACTCCAGAGAGGGCAGCAGATAAATAAATATTCATAGTCCACAAGATTGATTTTTTATTTCCAGATGTAGTACTTGCTTCTTTTGCAGGTGGAGAGCAGATGCTTATGGTGTTGTAGAAGTTGTATTACATAACTGAACCAACAGTGAGAGATTTGTTTATCACACTAACCATTACTCAAATTAAAACACAAACATGACACTGCTCAGAGAGAACAGAGTGCATTAGATGTTTACTTTCGAGTGTGACTTATGTCAGCTTTGCCAAAGTATCATGTGGCCAGAGGTTTGAAGTGTTATTCTCCTGGTTGACACGTGAAGAGCAGTTTAGTTTTTTCTAGATAAGGAAAATGAGAAAAACAAAGAGAATATCAATATCAATGTCTCTTTTTCTCAGTAACCTCAAGTGTTACCCGTGGCTGGAGACTGATGCGAATGCGGCAGGATCTCTGGTTGGACTGTATGCTCAACTCACCGACACACTGCATCACAAATTCAGAGGTGGGTCCCCAGCGGTGCTGTGTTCACATATGAGAAGTTCTTTGTTATTTATAACGTCTGTGTGTTGGTACGTTGCAGATCGTTTGCTCCCTGGTCAGAGAGGGGTTCTGTGGCTGTGCATGATGCAGTACTGTGAGAGCTGCACCTCACCCCGTACACCTGAGTACCTTCTCTACCTGTACCACACACACCTTCGCAGCCTGCCCTGGAGACACCTGCACCCTGACACTCAGCTCATGGAGCAGCTCTTCAATGTGAGACACTATACCCCCTGACTCCTGACCCCTGACCCCCCAACACTGCACACTGGTCTAGACATATGTGACAGAGGGGAGCTTGGTTAATTTGAGACCTTGGTCCTTTGGCCCAGGTTCTATTATTAGCGTAACTTCACGTAATTATAGTCTCAACACCCTGTTCCTGGAAACAAGCTCCTGTCTCTCCAGACCCACATGGCTCTATAGAGGCTTCTATACAGGTTAAAAAAATATAGTGTTACTAAAACAAAAATCATATCCCAAAGACTGATAATTATAAATGCTTATCAGTGAATGATAAAACATAACCAGCTGCTATTTTCATTATTCAAACAAAAATATCATCCATTTATTCCATTTTGTATTTTAAAGTTAATTTCTTAGTTCTAGTAGTAAAGTCAATCTTTTCATTTCATGGATCTCTTTAAGAATTTTAACCAATTATCTGCTGTATCTGTAACCATTTATGCATTTGCAAGTCTTCAGTAGAAAGTATTTTCAAAATATATCTTTCATCCAGTGTTTCTTTGTGGAGGTCTATTCAGTTAAATGAGATACATTTCAACAGATTTATAGTTATTCTGATTACTTTTAAGAACTGGATTATCAATTTAGCCATAAATGTGTATAGCTTGCATTATGTAGGAGTCAAACATATAATGTATCATCAGAAGTAATGGATATTCCGAGAACAGTCAGTTGAGAGGTTTGATTAGTTTGTAGCTGTAGTTATAGATTTTTGTCTATTTCCTCGCCTTGCTGTGCCTGCAGGTGGAGAGGGGAAGTCCCAAGAGCTGCTTCCTGTTTATGGGAGAAGTGTTATGTGAAGTTAACTGGGTCAGCGTCCTGAGTGACCACCTACAAACCCCTCCTGCATCTACAACATATCCAGCTTTACCAGACATGGGTACTCAGAAGGAATCACACACCATGTTAGTCTATCTGCTGTACATGCTAGTTTTTCTGGCAAAGGAGGAGCAGCTCCTGAGTCAAAAGGTAAGTCCAGACTAGTTTAGTTTCACATTAGGGTAAGGCCTCTTCCCCCTCTTTCATTCATTCCTCATTTTTCCCTTCCTCTTCCTTCAGGACTCCCCTCTGCTTAGCCTATTGGTCCAGTCCACCTCTCTGCCCTGGCATCAACTGGACCTGTCCTCATACCAAGGCATTCTGGGATATGTCAGTACCCACTACCCTCCATCTTTGCTGCTCAGTGCTGATTCTGCTCCTCAGCTGCTACTGAAATCACTGCGTAGTGCTGCTGGGCTCCACCCTCGCCCTAATGGAGCTCCACACCGGGTGAGACAACACAGTGCTGTTTGTTTTACAAATCACAGACTCATAAAAGCATCATAAACCGCTGAAGGTCCGTCTAGACTCTATAATGGCCACACCACATTAAAAGTGTTTTAAATCGCCCAGTTACGGTTTCAACCCCAGAAATTTATCTTAAAAACTTCACCACTCATGATTTAGTATTGAGAGGGTGAGTGTAATTACAGATGAATAAATAAATTAAAACCTTTTTAACTACTTACAGTTGAGATATCATGAGAGTCAATTTATAGGAAGACTGGAGGTGCTAGATCTAACTGGCATCAAGCAACTGTAAAAGACAGAGGAACCCTAATGTTAGAGAATATAAGAATAGAGTGATATATCTGCACCTCCTTAGAAAATCTGAATTAAATTTGGACTTAAACAATTCAGTTTTCCTTGCCAGTTCTGTATCACTCCGCCAAATTACATAAATGTAACACTTAACAGAAGAAGGAAATTTATACACTGCTTGATAATGTTCCAAAGTAGACAGACTTTGGCCAAAGCTATACAATACACTTCCAAGTTATGTACACAGGACCACTCTGAGATACATCAATGTGATTTCTTTAATTTTGCCAACTTCAACCTTATTGTCAAAAATAGGTACTATTAATGATAGTAAAAATATGCACCAAAAGCTGTGGAAATTACATACATTCAGCATAATCACCATTCATCAATTCATATATGGAATATCTTTTAGAGTGTGAATAATATATTATAAATGGCAAAGATATGTATTTATTTATGCATCTATTTCTGTGCAGCATTAACCCAAACAAAAATTAAACAAAAAAAATGAATCTCTGGTACTTTCCATCTGTAAGGAGGAGACGCTGAAGGCTGGAGCGTATGTGTGCTGGTGTGTTCAGTCTTTGGTGACTCTGGAGCAAGGAGGCAGCATCAGCCTGAACGGTCTGGAGGCTCAGCTGGAGACACTTCTGGAGAGCATTGTCACATTCAGCCCACCAGGTGAGAGGTCCTCACCTTTTAACAACATCATCACCCAGAAGTGATCGATTCTTATCATTCATCCACCATCCATCCATTTTTGCTCTGCAGAGACGGGTTTGGAGCAGAGGCACATGGCGTTCTGCGGTCTCTTCAGCGATGCTCTAGCTTTGCTGAACGGAGTGGGCGTCTCAACAGGCGAAGCACTCGCTGCACATGTCATTACCTGGCTGGACAGGAAGGGGAGGGGTTTTCCTATTCTGCCTCTTCTCACGGCTTGCACCCGCTGTCTCGCATCAGTGCGGCACATGACGCGCATCATGGAGGCGTGCATCACAGCCTACTTCAACCATTGTAAGTAAAGTAACTGTTTGGTGTTTTTTTTTAGCTCCCATACACATTATTTAAATAAGGATTAGTTTTGTTTGTAGAGTTGTCAGCTTATACAGTGTTACAGTAATTGGAAAGTGCTTAGGTGATTTCCTGTGGCAGATATTTCTGTAACCAGGCATGTTAGTATATAAACTTCTATTGTTTAACATTAAATAGATATATAAGTCCACAGTTTTTGTTTGATGTCCTTACTGCCAGTCCTCTCCTCATACAAGTTCTAAGTTGGTGTAGTTTTTTAACTCTCTCCCTTTAGTATAGGTTAGGGTTAGATAAATGTGATATCAAGAATTCACTTGTTTCTCCTCCCACTGTCTTCGTTTTTCTTTTGTCTCTTCAGCTGAGGAAGAGTCTGTAGGTTGGGGTCCTGTGCTGGCATCGCTGCAGGTGCCTGAGCTCACAGTGGATGACTTCCTCTCTGAGAGCCACTCAGGAGGCAGCTTCCTGACACTCTATGCCTTCATCCTGCAGCGCCTCAACAGCGAATACACAGCAGCCAATGAGAGAAGGACACTGGCTCTAATTAACACGTGGACCAATCAGGTCTTCCCCAGGTTTGGCCCCCTTCATTATCTAATCTCGCGTGGGTTTTAAATTCATATTGAAATGGTTTTTAATCAGTTAAACATCAAGTTAGAGCCTGTTTAGGGAACCTAAAATTAACTGGCTCTTCACCGGTGTGGTTGCATCATTTGATTCAGGCCACCAAGTCCTAGTAAATGTTGAGAGACAGGCTGGAGGAAGAACCTCATGTATGCGCTGCAGTTTTATGTTTAGACTGGGAGTACCTCAGTAAATCTAAGGGAGGCTCGAATATGTGTGCAAGAGTCTCACTCAGTTTTACAAAGCAGTGTCAAGCCTTTACTAACTATACAGCAAGTTCTTACATTCACATGAAAATAGCACAAGTCACTTCAAAACAACTCATTTCAAATCATTCCAAAGCAATTCACTTCAACACTCTTCAATTTGATTAGTACATCAGCCTGCAAAGCTGCGCTAACCAGTATATGTGCTGTGATGTGTTTTTTCTGCTCAGTGGTCCAGGTGATGAAGCCAAGCTATTTCTTTGGTGGCACAAAGCGCTGAACCTGTCAGCAGAGCAGCTGCAGCCACAGGCAGGTCAGACTGAAGTGTCAGGAGTCGTCATGGGTCTTTTGAGGTTGCAAACCAGGCTGCTTCAGCTGGGAGAAGAAAGACTGAACTCTGGGCTGCTGGGAGCTATCGGCCTGGGGAGGAGGTCTCCTGTTTCTAACAGGTATTCTCACATGCATTTTATTAGTAAATGAAATCACCTGTGGGGCATATAGTGTAATATTAATTTGCCACTGTTGATAAACCAGCTTTTAATGTGTGTATACTGTACATCTAGGTTCAGGGTGGTGGTACGCAGTCTGGCAGCATTCCTGTCAGTCCAGGTTCCATCAGAGACCGAGCTTCGACTCCAACCAACCAGTGACTTGCAGCTCTCTGCAAAAGCACAACAAGTATGTAACAACAACTGCAAATACAGTGTTCATTTTATAGTCTGCAATTATCTCCTAAAAATAACCTCTGTTTCTCTTTTTTTCTGTGAATGCAGACATTGGGGATGTTGGAGGCCATGCCCAGCAATAAGCAGTATGCTGAGTTGGAGGATTCAGTGAATAAGGCCATCCAGTTCATCCGCTACCCAGGACACTGTCTCAAAGATGCACCCCGACTTCTGGCCCTGCTAGCCAACCTCCTGTACCCTGACCTCAGATACCTGCACATTATCCGTTAACATTGACTTAACCTGACACTCATACTGGAGACTGAGACTATGTTGCCCTTCTGTGGTAAATACAATGATAGTAAACATCTGTTTTGTGCAGACAAAATCTTGCAGGAGCACAAAGTTTCCAGGTAAAGAAACTGGTTGGTACTGAATTGATTTTGCTATTATATCAGCAAGAGCTACACATCTTATCAGCGAGGGCTTATTGTGACAGAAATGGATTTGTCATCAAAGCTTGCTGTGCATTTATGAAATACACTTTTCCACTGGTAATGTACAATGAAGGATCATTCAACCAGTCAGGAGTGTAAGAAATGTTATGTGCTAACCTATGACCTTTTTTTGCACATTTCTTTCATCAGTCATGTTTATGCCTTGTTGCTTTTTATGTAACTTGCCTGTTGGGTTTCAACACCATCTGTTCTTTTCTTGATTTGAGAGAATGTTACACATTTATTGAAGCAGATTTCATGAAACAGGATTCATCTCTGGGCTTTAGGTGTCAGTTTCTCACCTGTATGTGGAATCTAACAGAAAAAAAAGTTGAAGGGTCCACAAATTATTTGGAGGAAGTTGAAGGACAGATCTAATAGGCTTATGACTTTAGTAGTACCTTCTTAAAATGGGGAGGGGGGACATACCAGGAAAGCTGGTAGCCTGGGTTCAATGCCTGATACAACTCTTGAGGTTTGCTGTTGATGCTAGCATCAAGCTGTGAGCTACAATCTGAAATGTTTCAGTCTTCGTTACTATACACATACAGATCAATACAGTGGCCGCCTGTATGAAGTGATCATGTTTAGTAACAGAACATTTTCAAGTATTATGTTCATGTCCAGGCAAAAGTGCTTTGCTTGTTTCTGCCAAAGAGATTTTATCTGTTCAGCTACTTAAACCTTCTTGACTGTGTTCTCTGGTTGTTTCATCTGTGTCTGCTAGTTACAAAAACTACAGTCTGAAAAAGCACACACACTAGAAGATACACCAAATATCACTTACAATGTGCCACACCACTTGGCTTCCTTATAAAGTAGTATGTCCTCTGTAATACAAATTGCTAATGACACTGGTATTACTAAAAGAGCAGGGATGTAATGCTGTTGGAGCGTGTCTATAACTGGACTTGCATACACCTATGGTGGCATTTGTGAATAAAGCGTCATTGTTATTCAGATTTATCAGACCCTCAGACTGTACTATATACACAAAACAGATTTTACATTTTAATTACCCTTGTCAGTTTACCTCCTGTGTTGTTCTGTGCCATCTAAATAATAATCATGCTGCACTTCTGCGGCCTGAAGCTTGCCTTATTGCCTGTGTTATGTGGTGACTGTTAATGTCAAATGCGTTTCTTTTTTATGAGTCAGTGATGAGGAATGGGTCTGTAGGGCTGCTGCAGGAGGGGAGCTGCAGAGCCAGGCATCACAAAGGAGACATGGCTCTGTTTATTAAAGAGGACTCATTGTCTCACAGCTGGTATTGATCAATTCAGCTCTGTGATCTGGGACCACATGTAATACATGGAGCCTCTGGAAGCAGGGAGACTGATCTAAAAACCGTCGACAGGTCACACGGGGAGACACCCAAGTGGGACACCCATGAATCAAGCTGTAAGGAACAAGTGAGGGAGTCAGAGAGGTCTGGCACAAATACGGTATGCAGGCTCTATACAACAAAACTGAAATCTGCACTCCCTGTGAATAATGTTGCAGATGGTCATATTGAAATAAAAGCTTGCTTATGTAAGAAGCATGGTCACTGTAAAAACCCAATCCATCCATTACACAGAATTCTATTGTGAAGTCCAGACGAATAATAGGGACTGTTAAAATAACATAACAATTTTAGGCTCACTTGACACAAACACTCACCCCTTGTGAGCTTGAAATAATTGTTTTTTGATTTTTGAGTTAATTTTGCTTAAATTGATAAAGTCAATATAGCCTAATTAGTTCAAGGCCAATTAACAACATATTCATCGTGCACTTGGCTTATATTTTTGATAGTTGAATGAACTAAAGAAATGTAAAAATATATTTATGTTCGTATGACAAGTAGTCTCTTTCTTGCTCAATAAAAAGAAAGATTTATGTTGACATGACAAAAACACAAAACTACAACATGTGTGCATGCTATTGTCAAGATGGCAGCTTCTATCAGTTTCCTGCAGAACTTGCAACTGACTGAGTTAATAATGGTAAGTGAAATTCATTTTAAGTAAAATGTTTCTCAAAATTGCATTGTGAAGAGCTGCCTAAAATGTCTTGTGGTTTTCATAAGGATGCCAGAATCCACCTCAGGCCAGTACCACACCTTATTGTCCCCCCACAACCAAGAAATGGTAAGTCATGAACATGACCACATCACATACATACTGTATATGGGCTGAAACTACTTTCAAAATGATTTTGAGCTCGTAAAGTGATGTTCACAAATGATTCCAAAGTTTATAGTTGTAAATCAACCTTTGTAAACCTGTAAAATAAATCTGCAAGAGAAGTGTGTAAGGTGTACTCATAACTTTGATGTTAATATAGGCCTACTGTACCTAAAGTTTTTATGTGGAAGCCGTTTCTACTTTTAAATTGAGTGGGCAAATTCATATTTACAGAATATGACAAGCATGTACTGTGAGTAATTTGATTGGCATATGCATCCTGTTCTCTGCATCTGTGTGAAGCTACAGCCCAGGTCCGCAACTCAAAGTAGCTTTTCCAGAAGACTGTTCGGGAGAAGGGCTATAAATTGAGCTGGATGCCTTTGCGCATGTGTGTGTGTGTGTGTGTGCACGCACATACATTCAAGTATCCTCATTTGACACCACCACGTCTGTCTGAAAGAAAACCTCTTCTCAGGCAACGGTGGTCTCTATGGTTACAGGAAGGGTAGAAGTGAGAGAGGAGGTGGAAAGGACTGGGTGTTCTGAGGCTGTGATAGGGAGAGAAAAGGAGGTGAGGTGGGGATTTATACAGACCCTCATTGCTGCCTCCTCTTCACACTCAAAAACAACCTCCGGTGTGTTCTGTGAACCCCTCGACTGTCGCCTCTCGCCAATCAGTCGACCAGGTGGGTTAGGGTTAGTGCACTGAAGAATTTGACATTAATGTGACAGGTTGCTCTCAGACATTAGCATCACTGGATATCTCTTCCTTAATTCATCCTATCCTCACACATACAAACACGTGCTCAGAGTACCCATTGCTGAGACAGAGCATTCCTGGCAGACGCATCACTGTCTGGCAGATTCCCTTGTCACCATGGAAACCCAGCATCAGGTCAGGAATAGTTGCTCCTACACTGTTTCAGTGCACACTCAGCATCAGAGCAGCACATGGATCAGCTCTCATTGGTCATAACTGCCAATTAGGATGCAGACATAAAACAAACATAGTTCCAGCTATGTGATTACACTCTCTATAACCTGACCAGTTATGCAAGAACTTCTGACAGTGAGGATTATTGTATAACCTATGTGCTCACTTGGCACACACGGACGCAGATTCCAGATCTCATTTTATCCGGATGTTTCCGTCAGTGCATTGCAGTCGATTTCAACATGTTCCAGTGTTCGTCACAGGCTGAGCGGAGGGCCCTGCATGAATAACACTCCACTGCTGACCAGCTGCTCTTCTGGGACAGCTGCACTGACCCCAAGGCCCCCCCTGCTGCCAAAACACGCAAACACACACACACATACTCACACTCAACTGGACACACAGGAATGTTTCTCACCCAGCTCCAGCACCCCAACTCTGCAGCACAGTGACTTCTCTGCATGCTTGCATTGTTTTAAATGTTTAAAGACATGCATGTGTGTGAGAGCAGGTGTGTATTTGCATGTGTCAGACGGACTCCTCCACTTTTCTAGCACCTCCTTGCCAGTCCGGTGGGGAGCGATGACTCAAGCATAAATGAGTCTTTATCTATCTCTCTCTCTTGCATTGACCCGGCAGAGCCGAAGCGCTTCTCCCCACTGAGTGTACCTTCCTGTGCACTTGATGGTAAAAGTCATCAATAATGACTCAGCACTCACCAGTGCTGTAATATATGAGTTTTTTTGTTGGTTTTTATAGAGAGAGCTGGGTAGGCTGCTTGTTGATTTGCTCTGGACAGAGAACAGAAGTGAAGTCAGAGAGGAATGTTTGGCCTTCAGGATATAATGTGCGTCTTCTCAATCTGTTGCAGGAGCCAAATCTCCCCCACAGTGAAGGACGTTTTTTTTTTTTTTAAACAAGTTAATGTTGGTTCAACTCTGGTTTGTGGGGCTGATGATTCTGGGGCCAAGAGGCTGGGGTTACTGTTGAAAGTATCATTACATTGAGGTGTATTAAGGTCAAAATTGGGGGTAGAATACCAGCCTGTCAAAGTGGGCAACGCCTCACGTGTCAACTGCATATTAGTTAAGGAAAGGGTTAATGTTTATTTAAGGGCTGGTATTGGGGAAAGTAGGAGTCTGAATAAAGTCTTTTCAAAGATAGAAGATGTGTGTATGGAGTCAACACATGACTCAGCAGTGTTAATACCAATTCAACCCAAGCACGACTACAAGATCACGCATACAGAATCAGGTGATTGTTCCTCTGTCAGCTAGCAGGACTCCCTCTCTTTCTCTTTCTCTCTCTCTCCCTCCCTCTCTCCAAATATGACTCTGTTTCCCTTCACAGTGGAGCCCCACACCTCTGACATGCCTGCTTTAGACGGCTAAAACCCTACAGGAGGAGAGAGTGAGAGCAAAGCCACTGGTCACGTTTCCAAATCAAATTCTTCAGTGAAAAGTTTAACCCTAAATGTAACTCGGTGTGAGAGCTGAGTGTGTTTGTGAGCAGACCTTGAACAAAGAGTTCTGTTGGCCGACAGAGAGGCAGAGGAGAGGGCTGGGTTTGCTCTCCAGACTGCAAACGATCCGACAGGACCGGGATCGGAAGCAAACAAGGCAGCAGCAGGCTCGGTAAGAAAATCTTTAATATATACAGCTACAGGCATTTTTTTTTTTTTTTTTTTGGAGCGAAAGCGTCGTTAAATCTGAGCAGATTTTACACAACAGGAAAGATAATGATCATGTATGGGGAGTGAATTCCCCAACCATCATCAGAGTTGTTTATAACCTCGCAGCCTCGGATCAAATAAGTTAATTGAGTGATTTTTACATAATGGCTCTTTATGAAAGTCAAAGACTGAAGCAGAAGGGGGTGAACTTTTTTTTTTTTTAAGCTTTGCTTTCTCTGCAAATCCCTTTAGGACCTTAGTGGTTGCAGTCCTTTTTCACAAATCAAATCACTCACAGTTGTAGTGATGCGATGGATGCAGTGTTTAAGGTTGGCTGCGCGGGCAGTTGTCCGAGGTTTTCCACTGAAACGTCAGATGCACCTCAGTGTTTGGTCACCGGTTATTTCGGAGCCTGTGATCCTCCCGGCCATGCGTCCTGACGTCAATTTATAAGGACCTAGCGGTGCAGAGCCGGGGCGGCGGGCAGATAACACGAGCTGAAGGAAAGAAAGAAAGAAAGAAAGAAAGAAAGAAAGAAAGAAAGAAAGAAAGAAAGAAAGAAAGAGAAGCCGGGCCATGTTGATCTGATATTCTCCATTAATTGCTGAGAATTCTGGTAGGATTTTCTTTATTTCCTTCTTCCTTTGCTTTCTTTTCCTTACCTTTTTATTTCACATCGCCCTCGATCTCGTGTAAGGCTATGCTTTTGAACCTTCTCGTTTTCACAGTATGGGCTAATTTTGAACATATCTCAGATTTATAACCCAGTGGTTGGTGTCAATTATGAATATGAATTATAGATTTAAATAGGCGGGCTTTAAGATTTTGGGTTTCATACTGTAACAGCGCACTGGCATGTCTTTGTCTGTAGCAGCATGTAATAATGTTACAGATGTAACGAGGCTTTTTCTTCGTCTGTTGAGCTCTCTCTGTCAAACAGAGGCTTACCTCATCCTGTTCAGAGGAAGTGTCTCCTCTGTCTGACAGGTTGTGTGTTTCTGCCCTGCCGGTTTGGAGGCAGATCGATCGGTATGATCAGCAATCCGTTTTATTTATTCCACGAAAAATCTCACATTTTCAAAATAAGTGCATGTGAAATGAATTATTCCAAGAGAAGTCCTTTTCATGAAGCGGATGAAGGGGATTCCTCTGCACTCTACCTGACTTTACATCAGCACAGCAACCACATCCCCATAGCAACAGTTAGTAAAACCAGCACTCTGTGTTCCCATCTCCATCTATAACTGAACAGACTTCACAGTAAAGCCCCGAAGGGGAGTACTTGAGCAGGCTGTGCATTGTCAGGACATATATAGTCTGAGCATCCGCCTAGGAGGAGTGATTATAAGACCCTAACAGTCAGCCCTCTGTCTCACTAGTGACTGACCACGGCCAGAGTTGAATAGGAGGTGTGGGGTCCCAGTCCCGAGTGTATGCCTGTGCACAGCGATGGGGAAGGACTACTACAAGACCCTGGGCATCCCCAAGGGTTCCAATGAGGAGGAGATCAAGAAGGCCTACCGACGCATGGCGCTCCGCTTCCACCCTGACAAGAACAAGGACGCCAACGCAGAGGAGAAGTTCAAGGAAATTGCAGAGGCCTACGAGGTTCTCAGCGACCCCAAGAAGAGGGTCGTCTATGATCAGCTGGGAGAGGAAGGTGAGGAGGAGGGGGAGAGGGGGGTGTCAGCGTCTGAGTTTGATCCTATCTGTATCGGTGTGTCTGTATAGGATCACGGAGTGAAAGCAGTCAGAGTGCAGGCAGAGCAGGCCTCAGCGCCCTGTTAGTGAAGCCTTGTTAAACAGGCGTTATGATGGATTAAGATGTTATTGAAATAGCTCAGGAACAGACTCAGTACCTAATATCACAGTGGAGGACTCAGGTGGGCTTCAGTCACCGAAGTAATAATGCTGTGTCTCTTCCATGTTTTCATGTTTCTGTTTATGTACAGGAACGTGTGTGTGACTGGTAAGTGTCAACAACACTTACCAGCTCTAATACCTTACAGTCTACCTCAGCTGCTAGTGTAGTGTGTTTATAACTGTGTGTGTGTGTGTGTGTGTGTGTGTGTGTATGTGTGTGTGTTCGTGTGCGCGTGTGTGTGTTAGCACAGTGTGTGTGTGTGTGTGTGTGTTAGCTGACAGACAGATGGCTTAAGATCATGATGTGGTTGAGATATGAATAGCAGCGACTGCTGTAGTTTGCATTTGTGGGTGTTTTGTGCATGTGTCTCTGTTGGAAAGGTGTGTGTGTGTTAGTGTGTGTATTTGTGTGAATGTGTTGGATGGAGTGACCTGATATTTCATGAGTTGCTCCACCACCAGCACTGTTGGAAGATCAGTGATGCTGTGGGATTTTTCCTGCCCACGTGGGCTCCACTCTTCTCTCTGCTGTTACCCACACTCTGTCCTCTCTGAACGAGGTCCTGCGTCTGGTATCTGAGTTCATATGAATGTTTGTTTTCAGCGTGTTGTGGGTGTTTGAGTGTGTGCATGTGGATATGAGGCCTCACATTCTTCTCTCTCTCTTTTCCCTCTCAGGTTTGAAGACAGGAGGCAGCAGCTCTTCAGGTGCTCCTGGCAGCTCGACGTACCACTACACCTTCCACGGAGACCCCCATGCCACCTTTGCCTCCTTCTTTGGCGGCTCCAACCCCTTCGACATGTTTTTTGGCTCCAACCGCAGCCACAACCGCTCCAATGGTTTCCCGTTCCACAATGATCACAGCAATGACGCTGAGCAGGACATGGACATGGATGAGGATGACCCCTTCGCTCACTTCGGAAGACAGTTTGGCTTTCCGGGTGGGATGAACAACGGCTTCCCGGGAGAGGGCCGCAGGAGGAGGGGGGTGCCGTCAGAGCGCCTGGGGACTGGCCGAAAGCAGCAAGACCCTCCGGTGGTCCACGAGCTGAAGGTCTCGCTGGAAGAGATCTTCCACGGCTGCACCAAGCGCATGAAGATCACCCGCCGCAGGCTGAACCCGGACGGGCGGAGCATGAGGACGGAGGACAAGATCCTCAACATTGTCATCAAGAAGGGCTGGAAGGAAGGGACCAAGATCACCTTCCCTAAGGAGGGGGATGAGACCCCTGAGAACATTCCTGCCGACATAGCCTTTGTACTTAAAGACAAAGGGCACATCCACTTCAAGAGAGACGGTTCCAATATCATTTATAACTGCAAGATCAGTCTGAAAGAGGTGCGTCTGCCCATTTTCACCTAACCTCTCTCTCTTCTGCTGTCTGCCTTTCTATCTATCTTCAGTCCTTTCTGCATGTAGACGAGCGGCTAATGCTGCTGAGGTTGGGAGTTTGATTCCCAGTGCAGCAAACCAGGCAGAAATTTAATGCATTCATGGAGCTGCAAAGTTTTGGGTGAATTTCTATTTCACTGCTCTTCTTCATATCATTCTTGTTACTCACCATGGGCAAACAGTGGATGAGATGAGGAGGTGTGACTGTAATTTAAGGGTAGGATTATGTCCTGGGTGGGTGGTCATACTAAACATATTGAGTGAGTGTGTGCGTGCGTGCGTGTGTGTGTGGCTGGAGGGCAAGATCAGTGGAAGCAGAGAGTCTCTGTCACTGCAGTTTGAGCGAAGCAGCAAGAATGTGGTGTCCTTGTGTGACCGACATAGAGCCATCGTCCTCACTTGTTCTGCACTGCTGTATAAATGATACATATACATAAACACACATGCAGGCAGGCCCGCGTAAAGCTACACACAGGCCTAAGCATACATGCAAGCATACACACTCTTGCATCTTCAAGCGTATTTGCAAACACACTTAAGGATGGGTTGTAGTGTGACAGTGGTGACAATCCAGAATGCTATTACTGTGACTGGCAGGACATTTAATTAGCCGCTCCTACGAGGGCAACGGGTCCAGCACAGCTCCGCTCCGTCTGTGAATTACACAGGCTTTAATATTTCTAATAGCACTGCCACTCACTGGCCTGCTCTCCACATGGTCGATTAATGGCAGGTGTTCTCAAAGAGTTGGAGATGTCAAGGGAAAGTTGTTTGTACTCATCTGAAGCCAATTCTGAACGGTTTTGCTCTAAAAGCAGCACCGACTGCGAAACAAGTACACAGCACAAACATGAAGACAGCCTAGTTAATAAGAGCACATTAGAGTTTGTTGAGTCGCATTTAGCAGGAGATGGTACTTGATCAAACCTGCACAGTGATTACGTTTGCACTGCAGAACTCCCACAGCTAAAACCCTGCGCTCTTACAGCAGCCAGATAAGAGACTTAAGTGATGCAGCCAAAGACGGGATGGGGGAGAGAAGTGAAGATGTGGATGAGGGTGGGGAGTGTGTGTGTGTGTGTGTGTGTGTGGTGGGGGGGTATGTGGGGACACAGACA
>NW_019525070.1:1072978-1119716 GCF_002814215.2 Seriola lalandi dorsalis | reverse complement strand
GTGTGGGGGGGGGGGGGTATCGGGGGAATATCAGGGAAGTGGGTCAGATGATTCAGTATCCAAAGCAAATAAGAGCTCATATTCCACTGCTCCGCTCTGCCCTGCTTCCCTAAAGATGTGATGCTAAATGCTGCAGTGAAAACACAGCACCAGCTACACGCTGCACACCAGACGACCTGCCACATACAATAATGCAAATGTTATGCAACGCGCTAGTTAATAATATAACCTAGCCAACAAGATGATTGTTTCCATGAGCAAAAAGAAGAAGGGGAAGGCTAAGACTTAATGATATTTGGAAATGCACATCTTATATGCATATAGTTATTTTGTCATATTTCAACTGCTATATGATTCCCCTGCTATTTGGTTGCTTTCTTTACTGCTTAAAGCGTGCCCTGATGAACAGCTTCATTTAGCTTATTTTGGTCATCCTGTAAATTCCTGGGAGACACTGGTAGAGGCAACCTGCAGCCCTGCAGTGCCCTACTTTTAGAAAGCTTAGTGAGACTCATTGATACATTGATTTCCCTGAAACCGACCTGTACCTGGATCTATAGCGTGGCTCTTTCTGGCATTAATGATGCCTCTGCATTGTGCTGGTATCATCTGTGGCAGTGCATTTCTAGCTCCTGTCACAGCTGCTCTCAGCTCAGCAACAAAACCCACGTCCAAACACACGTAGGTGCTAACTGTAGCTGCTGGGCTCTAAAGACTAAGTGGACCACTTTTTACAGCTGCACCTATGTTATCATTTAGAAAGGCAAATATACTGTTTATGCACATTTTTTTTTTAGCAACTCAGTTTTTAATCCTGTCAATTTGATTAAATACAGACAACAGTATTTAAGTATGTATTGAAGTAGTATGGTGTCTAAGTATGGACTGAATTGACATCGACCCTTACTGCAAAAAAGAAACATACATGTCAGGGTAAAGCATGTAACAATGATCGTTCATCTTAGGATAAGGCCCCAGAGGTACATAGGTAGGTGAGAAGATAGATAGATAGATAGATAGATAGATAGATAGATAGATAGATAGATAGATAGATAGATAGATACTTAATTGATTAACCCATAGAGGAAATTTAAAGCGTTATTACAATTATTGCTAAATCAGTGTATATGTGTGTTTGTTTTTTGTCAGTTTCTAGGGCTATGTTGTCTGAGCTGAGGCTTATGCAATCAGTGGGCCCTCCGATCAGCTGGCAGTGTGTGTCGAGCGTCATGGCAACCTGTCTCTGTGTGTAAGACTTGTGTTAGTGAATGGAACTGTTCATAACAAGAGGATGAGCCACTAGTCTCCATCACAGTCGAGGACTAAATCATCCCCTGTAATGTACATAGCGCCTACAGGGAGAATGATGTCACGGCTGGAAAACTCTGAAGCAGCTGCTCTGCTTGACTGAACTTTAACTGTCCACATGTCCATCGCTGTTTGTTAAAAAAAAACACCCACCAGACGAGACAAGAAAATCCCTCAACAGTCTTAATACAGCATTGCCCACATAATGACATGGACTGGGGTCTTAGAGGTTAAGCAAGTGCCAATGCAGGCAAAACCACTACTACATCACGAGGGGCTGGTTGCCTTGTGATGAATGATGTTTGGAGTTGATATGTTTTGGAAAAACCTGAGAGGGAAAATTGAACTAATGCTCCTCTTTCCATCCAAAAGCTTGTCTGAAGTAGCATATAGCTTCATTGAGTGATATAAATCTTTGCTAAGCATAGGTTATCAGCAAGAATTCCTTCCTAAATAGAACATTCCCATTTTAACCAGCCTCCTTTGAAGTCTTTTGACTTCAACTCCAACTCCTGGTATCCACCCCTCTTACTCTTACACATGCCATTATGCAATTTCTCCACCCACACAAAATTACTTTGTTCACCATTTTCGGCCAGAATGAAATACCTTAACAACCAGTCAAAGGAATTTAAAGGTGCTATATGTAAGTTTTTGTTATCTCTACATAGCCAACGTTAGCATTAACAGCTGTTTACTTACCAGTCAAGAAGTTCAGCTTTAAACTTATTCGCCAAGAGCTGTCTCCAGCGGTGGAAAGCAACACCAATGTTAACTCTTGTTTTGCTTCTATTTCTATCATTTTTTCTACTGAAGTTAGCATGCTAACCAGCTAGCCCTGTCCCAACAGGCTCATCCCATAATATTACTTTGCAATAGTGAGTCACTGTAGCGTCCAGTGTGCCTTCAGTTCAGCAGGAGAGGGTGAAGAAGTAGCGCTGATCAGAGGGTGTTTTTTAACCTCTTGTAAACGCAACAATGGCTGAAGGTCTTTGCAAGTGATCACCACCACCACTCGCTCGCAGCATGAAACCAAGTCTGGCAGCAGAGAAACATAACTTATAGCACGTTCAAAGAGATAAATACCCTCATCCAAGTGGATGGTTAAAAAGTGACAGTGAGAGAGAGAGAATACTCGTGCACAGATATTCATGTTGCAAAAAGGATGACCTCTAATAAACTTTTTTCATCTAGCACCACAGGTAAGTGAAAGTTTATACTTATCTGTGGATTGGCTCAAAAAATGGCAAACATTCATGGTAACTTTAGTCATCCCCTGACCTTTCACCTACTGCCATCATAAGGTCAAGATTTTAATTTTATGTTCTGTTGTTTATGACCAAATACCTTCAAACCCTCAGCTATACTTTGTGTCTACTGCTAATTAGCAAATGTTAGCTTGTTCACAAGTAGCTACAGTATATCACTGTTGGCATTTTTATGTATATAGGGGCATTTTTAAGCTAGATGGGAGATGTCGTTTAACAAAGATCATCAGCCAGACTCAAACCAGGGATGCCTCAAACCCTTTGATGAACAAGATTATCCACTATTCCCCACATTACTTTTCGTTCTTTCTTACTTTCTTGACCTAAACCCTTTCACTCCGAGTGAATTATAACTCATCCACAATGGCTCTCCCTCGGTCTTTCCACACACCTTTCTGGTATTTTTTTGCCAACTTTATTTTATATAGTATACAATTTTGCAGCAGTTGCTTAGAAATGCATTATATAAGAGAAGTTTGTTATTTATCGGGATGTTCATTCACAGAGTTGGATTTAAATAGTTCTTTCTATTCAGAGCAAATCTGGTGAGTGATGCTCACTGGAAAAGCCTGTGAAGTCGTGATAACCACAGGTCTCCGTGTTTAGTTTAGCACTCGCTACGCTCCGACTGGATTCATCAGGGGTTGTGATAAGGAGGTGAGGCTTAGTGTGTGTGTGTGTTCTCTGTCTTCATCCTGCCAGCCCATCTGACAAGCCCTCCAACTATTTACGAGCTCAGCCGATTCCTGCCTCACTTCATTAGCCCCGGCTATGAGACGGTTGCTAAAATTAGTCCCCTGTGCAATGTGTAGCCCCCTCCAACACTAACACACTTGTACACACACACATACACAAACACACATACACACACAAAGACCGAAAAACTTTTCCACTGCCAAGTCATGTTTTCCTAATGTTCCTGTTAAATGCTGTTCTGTAGACCCCACTGTATGTAGTCGATACTAAAACGATTTGTCAGGGAAGCCCACTGTCTCTTTCTCTCACAAACACATACCACACACACACGATGAACACACACAGAAAACACAAGGATGACGTACTGAGGGAAGATAAACTAAACTTTTTAGTTCATGGAAACATTAAGTCATCGGGATATTCATGGCTTTGGCATTTCATTCCTACTAAAGATATTCACCCTCTCAATCTCCTCTTCCTCTCCCCTCCAGGCGTTGTGTGGCTGCACAGTTAGCATTCCCACGCTGGAAAACCGTGTCATCTCTCTTCCCTGTCATGACATCATCAAGCCGGGGACGGTGAAGCGACTCAGAGGGGAAGGCCTGCCTTTCCCCAAGAACCCGTCACAGCGCGGTGATCTCATCGTGGAGTTTTCGGTCCGTTTTCCCGACAGGATCCCCCCTCAGTCCAGAGAGATTATCAGACAACACCTGCCACAGTCATAGGTAGACTCACCTCCAGCCCCTCCACCACCACACACTCCAGACTAAACCCTGAAAAACAACCCTTAATAATCCATCATCAACTCCTACCTTATATTTTGACCCTTATTGTAATTAACCTTCCCATGTCCTGTGTTAATGCCCACAGTTTTAAACAGACACTGTGTTTTGTAGGGACGTCACAGTGGGAGGAGGAAGGAAGAATGCCTACACAAATGGCTTTATCGGGATGAAATTATTTGTTTGTTTTGTCTTTTGGCCCAAGCACATACACAAGCACCCGAGCAGTGGAGCGGTGCTGAGGATGGGCTCAGCACAATTGTGGCTTTGACCGGAACTTCTTTTCTTAACTCTGTTTTTTACGGATTTATCAGTGGTTTTATATGCTGTCCAACTCTCTGATCCTCGTCTTTTTGTGATAGGATGAAGTGTGAGATATTTTTTAAAAAGAAACATTTTTTCCAGGATTTCCTTTTCCAAAGGAGGTTTCAAATAGGATTATTTATTTTTACCTTGAGTGTACCAGCAGCTTCAGTGTGTTCAGTGCAAACCCCAGTTTTAGCACAACTCTCCCACTGCCACCTGCTTTTCTCATGCTTTCAGTCTAATAAAGCATCGTGCTTGAAGTCTGTAGGCCGTTTACCTTTTAGTATGATCTGTTTCCCCCATAATCCGTTGTATTTTGTGCCACAATGCACTTAAAAGTCCTGCATTACTCCAAACAGTAATAGCATATCTCAGCTGCATTGGAAAATCTGAGAATGACAATCAAATACTGTAACAGCAGTGTCGGATAATACAATCTGCACATAATATGGGTGCTTCCCCATCTGAGCTGTGTGGCTGCTCTGAACTGAATAGCCTGGCTCGATATCTGAGGAACATTTAGGTGCCTTAGCCTGGTGTCATACCACATATGTAAACAAACACACACACAAACACACACACATAATCACACACGCACGCACACGCAGATGCACATGCACATATATACAACCAGCCATGTTAAGTGCACAACAGACGATGCCCTATGCTCTGTTAGACGTGACCGTTGGGACATTGGCAGCTGGTAATCTTGGAAAAACATGAAGTAAGCAATGTAAAATCAACCAACACATGGTACTGTATGTAAGCAAGGACTTATATTTTTAGGGAGAGATCTGATACAAGACTGAAGAATTTTGCCAATACATCCCTGTAAAGTGCCATACAAGTACAGGTTTGATTTCCCAGAGGAATGTAAGCATGAAGTTAAGCTGAAGTAGTTGACATTCCTCTGGGAAACCCAGCTCTGTTGTGTGTATATATATATATATACTGCTTTCTCTTGTGCCATCTGAAGGCCGTGTCTTGGTGCTACTGTGAGCAGTGCCAAAAATAGACCACCGTGGTGTCTACTTTTTGGTTTAATGGAGTCCTCAGTTTGTGATTTGATAACTGCTTCTGTTCTCTGTAACATCTTTACATCGAACGTTACGTCTGTTTTTTTCAAGTAGAAAACCCTGTTTAGGAAACAGGTTTTGTGATATTGCAGCAGCTGCTCTCTGTCTCAGCTGCAGGGGGCTCTGAAAGCTTGCTTCAGCTCTTCCTCCTGTAGTTTACAGCAATGATAAGATGTATGTATGAGTATGGTTTATGTAGACAGCCCTAGTAGGTCATATATATCATGTGTATGGGAAAATGTTTGAATGCAACATGTTTAAAAATGCACTTTTTATGTCATTAAAGATACTGACAAAAAACTATGAGATGATGAGAGACTTGAATGATGTGTCTGAGTGTGTGAGCGTCCTGCCTCTCAGAGCCTTAGAGGATGCTGAACTGTGGCTACAACCAGAATGCACATGTGTTGCTGCTGAAAGACTCACTGTCACTGCTTATGTGCATTTGACAATATTTATGATCTTTTCAAAATTGGAGATAAATAAACCAAATGTGTGAAGTTAACGGTTTGTGTCATTTGTCTTTGTATCCTGATTTAGATCCCATTTGTGGTTCGATGCTAACATGTGACATGAGAACGCTGGATGAACCTGTAAACACGATCATAACAGGATCCAGGTGTCTGATTAAAGTGTGTGTGTGTGTGTGTGTGTGTGTGTGTGTGTGTGTGTGTGTGACTCAAGAATTCACACAGTAATTATGACAGTTGTACACAAATGGTTAATATATTTTAAGCACATTTTACTGAAATTACTGTTGTACTTTTACTCGTAATGAAGTATTTTCACATTGTTGCATGGTACTATTACTTCTGAGTACTTCTTCCACCACTGATTCTCTGTTGACGCAGAAATTTGTCTCTGAGATGCTGAGGAATCAAGACACCTACATTCAGATGATCAGAAACCTGGATAATGGTATGATCATGCGAACAAGGATATCAACAACCAGGTTTCTCATGTTCCAAGTAAATATCCCAAATAAGGTCACAACCATGATAGGAGTCAAAACTGTTAGTAAACATACGAACTGATCTGGAATCAGTTCTTAGAAACATTAAATGAGCTGAGAAATCATCTTTGGGATTCCATGTGATAAGACATTGGCAAAACATTTTTAACTGTGTTGTTTTGATAGGAACAGTGGAGTTTGGACATTTTCCATCAGTTTGAGTTACAGATAAACAAGTGAAGACAGACTTTGACCTGCTCAAATCCAGATGGACAGCAGCTGATCACTGGTCCGAGGTAGGAACGTCTTGACTGGAAAATAAAAAGACTTTTATCCTCTTGATTGTTTAATCTGTGTACTATTTACTGTGTGTGTTTGTGTTTGTGTTTGTGCATTAGTCAATTACACGGTCTGGTCAGCAGCTGGGTCAGGAGCATGGTCAGGAGACAGTCAGGGCAGGTGATGTGTGTTAAGAGACTGATCATGTGAAACGACTGCACTGGTTGATGAAAAAAGTTTGTGTGTGTGAGTGTGTGAGTGAGTGAGCATCGCGTGGTTAGGATATAACAGACAATTAGAGAACCATGGGAAGGCTTTCTGAGATGTGCTGCAGTAACACCACACTGTGACTAATGCCGTATAGCTGCATTAGCTATTTCTGGCTGTAAGGCTGGGTTCGCAGAGAGTTTATATTTCCACTGAAGCATATTTTTCAGCTCAGAGATTGAAAAAAAACCAAACAATAATGAAAAGAAGGTCTACAAATTTTATTTTTTTGTTGCCTAAAGTATGATGGATGTGGCTTTGTGAAAGGCTTTTTGCACATGACCCCTGCTGTAGTCCAGGAGTTAATGAATTCAGATGTGAGTGATAATCAGTAACAGAGTATTAGGACTTAGTCATGATGACTGGACGGCCTCTGGATCCCTTTCCATAGGACAGTGAACAGCTCACACACTCCTCTGTCGCTGTCTTTCCTCTGTCAGGTCCTCAGAGCTGGAACATGAGCACCTTTGTGACTCTCTCAACAGGGCAGAAGATGCCCTTGGTCGGACTTGGCACATGGAAGAGTGCTCCAGGACAGGTAGAACTATAAACACACACACCTTGGCTTTGCTTGTAACATTATTAAGTAATACAGAAAGCAAGTGTATGGACTGTGTCGTCATCGATGTGTTTCTCAGGTGAAGCAGGCCGTGCTGGCAGCTTTAGACTGCGGGTACAGACACATCGACTGTGCAGCTGCTTACAGCAATGAACAGGAGGTCGGAGAGGCTTTGGCTCTGAGGGTCGGTCCTGGGAAGGTGAGAAACTCTGGTTACGTTGATCTCGACAGTTCATTCTTGACCTTGGAATCAGCAGCCTCAACTCAAGGCCCATTTCCTCAGTTGTTTTCTGAGTTTTGAACTATATAACTCCATCAGTGGACTGATACAGGATTAAACCTGCTATTATTCTCAGCATTTTTAAAACTTTCCATCCATGTGTTCTCTCAAGCTAAACTTTTTAGTTAATCCTTAACCTTGGAAATAGAAGTTGACAAAATGATCCCAAGGTCCATTTACATGCCTGTTCCAGAGCTTTGAAATAGTGCGTTACGTTCAATATGTTTAATGTTACTAATCAATTTACCAACAGGTCACTATGACACGCAACAACCCCACGACCCCTCCAGAACAAATACATTGACTTTTTAATGCCATCAACCAAACGGTTTATTAAGGTTGTTAAGATCTGAAGTTACATTCAGAAATGCCCATATGTAAATTTAATAAACAGTATGTACATGTGTTAAATCTGCATATATGAAATATATGTATATATAAAGTAAAACAATATATTTATATACATTATAGCCTATATATGTAAAACAATATATTTATATACAGTATAGCCTATATATGTATATATGTAAAAAAATTACATGTGAAACCTGTTGTAACAATATCATATATTGACATATATGTCTAGCTAAATAGAAACATGTATTTTAGTATGTCTGTTTATGTTATAGGTTTATATTATAGACATATGATACATGTATGCTTAAATTTAGAAAGAAGAAAATCATATACAAAAATATAGAATTTTAATAAGCATGTTGTTTTGATATAGTGGCCTTTTCCTATGAGTATTATATATGTTATGAGCTTGTATCTTCATATATCCAGAGAATGTATATATGACATAATAATATATCCTCTTATAGCTGAAACATATGGTAACATCCATTTTGATATCGGGACAATTATGTCAAATAAGTCTCACTATAGAAAGTCCTTAATTCATAGTATGGTAAGGCATAAAGTGTCATAGTATAGTAAGGCATAAAAAGTCCTAAACTTTATTTAGTGAATACAAACTACTCTTTATTTTGTAAATAGTAGGCCTATAGGCCAATAGCCATAAGCAGTAAGCAACAATCCCCATCACTGTTAATAAAGAATAAGTAATTATAATAAAGCCTAATAAATCTCAATAGTGTTGCTGGCTGCTGTGCAGTCCAGCGTCACCAGTCTCTGAGAACTTGTGCGTCATCTCCAGGTAGAACAATGGTAAAATGCAAACACCAACATACAATAAACAAAAAATACCAAACCAATAAATATCAACAGCAACAGCGGCTCTTGGTATGAGAGTGTGACTGTCTCCACATGCAGCTGTGTGCCATAGGTGTGGCCGTGTGCGCCAGGTGCGTCGGGCGGTGCCGCTTCAATTAAAATGTTTTTATCATTTCTGTGTTGATAATTTTTTATTCTGCAATGTGTTAAAATACATGTCTATAGTGTTGTATTTCCACACTGTATCCCAGAAAAAACTGTACATATATATATATATATATATATTTATATATATATAAAGATCTTGTAGGGCATTTCAAGCATTTCACTGAATTCAACAGTCAGTGCTTTGTTTGTTTGTATATACATTATACTGTCCACTTCAGGCTCTGCATCGTGAGGAGGTGTTTGTTACTTCCAAACTGTGGAACACCAAGCACGACCCAGAGGATGTTGAGGAAGCGTGCAGGACCAGTCTAGCCCACCTGGGTCTCACCTACCTGGACCTTTACCTCATGCACTGGCCCATGGCTTTTCAGTGAGAGCAGCTTCACACACAATAATCTGATTACGTACACATTTGCCCATGTCATTACCTGAAGCAGCCTTCTGCATGTTTCTGCTTTAGGCGGGGGAAGGAGCTGATGCCTCGACGGGAAGATGGAAGCATTTGTTACTCTGATACACACTATAGACACACTTGGATGGCCATGGAGAGTCTAGTGGATAAAGGTTTGGTCAAGGCTATAGGACTGTCCAACTTCAACGCCAGGCAGACCGATGATATCATCAGCATGGCCAGACACAAACCTGTGATCAACCAGGTGCAATGCGACTTTCTCAAGGATTAATTGATAACAGTGATTCAGAAATATAAAAACTGTGTGTCATTGTTCCACAGGTAGAATGCCATCCTTATTTGTCTCAAGCAGATCTCCTGTCACACTGTCGGTCAGTGAATTTAACATATAATCAAAATGGTTTTCCTTTCTCTCGGAGCGTAATACCATGAAATAATGTTCCTGTTGTGTTAGTAACAGTGCTCGTACCTCTGCCTCAGGTCAGTGGCAGTTTGTGTGACAGCCTACAGTCCTCTGGGCAGTGGGGACCGACCCTGGGCCTCTCCTGATGAACCAAGTCTGCTGGAGGATCCTCGACTGGGAGCTATCGCCCAGAGATACCAGAAAACACCTGCCCAGGTCATACTCAGGTACAGCAGGACAATTTCCTAACCAAAAAAACCAAAAGTCCCTTCACAACCTTCTCAATTTTGTTGTAACCTTGCATTACTTTTACATGTACATAAAAGAAACCTCAATTATGTGACATCCACAGGTGGCATGTTCAGAGGGGTGTAGTGTGTATCCCTAAAAGTGTGACGCCCTCCAGGATCCAGCAGAACTTGCAGGTGTTTGACTTTTCCCTGTCCAAAGACGACATGAAGCTGATTGAATCGTTCAACCGCGACGAGCGTTTCATTGTCCCATCAGTGGAGGTGAGTCACTGATCTTATGACACATTACAGGATTTCACAACCACTTGTTTATGTTCGTCTATAACAGCCGTCTTATTTATTGATGGAGACTTACTGATGGTTTCAAACTTCAGGCTGTTTTCGAGCTGGTACGCACAGTGGAGTCTCCCTGTTTCTCAGAGAGGCAGAACTGTGAGGTGTTTTGTGTCAGACTCCTCTGTTGTAAATACAAATTGTAAAATACAATAATAATGCAAGAACAACTAATTTGTTGTTTTTCCTCCACAGCGGGGTGGTAAGAGAGTGTGGAGAGATGCAGAACATCCTCACTTCCCGTTCCATGATCCTTACTGAGTCTTCGTCCACAGGATGCAATATCTTGCTTTTGATAATTGTTGTCACATTGAATGAAACCAGATTTTTGTGTTTAATTCAAATATGATCAAAATCAGTTTCCTTTTGTGATGAATAATATTTAGTGACTGCATCCATCAAGAACATTGCTTGCAGCATGTTTTTCCAGTCAAGTGAAATTGCAAGAGGGGGGGCTTTTCCATTGCATTATGTTTTCTTTCTTTGCCAGAGTGACACTGTGTGGTCAGTGACGGAACAACCTCTCTGTCCAATTATAAACAACTTTAACATGGTGCCTGTATGTTTCACAGAGACTAGACTTTCAGGGGTTCATCATCACTGAGTCACAGCAGCAGCACTGCACTTCTTAACAACTAATCAATGATGAATTATCTTTACAGTGGTCAGGTAGCATAATAATGCAATAATGGAAGGAACATGGGCTGTCCCTATTCCCTAGTCATACCATATAAACACAATGTCCTGGTGACCCCAGTGTGAGTCCAACCAAAGGACTTTGTTGCTTGTCATTTCTGTAACTCTCCATGTTTTCTTTCTGTCCCTACTTTCAAATGATCAAAAAAAAAAAAAAAATGTACATCAACTCTGTATCAATAAAAAATTTCAAAACAGACACTAATAACACCTCCATTTCGTGAGATTTTATTTTCAACAACATAACCTTGACAAATTTGTAATACATTATATGCTACTGTTTATTTAAAAAAAAGAGGAAGTCATTAGCAATATGTTTTTTCTTTTCTTTCTTATAGTCTAGCATAGAATCCCATCACTAAAGCCATTCATGTTGGTTGTGATATACTGAGAATGAGGCCACTCAATAAAACCCCACCCACCCCACCGAAAAAAAACTCTGCAGTCACTCACTCACCTTCCATTTCCAACATCCCCTTACCCCACCCACATCAAAGCCAGGGCAAACCAAGCGGCTACATGCTTTCTCCAAGGGAAATCATACAAAAGAAAAAAAAAAAAAAAAAAAAAAAAAAAAAAAAAAAAAAAAAAAAAAAAAAAAAACCAAAACAAAACAAAACAAACAGGAACACATGAAAGAAGCACAAAGTCCTAAAAATGTGGAATCTGGTGAGAATTTGTACAGGTGTGATCCCGGTACTGACCACTGTGGGGCAGTGTACATTTATCCATAAAGGTCATCGTCGTTATCTTCATTGAACACTGGACCGCTGCCAGTTCCTCCTGAGCCATGGCTTGGACCGCTGCCCCCTGTGGCACTGGAAGGAAACCTGAAAGACAGAAAACAAAGTTATTTATCCATTTCTTAACATTGTGATTTTCCTACAATCTGGCAGCTCTTAATATTTCTAACAATATTAGTCCTCGGATGGGTCAGTAATAACCATTTTCCACTGTCAATGGAGAAATGCTGCGACTCACATTATAAAAGCACTTTAAAAAAATCTGTCTTTTAATACAAGCAGATTATGTTCCAATATCTCTGTAGAGATGAGATTTGTCTGAAATAGACCATTCAGTTCCAGTTTAACTCTGCTCTAGTACTTTTGTTCAACACTGCAGAGAGTGACACCCTACTTTCATGGTGTCGTTCTACAAACCTTAGACACACAACAACTGACACTTGTGTTAATGCAAAATGTCAGAAAATGTACCTGAAGCTGCCAAAGCCACGGCTCTGCTGCAGTGTCTGAGCAAACATCTCATATTTGCGAATGTCATTGTCACTGACGGAGCGACGAGCAAATCGCATTGCCTCTTCAAAGTGGTCCTTCCTGATCTCTGGCACAGGATCGTCCTCTTCCACCTCCTATGAAGAAAAGACAGTGTCATTAACATGAAATAAATCAGACGCATCAGCAGAGCAGTAGCATGCAGATGCTCAACTAGATGTGAAAAGGGAAACAAGAGGACAAAGAAAGTACTGACCATAGCTGATGGGTTGGTCTGCCTCTCCCTCTCTCTGCGGATCTCATTCTCAATGCTCTCCCTGATGGCCAGCTTACATGCCCGCTGGCAGATCTCTGTAAGATCAGCTCCAGAGAAGCCATTGGTCATCTTGGCCAGGAAGTCCAAGTCCACATCCTATCAAACAAAAGAAATTTAAGGTTTAAAGTTTGATTGTGATCCAAATTTATTCTGATGCAATTTATCAAATCATATATCACCATTTTGTAACTTTGTCACATTGTACAAAGTTTCTTTTTTTGAACTGAATGTAGCATGAAATAGTTTGTAATGAACTTTCTGATCTTTCTATATAATTTAGTCATATGACTATAAATACAAACCATCCTACTACAGAAACAGTTTAATAGTAGTATCTCTATTAGTGCTTCTATGAGTAGCAGCACTCTCACCTTGCTGATGGGACTCTTGCGGAGGTTGGCCTTCAGGATGCTGATCCTGCTCTTCTCGTCGGGCAGGGGGATGTAAATGAGCTGATCAAGACGGCCAGGTCTCAGAATGGCAGGGTCGATGATGTCTGGTCTGTTTGTGGCTCCGATGATGAAGACGTTCTTCTTGCTGGACATTCCATCCATCTCAGTCAGGATCTGGTTGATGACACGGTCGGCTGCTCCGCCACCATCTCCAACGTTGCCACCACGGGCCTTGGCTATGGAGTCCAGCTCATCAAAGAAGAGAACACATGGGGCTGCTTGACGAGCCTGGAAACATAACATGAACACACAAAATGATTTTTAAAAAAAGAAGAAAAAAAAGACGATATTGTGTATAGTGAAACTGGTTGAAAACACTGAAGCATGTGGTTTTTCTGCAGATTAAATGTACAACATTTGAAATTCATTCTTCTCTGCACCCACAGCCTAAAAACATTCTTACCTTGTCAAAGATCTCTCTGACGTTGGCCTCAGACTCTCCAAACCACATGGTGAGCAGCTCAGGTCCTTTGATCGAGATGAAATTTGCCTGGCACTCATTGGCGATGGCTTTGGCCAGCAGAGTCTTACCACAACCAGGGGGGCCATAGAACAGCACACCCTTGGATGGGGTCATGCCAAACTTGAGGAACTTGTCTGGGTGCTCCACTGGATACTGAATTTAAATAGAGGGGAAACAATTCTAGTTTTACAGTTTGTGATACACCATCTTCAGACATGATGTCACTTCTGAAAGCCCTTCATACCTGCACCAACTCCTGCAGCTCCCTCTTGACATCTTCCAGACCTCCGATATCCTCCCAGGTGATGTTGGGGACTTCAACAACCGTCTCCCTCAGTGCTGATGGGTTGCTCTGGCTCAGGGCCCACTGCAGAAAAGCATTGAGTGAGTTAGTATTGACTCAGATGACCTCTGTAGACTGTGTGTCACCATCTTACCCTCACCTCACAGCAAAAAACATTTTACAAATCTTACCTTGAAGTCATCCATGGTGACGGCAAGCGAGTTCATGACTTCAGCGTCAATGGTCTCATCCTCAAGGTCAATCAGGTCCATCTTCTTCCTGATGGCCTGCAGGGCAGCCTCAGAGCAGAGGGCAGCCAGATCTGCACCCACATGTCCATGGGTCTCATTGGCTACCTATAAAACATATATAGAGCTCAATATTTCTTAAAAAGCAATTCCTGCCCAGATCCAGACTCAATGCTTATTTACCCTGTAACCCGACATATGACAGTGCATTATATCTGTATAGTTATTTATGAAGCTCAACTGCTAGTAACTAATGCATACCTGTGTCATGTGGAATGGCAATTTCAGAATTTCACCACAGTATGCTCAGAACTCTGGCTAAGTGTGATCAGTGGTCAATGTGAAAATGAAATGAAATGTAAATTTGGAGCACCTGACTGGATATTTTAACAGCCATTCTATACCAAATAATTTCATTCTGTCAGATTCCATTAAATAGAATTAATTAGAATGTACACTGTAGTTTTACTTAGAAGGTAAAAGCAACCACATGACTATCAGTGTGTGGTAAAAAGAACTGTGTACACAGACCTGTTCCAAGTCAACATCGTCAGCCAGCTTCATGTTCTTAGTGTGAATCTGAAGAATCTCCAATCTGCCAGTGGCGTCAGGGATGCCAATGTCCACTTCCCTATCAAAACGCCCTGGAGACAGTTGGGGTTCAAACACACACTTAGTGCTTCCAGTAGAGCAATATAATACATAACACATACATCTCAGACATTTTAAGAGCACCATCTCCAGGAACTTACTGCCTCTTCTCTCATGGTGTGGAAACAGAGGTAACATCTCAAACTTGCAACTGTTACAATTTGCAGGTGTAACTATCTACATTTCACAGAGCATCAGTATTTGATGAATAAGCGAGACCCATTTCTGACCCTCTGTCAAAGGTGTCAGAAACATCTCATCATAAGCATTTAAAAAACAGTGGCCCTGCAGTGTTGCTGACCCATAGATGAACTGCACCCCCCCCCCATATCTTTCTTCAATAGCACGTGTGAATTACTGGTTGAAAATAATTCATGCATAGACATGCATTGGATGCTTCTTCTAGGTCCCTGAATACATGCTCAATACAGGTAACTTACCAAATCTCCTGAGAGCTGGGTCAATGCTGTTAGGTCTGTTGGTGGCAGCCATGACGATGACATGAGCTCTCTGTTTCAGGCCGTCCATAAGAGTCAGCAGCTGAGAAACAATGCGCCTCTCCACCTCTCCATGAGTCTACAAGACCAAAAATCACATTTTAAACTCCAAGCATCAGTGCTTTGATTGAATTAGTGATCGGGATGGATAAAAAAAATAAAAAATAAAAAAAAAAAAAGTGTGAAGAAATACTGTTCAAAATCAAAAATCAAAAAAAGAATACAAATCATAACTTAATTAGACTACATTTTGCAATTTCAAAGCTTTCTGAGGTCTGGACACTGATAGCCATTTTCATTTATTACACTCAAACACCCATAAATTATAAACAGACACTGTACTGCGATATTCAGCTAACCATTTAGTGTTCCTCTCTTCCCGCTCACCTTCTCTCTCTTAGGAGCGATTGCATCAAGCTCATCAATAAAGATGATGGCAGGAGCATTCTTCTCTGCTTCCTCGAAGGCCTTTCTCAGGTTACTCTCACTCTCTCCTGCCAGCTTGCTCATGATCTCAGGACCTAAAAGCAGACAGCCAAACATTTTGATTCCAGAGGAAACCTTAAAAATCACAGCACAGACTTTATTCAACTATTTGAGTCACAAGTTGGACCATCTAAACTACTCTAACACTATAGTAATAGGTAAACACACTATAGTGTGAGACTTATTCCAATACATACAATACATGCATGGCAAAAATACAAATGTAATAGAGTATTAAGCATACAAACCAATTTTCCTAACTGGGAAGCCTTATTCAAGGAGACGAAACACCTCCTATTTTACAACAGAACTTTATATAAGACTTTTGATGGGGTCTTCTTTAATAAAGCTCAGCTAATTTCATACCATTATTAAGAGATGTGTGTAAAAAAACCTGATCTTCAGTGATGCAGAAATTTTATTTTGTTCCTGATAGAATATCAAAGCAACCATTAATAGGATAGTTACTTTTGATAGGATACTTATTTTAAACTATTGGGAACATGCCTAAACAGCAACTGCAAGGCAATGCCATCAGCGATGAACTCAATATTATCATAAAATGGGCCCTAAAATAAGAATAACAGTATAGAGAATATAAATATAGATGGCTGTTCACACCATTAATCAGGAAGAAGAAAGCTCCAGTTTCATTTGCCACGGCTCTGGCAATCAAGGTCTTTCCAGTTCCAGGGGGTCCATACAGCAGGATTCCACGTGGGGGCTGAAAAGGGGGACATTTTTTATTTTTATTTTAATCAGAATGTATTGTAAAATTTAAGCAATTGTATATTGAATAACTACAGAATGATTTTGTCTTTTGAGTCAGTCGTCTTAATGACGACATCACTATGCAAACTAAAAGTCACCAACGATCATTCCTGTGCAAGTATGATTGTAGCACAACCCCTGGGTGTTTTAAAATTCAGGATGGGAACATTTTAATATAAAATTTATGTGAAAGAAAGTCCTATTCCCCCCCCCCCCCATTTTCAATTTACACAATTCCACAGTAAAGGCCTTACAATTGGCTGAATTGTTTGACCTTTACTGTGGCCAAACAGTTCTTCCATGCAAAATAAAGATTCTGTACCTTGACTCCGATGGCCTTGAACAGTGCAGGGTGTCTAAGAGGAAGCTCCACCATCTCTTTGATCTGAGCCAACTGCTTTCTCACTCCACCAATGTCATCATAGCCCACCTCGTTCAGGGATTCTTCCTCATCCTGCATGTTCCAACACAAGATGTTCAAATTTCAATGTGGTTCATTTTGGGTAAATGTCAACTAGTGGACTGTACCTGCTACCCACCTCTCTCCTGATTGGTTCTCCCTCACAGTGGATGACTGTATCAGGAGCAACAATGCAGTAGGGGGAAGGATCAGTCTCCACCACCTTGAACTCCACAGCACGCATGCCACCTCTGACCAGGAAAATATCACCTTCACAAGGTAAAAGACAAGAGTATTAATTTTACCACTCTAACAAAGCTACATGTTGACATACACAAGCAGATTTTAATCAGCCAGGAAAAATTTAAAAATCTGTCCTGACAGTGAAAATTGGTACTCACCTTTGCGGATTGGCCTGTATGCCTCCAAGAAGTATGGCTTCAGATAGACCTCAAACAGGTTGCCAGTAATTCCTTCTACTGTGTCATCTATCGGGAGGACATGGATCCTCTTTCCATACTTCACATCAGGACATGGCTGAATGCTGAGGAAGATATTAGACTTAACACCACTTCTAGTTTCAAGGGTTGTGGAAAGGATTTACAACAAGTGTGTGCTTTTCCCCACCTGATGACATCACCCAGACGGACCCTCAGATTGTTGCGGACCACCCTGTTCATGCGAACCTTTTCATCAGAACAGGTGTCATCTGATAGCACAATGCACACAGTCTCCCGCCTCTTCTTTCCCTTCATCAGCACTGTGTCTCCACGGAAGAGCTGCAGCTCATCCATCTTGGTCTAAAGAAACACGATTCAAGTTATTTCATGAACCTCTGTGTTATGACATTTAAAATATAAAAATAAAAAAATGTGTCAAGACATTGCTTATCTATCACAACAAATCACAGAGTTCTGAATTTGTAGATACAGCAGCCATGGATAATACTTTCTAAATGTTTACCTGAGAGAGAGAGACCACACTGTTGTCTTCATTGATGGATTCATCAACAATCAGTCTGTTCGGTCTGTTCTTCTGTTTCAGAATTGCAGTGGCTAGATCATCATTTTTGGATCTATGATTATGAGAAACAGATATAACAAGTTGTAGGTTAAACAAAAGACTTATTATCCATCTTTGAGGTTTCATACAATTCCAATAATAACCAAGTTGATCAAATTAGTGGTTAACTGCAATAGAAAAAAAATGTATAGGAAACCAATATCATCCCACTATTGTCATGTTCTACAGCAAATGTTGGTAACTTAACTAATTATATCCACAATGAACCTGACTCCGACAGTGCTTCATGAAACTAAATAGTTATAGGTTTAGTTTCGAGGGTGCATCTATGGGGATATTTCACCCTTTCATGAAATCTCTGGATGACTGTGTTCAGGGGGTAGAAGGGAACTCAACTCATTACTCAGTAAATTCAACATAAATCATAATTTTAAAAATCGACCATGAACAGTTTCATAAGAGATTAGGCATTCTTAGTACTCAGTTATGAACTGACACTATTGATTGTTTATACTTTGTATTGCTAACTGTAAAAGTATTGTTTATGTTTTGTATTGCTTAGTATAAACGTATTTCTACTATATTGTGTCTGTACCCTTTTATACAACAATATATACATTGCAAATTATTGTATAAATTATATGAGAAATTAGTCAATCCTAGAAATATTCTATTATTATTAATAATAATAATAATACTAACTAAAAATAATAATCAATCACGTATCTCTGTAACTGTAAGTGCAAACAGGTCGTTTACATAATTTGCTATTTACAATGATTGAACGTTACATACGAAAAAAACCTCACAATCAAACCTAAAAATCAAGACACTGTCAAAAAGGAACGATTACGTTACGGTTCAAAATGCCACGCATTTCTAGAAAACTCCTGGACAGGTTTTGTAGTTTCTCTTTCATGTTGTTAGCATGCTAATGGTAGCCTTTTAGCTAACTGACTGGCGAGCAAGCGAGTGCAGATGACACAGCAAAAGAATTAGAAAAAAAAAAAAAAACTTTGTTAGCTAGCTAGGTTGTCCCTAAAAACAGACAAACGTTAAAACCCTACTGTGAGTTTAAATGCTTTAGCTGTTTAAGTAACCATTGGCTACATAATAATCAAATGTGTTTTTTTCACCGTTTAGCTAACAGGGAGATAGAGCCAAGTAAATTGTCGATCATTTAAAACGAATAGCCAGCCCCGTTAGCCTGCTAGCTTTGATACACTGTAGAGTGGCTATAGACAGCTCGCTATGGGGTAAGCCATCTGAATGACTAGCGTTTTCTTTCGTAAAAGCGTTAGCCTATTACCTAGGTGTGTGCCATTTGCCGAGTACATTTGTATGTGTTCCGTACAAGTTGACGCCTAATTTCGAGATAGGCTATTAGCCGGTGGATAGGCCAACTTGTCGGTGTGACGGTGGATGGCTTTGGCCTTGACACTGTTGCTAAGCTAACATTAGCATTCAAACACGACAGCAATGACTGCGCTTTGTCAAGTCGCTGTCACACAACCGGCTAGCTCATTACCGTTAACTGGCCAACGACAACACTCTAACAACTGTCAACAATTCGCCGGGATACTATTCAGCTGTCAGTTGATTTGCAGTTATTAGGTTATTCAACCATCGGACAAAAGTGCGGAGGCTGAAGTAACTGACCCCATTAGCTCTCCTGCTAGCAAACTCGTTAATGTATTAGCAATCGAGCTAACTTTAATAAACTAACGTATTCTGAGCTGACGTTAGCCATTTAAAGGGCATTTGCCGCTAGCCATTGTTCCGAAAAACGCATTTTAATAGGACTCAAATTTATTTCTACTTACTCCCCTCCCGAGGCCATGGTCGTCCACCTGGATTACTATCAATAAATAAAGAAATTCTAGCTAAATGTTCAAGAGGCTTAACCGGTTCTTGTTTCTCAACGTTCTCTGTGATTTCACACGAAAGACCAGCAGTTTCCGTGCTTTTCTTTACAGTTATACCATGAGCTGGACGCATCCTGCATTCTGATTGGCTGGAGACTGTCTTACAAATTCGACAACCAATGAAGGAGACTGGAACCCGTCGTCACCGAGAGTATTGTGGAACTTAAGCCAATTACAAAAGAGTGGGATTTTCCTATTTTCATCAACTTCTCTCTTATTGGTCTGTCATCATCTTCTGTCATCCAATTAACGTTTACCGCGTTGATATTGAGGAATCGTGAAAACATTAAATCGGTCTTTTACTTCTGATAATAACAGATCATGTGTGCAAGGAACTGTGCAAATTACCCAGAGTTTTATTGATAGGAGAAATTCATAAAAAGGAGCAGCAACATAGTTTATGGTGTATCTTCTTGAAAAATATTTTTATTTAATATTGAAAACCACTTTCAGTTATGAAAATAACAGTCTTGATTACTCTTGCCTGCCCAACATACAGTGGTGCATGGTACAATTTCCCCCCAACAAATCAGTTTCAGCTTTACAGTATGTATGGTTATTTTGCATTATTTCATTCATAAACCACCACCTGTGTCCATTCTCAGCCTCAAACCCTCTAAGTCCTTACAATATGCTTTATTTTACTGTCCGAGTAGATACATGTTTGTAGTTCGTATGGGTTTCAGTTCAAAGGCCAGAGAAAGTGGATCCTGTTCAGTAAGGGATAGGCCATTCTTCTTTTGTTCCTCTTCAGGTTGACTAGGTAGGACCAAGTTCCTGTATTCTGCGCCGCAGCTCCGTGGAGTCCAGCGAAGGGCCAGACTGGGGTTCCTGTAGGTACAAAGGAAGACCCCTGCAATGCAAGAGGCAAGCAGACAGTCAGAAGAGTAACATCACAGCACAGTAAACGTGCTCTGCTTAAAGAAACATGAGACTCCTGAGAGCTTAAATTTTATTATCTTAGAAAAATGTCCCGTTCATACCCATTACATTTTATATGTGTTAATTACTGACATTGAGATTGTGTCTAGATCCAACTGAGACAGACTGCAGTTCATATGTGGCACCAGAATGCAATTCAAATGTATTTTCGAGTGACCATTTTGAACAAATTTCGACCAAGATGATTATAGTCCCTCTTTGGTGCATTTCCAGCAAACTTACTGTAGGTATTTTATCAATCTGTTCACTCAATTGTGATGAACAACAAAAAGTTGTATTTCTTGTTGTTGGACCACACCCGCTTTGTTGGTGATTTACGTTAAACATGTATACTTGTGTTCATGTTACCTGGTGATGATATTCTCCAGACCATCAATGAAGGGATACAACATTATGCAATACTAAATGCTCAACATTTTTGCTGCAATTTAAACACAGAGAAAATAGTTGACAGCAGCTTTAAAAACCTTGTGGGAAATCTTTAGAATAGGTAAACCAAAGGTTTTTGTGTGATTTGTCATGCTATATGCACACTAAGCTGAGTACACCATACTTTAGTGTGGTTGGGGATGCATCTGTCTCCGACCCTGCATGGTCACGACTTCCTGATCACCTCTGCGTGTGGCCTGTATAATCGAAACCCACCTCCCCAGTGGTTTATAGGCGCATTCACACACGTATTTAGAGCTGCACAAATGTAATCAGGTCAGCTGAGATGCATTATACACTTTCTGTATTAACATATTACCAACATAATCCACAAACTTAGTGAAGACGATGAATATAAGAATGACAGTGTCTTACTCCACTGAGGACTGTGTGGTGAAGCTCCAGGTCTTTTCCCAACAAGCTGCTGCCTCCTGTCTCCTGCCAAGCCTCCACAGCACTTCACCACACCACAGTCCTGCACCCACACACTCTGAGACAGCACATACAACATGATGACGTGGTCTAAGAAAGGACCACACAAACCCAGTACAGATTCACTACAGTCCTATGATGTATTCATGTCAATGCCAAGAGGGTTCTTAGCTCATAGATGAAGAGAAAGATAGGAGCTGTGTCTAAAAACCTTGAAGACCAAAATGTGAACATCATAGTAACAGTTTATGTTTTACATTTTTGTAACCAGCTGCTCATCATTAAAGAAAAAAGATGATTTGAAGAAAATTAGCTTCACTTTCAATCATACCGTTTTTCTGGACACACAACCACTGTTCAAATCCACACACATTTATTTCTAATTTGGTGTCAGTATTAATACCTATGAATAGGCCTAAAGTGTCTGCCTATGACTGACCTTAAGTTGCCTCTCTGTAACCAAGTTACTGCAACGACTGTGTCAAAAATTAGTTTGAGCTTGTTCTGCTGCATACACGATTAATATAAATCTGTGTTATAAATATACCTGGGAATGCCTGTAGACTGAGCAGGAGGTCTCGCAGTGCCTCTCTCAGTCGGTCTGTCTGGGTGAAGCTGATACCCCTACCAGCTAATGAAAGACCCTTCAGCCTTTGGAGGGTACACAGATCTGTTTCCTGCTTGACAACCATGTCTGCACTGGGGATCTGTGGTTGGAAACCTGAAATTGAACATCAACAGGATATGATGCATAAAATAACAGTAGCTTGAGGTTGTGAGAAGAACAGAGATTTCTCTCCAAAGCCTCAAATATGTCAGGAAAGTACTCACCTTTCTTTTTATAGCGGACCTTCACGAGCAGGTTGATACACCTATAATGCAGAATACAATCTTACAGTATGTGTTGGTGTGCTAACATGATCATTTTATGACAGAAAAAAAGACAGCTCCATCTCACAGACCTAGTGTAGTGAGTCACGGCTTGTTTCCAGTCCGTCAGGTGAGTGTGGCAGTGACCCTGCAGGAGGAAAGCAGCCCCTGTCCAGAGTAACATCGCCACCATATCTTCACCCTCTGCTCTCACTTCCTTGGTCTCAGCCTGACTCCTGTCCTCTGGATCCTCCAACACCAGCTTCTCTGGCAGTAGCTCTAATGTTGTGCTGATGACTTCATTGCACAGCGCCATGCAATCTGCAGGCCGCCGGGCCATGAGCAAGGCAGCACCAGTCTCCAGGTAAAGCTGGGGCAACCTAGGGAGGGGAGTGGCCTCACCATGGACCTGAGACAGAGACATACAGGAAACAGATGTTACCCAACATCTTAGTAGTATTCTTCCCGAGGGAAAACACAGTCCAACTTCTCACAGTATACAAAAAAATACATCCACAGCTCACTGTTAAATTATCTTGCGTGTCTGTCAGTGTTTTAACTCTCACTCCATGTTGATCTTCTGAGTGAAGAGCAGCCAGAAGGTCCAGATAATGTTCCACACCCTCTGACACCCTGCAGAAATAGCAACCACACCCATTTAACAACTACAGTCTGCGCTATGAGTCCACTACTCTCATCTCCAGCTACATTTTCTGGATTTGAGTATGGTCAGGTGCCAGTAAGAAGAGACGGAGACTCAGAGCTCCATACTGGTTAACTCACCTCCCATGGAGCACACACTTCAGAGCCAGATTGTGAAGGACAGAGGGGGCAGAGGGAACTGAGAGCAGGTCGCGCAGTGATTGGCTGCAGAGCAGTAAGGACGGGGAGAGGAGATGGGCACCGGCCACAGTAGGAACTGTAGCAGAGGGCAACATCAAACTCTGTGGAACAAGAGAGGTTTCATGTTTCAATATGCACGCCTACACTTAAGTCAATATGTGTCAGTGTCCAAAATTAACTCTTTCACTCACCTATTGAGCTATTCAACAACAAAATATACATATATGCACTGTTTTCAACAATAAAATTAATTTATCTATAGCTACAAGACAAATGTTTAGGATAATTTTAGAAGTAAATGGCACTCTTTTTTCCCTCATTCACTCTATCTATGTATATCGACTGTATATGTGTGTCACTCACTGAGTGCAGCAAGCGAAGAGCTTGTATCTCAGCCTGTGTGTTGCCCAGCTGTCTGTAGATGAGCATGCTCTGGTACAGAGCACACACAGAGCAGGAGTCAGTTTCCAGTGCCTTCCTGTAACACTGCAGTGCCATTTGGGGGCGGCTCTGGTGACAAATGCAAACACATACACTTTATGCCTGCAAATGTTCAAACCTGTTAGGCCCATGCATGATGCATGCTAACTTGTTTGTATGAGTAGTCTGAATGTGTACCATGTGGGCGAGGCAGGAGCCTGAGAGGAGGTGTACATATGCTACTAGAGCTCTGGGTGCCGGCAGGGCGGAAGCTGACTGCAGATCAGACAGCGCTTCTGAACACTGACCTTCACTCAACCTTTCAACACCTTAATGAAACACACAGAGCACAGCAAAACACACGATTAATTACTGAGTACCATAAACAAAAGGAGTCCATTAATGTATCACTGGCATATATCTTTGGGTTCAGTTTAAATCATTTTTCTTTTAAGAATTCCTCCCAGTCTATGGGTTCAGGAGCCTGTGAACTTCTCCCCATTGCTGGCTCCGGGCGCCTGAACCCACAATTTACTCAACTCTCACAATCAGCATTATAACACAAAGAACAACACAGTAAACTCAGATAATATTTTTCTTCTACTACTGCTAAGTTTGTCTGCCCCTGCAATTTTATTTGTACAAGAAAAAGCAAATTGATTTTACCAAGATAAACATGTATTTAGAAAGCACAGGGCAGAAGTCAAAACGTTAACTCTAGGCTTAAGCTTCATACAATATTTTTGTGCGGTCACAACAAACTGGTCCTTCAATCTGCATTAACAAAAAAACATGAATGTTGCTGACCTTGGGCAATGGAAGTGCATATCTGCAATAATTCAACAAGCTTTCTTGGGTCCGTGACCAGTAGAGGAACGTCAGAGGACTTCCCCCATGTCTCATTCCTCCTGTCATCCCCAACTCCACCACACAGTGTCTCCAACAGAGAGCACAGCTCCTCCTGCATCACAGGGAAATAATATACTATAGTTTTACAGAACAGTTTTATATTTTAACCACAGTAACAAGAAAGATAAGAAGGAAGGAGACAACAAGGCATGAACACCAACATGTTGAGCAAATAAACTTTTATTTACACAGACATACTGTATAGCACGTATTCATATCAACCCCACATAACCTTCTCGTTGATTACGTCACACACTATGGTGGTGTTCAATTTGAAGGTAAACTGAGACTTATCACTTTAGGAGGACTTAGTAAAGTGGTTTGGTCCACACCAGAAGCTAAATGACAATCATTTTGTAGGCTTAAACAAACCTGACTGAATGCGTAGATGCAATACAGTTCATGTAAACCACACCAAACACCGAGCACAGCTTATAAACAGGATCTTACCTTAAATTCTTGTATAGTTTTCAGCTGACAGGTGGCCAACCATATTGCCCACTGCAGACAGAGAAGGTACAGTACACAGGAATTCAAAGCTGTGTTTGCCACTGATTTGAGAACCGTTCTCCAAAACACAGGAGTTTCTGAAGTGACAGAGTCGTTTCCTGTGATCTGTAGAGCTGCAGGGAACAAGAGCAGCCTCAGGAATCCTTTGAACTAACATGAAACTGGGTGTATGGCATTAGTTCATATGTCATATACATCTATGATTTTTGTCATTATTTCACAGAATAGGCCTCTACCTCTCCGTAGGGCTTGTGTGAGGAGCAGCTCGGCTTCTGTGAACTGAGACTGAGCAGTAGCGCACACACAGGTATTGTATACCACTGACAGCTCCAAATGAGTGTGATCTGCAAGAGGAGGAACACCTGCAGGCAAGGAACACAGGGAAGGGAAAGGAGTGAGATAGAAGATGCATAAAGGTACGAGTGGAGCTCTCCACTTTGACAAATTAGGTCTTTGTATTATGACGAAGATGGAGCACCTTGGATTTTCCTTAAAAGTCTGTAAAACTCAGAGGAACTGCATCTCAGGTGGGACTGGTTCTGATCTCGGCTGAAGGTGACTCCTCCTCCTTCCTGCTGCTGAAAGTGAAGTGACAGCAAACTGATAACATGAACAGGATGTAACACAGTGTTTGCTACATTTAGGCAGTGATCAGTGGCAGGAAGTAACCAAGTACATTTACTCAAGTACTGCACTTAAGTCCAATTCAGATGTACCTGAACTTTACATGAGTATTTTCATTTTATGCTACTTCACATTGCTACTACACTATTAATTCAAGGTGGATGGTACTTTTTACTTCACAACATTGATTAGATATAGTTTTAAGTTACTTATCCAAAAATATTTTACATACAAAACATAATTATTTATCTCTTATTATCTAATTAATATCTGCTGCATATATAATTTACAAAACCCAGTTTATATTAGTGAAAAGGCTCCACCTTGACCAGCTACAATACAAATATAGAACAATAAAATGCTTCTTAATATAATATAATATAATATAATATAATATAATATAATATAATATAATATAATATAATTATGAAGAGAAGCCATTCTGCACAATGACTACTTTTACTTTGAGAGGTCACACGTCTGTGCTTTTAGTTAAGTAAAACTTTGATGACTTTTTCTGCTAATAGAGTGTTTAATAATGTTGTATTGCTAATGTAAGTAAAAGATATGACTTCATCCACGTCTGGTCATAAAACAACATTATTTACTGTCCAGCTAAAACAAAACAAAACAAACAACAGTGGAAAACAGTCTGTTTATGTGAGACGCTCTGCAGTATGTTGATAGACACCAAAACGTTAACGTTAGCTAAGATCACATTAATGCCTTCTTAAACTATCGTAAACTACTCTTAAGTATTAACAATTTCATACGTTACATTACTTTGCAATGTTACAGAATCATCAATCACTGAACAGACGAGACGTTAAACAGCTGTCTGAACGTACCTTCCATTTGTTTACCAACTCGTTGTTTTCCTGGACCCATTTATTTACTAAAGAGGTTGGTCGATACATTTTATCGCCGTTTTATGAAAAATTCGATGCTGTTTTGTTTAAACTTTCCCTCGTCTGAGACAGCAGAGGCGACACAGGAAGGAAACGCTCCTAAGTTTACTGCAGTGAGGATGTGCTGCCCCCTGTGGACACATCTGGAAACAACAGCGGCACACTGCTAACTGTCCACCGGGTGGCGCCGTGACAAAGCCAGGCTCAGTTTTGTTCTGGAAACTTCAATCATTAAATTTCTTACAGCCACCAAACTGAAAGCTAATGCTGTTTGTCTTTTGATATTAACTTAACAACACTCAAAATAAACACTCAGACACGATCACAACTTCACAACCTTAATGTATTAAGTTTCACTCTGAGTCGTGGCTGTCCACTCCTTTAAAAAAAAAAAATCACAGTGGCCAAACTGGCAAGCTACCACAATCACATGCATACATATGAATACACATGCACACGTGCACGCACATATACAGGTCTAAAGCAAGTAAACACAAGCCCAGGCCTTAATTATATTACAGCTGAGTCATCCTTGAGACTGCCAGTACAGCCATTTTTCTAGTTGTCCCTCACAAGGTGACTCCCTCTTTTCTCACCCAGTTCCATTCCTTTCCTCTCCTCTCCTCTCATCCCCATGTCTCTCTGTCATCAACCCGTCCGTGTATCATCTTGTTCCCTGTTGTCTGCAGCCTCCATTGTCTGCCTGTATCAAAGCCTCCCTGCTCCTCTTTTCTCTCATTGTCTCAAGTCACCAAAAGCTCTAAATATACCACCATGGGGAAGGAACAAGGGAAGGTCCTGATATCCACTGCTCCACAGCATACACTCACACAATTGCAGCAGATTAGGCATGCACACACACATAGCGCACACAAGAGCTATCTTCCATTCCAGTTCTCTACAGCCCCCTGAGACAGGTTTCACTGTTTTCTGACATTTTCCTCTACATCGATCCTGCTATTTTGCATCTCTATCTCTGTCTCACTCAGCCTCTGCCTCTCCATCCATCCTTTCAAGGACAAGGTCGCTACATGGCAAGAGCCTCCCACCTCCTTTCCCTCTCAATGTCATTTACATGGCAAGACTTCAAACCTCCATTAAAAGGGCCGTATTAAACATTTTGCTGCGCTGAATCCACCCATGGCAGCACTGAAGGGCAGGCTGCATTTGAAGAAGCTAACAACAGCCTAAATTTGGCTGTACCATAGACTGTTGCCATTTTGCAGATGACCTTCCATCATCTGGAGGATTTAACAAATACTTCACTGTGTTTCTTAACACTATCTTTGACCAATACTCGCTCACCGTCGTCACTGCAATAACTGCTAATAAACCCCGGATGTGGCTTGTTTATGACATTTCATCCGCAGATACATTCTCTACTGAAAGCTTGTGCCTTCTCTGTTAGATTTCAGCTCTTAACGGCTGCTTCAAATAACAAGGTATCGCCTATACATACAGAACATGAGATCCTCACAATATCACAGCTGAATTCTGCCGACTCTGCTCCATTATTCTCATCTATAAAACATGAAGCCAGTGGAGGGAGGGGATGTGACACATGTTATTTCTGTCCTGAATGCCCCTAACTCTCCCCTCCCTCAATTCAAAAGATGTGAATGTGGTGCAAAACACACTTTGTGTTTCACAAACAGTACCCACACATTCCAACATTTTAAAACATTTGTGACTAATTTGTTTCACCTTTGAAAGTAAGTGAGATTAGTTGTAAGATGTTAAGGAAATGAAACAGAAATGACACCTTTGCTGGATGACAGGTTAAGGGCTTGTGTATCACACAGTCCCCTGGGTGTCACTGGCTTGGCAACACACATGTTCACAGGGATGAAAAATGGCTGACACAGAGAAATGATTTATCTATTCTTCAACATTCACTTCAGGGGAGAGGCAGATACACAGCTCGCCCTGCTTCTTTATGGCATGCGGAGCAAACTCGTTCACCCTGAGTTTGAGTAATCAATAGGTGCTGTACGTGCTCTTCAGAGCTGGTCCTCCTCTCAGAGTAGACATCCCCTCAGATCAGCAGACACAGCTTGGTGTGTTTCTGTGTGAATGCTGTATCATCGTAGCTCAGTGGACAGACACCCTGATGTGCATGCACCATGGAGTTGCTGTTTTATGCTGCTGTTGTTTTTTTGGCTTTTATGTCAGTGCTGTCACATGTCATATGCTTGGTCTGCCACCACATCTGCACATCTGGAGATGAACTATTCTAAAAAATAAAATAAAAAAAGAGGCAGAAACTGAGAGATGAAAAGTCATATTTGAAGTAAAAGGGCGGAAACAAACCTTTTTTGTGTTTGTGGTAAGAGAGGGAGAGAGAGTGAGAGAGAGAGAGAGACTGTCAATGGCCCAGCAGTTGAGTTGAGTCCCAGGAGGGTGGCGTGGATCTGCAAACTCACACTGCAGCAGTGAAGCTACAGAGAGCATCAGCAGAACACACTGCACACCCACACAATCAGTTCACATACTTATTAATATGTGCATTATTAATATGTCTTCAAATGTTTTAAAAACCTTGAAAAATCAAATGTATAATTGATGAGAGCTGTTTATAAAGAGCCATAGTAATTAATTAACTGTGTTGGCTTAACATAAATCATTTAACACAAAGACTAGCTAATATTCCCCCCAGATGTTTTAGGTACATAAGATAAAAATTGAAAAGTGTTGCCTTACAAATATTTTACATGCTATAAAACCAATACTACTCTTTAGAGTTGGTTGTTGCCTCAATAAACCTCATTAACATCTTCAGTAAAAATTCAATTCATCAACAAGGTGATACATTGACTTTATTCCTGCGCATGCTGAAGAAAAGATATCTCTTTAAATGGATTGTGTCCTGGTGCTGACTAGTGAGTTTTTTCCTCCCTCCTATATAAACCCTGCGCTGCCCCTCCTGCTGCAGTCAGTTCTCCTGTGAACCCGCCAACATGAGTTTCACGGTAGAGCACCACCTCTATGGCCCGACTTCGTACCGCAAGGCTCGGCCTGCCTCCGTGTCCTCCAGCGGCTTTCACTCCCAGCGCCGCCGCCTCACTTACAGCCAGCCGTCCTCAGCCGACAGCCTGGACACCTTCAACGGCGACATGACGCGAAGGAGCGAGAAAGAGATCCTGCAGGCTCTGAACGACCGGTTCGCCGGCTACATCGACAAGGTGCGGAACCTCGAGATGCACAACCGCAACCTGGAGGCAGAAGCAGCAGCTCTGCGACAGAGCCAAGCCGGACGCGCATCAGTTGGAGAGCACTACGAGCGGGAGCTGGGTGACCTGAGGGGTCTCCTGCAGCAGCTGACCGGGGAGAAGGCCCGCACAGCTCTGGAACACGAGCACCTGGAGGAGGACATCCAGCACATGCGGGGAAGGCTTGAGGATGAAGCGAGGAACCGGGAAGAGTTGGAGGCTGCCGCTCGCGCCATGAAGAAGTACGTAGAGGAATGCCGGCTGGCGCGGCTGGAGCTGGACAAGAAGCTCCGTGCCATGGAGGAAGAGGCCGTTTTTCTGAAGAAGAACCACGAGGAAGAAGTGGCGGAGCTCCTCGCTCAGATTCAGGGCGCAGAGGTGAGCTTCGACATGCGAGACACGCTCAAGGCGGACGTCACCAGCGCACTGCGAGAGATCCGCGCACAGCTGGATAGTCACGCATCCAAGAGCGCAAACCACGCAGAGGAATGGTTCAAAGGTGAGTTGTGTGAAAAGGTAAAGTATTAAACAAATCTTTAAAGATTTAACATCACAGACAAACGTTGTCAGTAAGCAGCGTAGTGCACGTTCTCTGTCTATGGTGCTGAATTCTGAAGTCACATCACTAGGATTTACATTGTTAGGTGAGGAAGTTTACTGAAGGTAAATGAGCAGTGACTGGCAATATCTTGCTTGAGGACATATCACGGTTGCAAGCATTTTATTGTATACTTTTATTATTTTTGCAGATTAACACACCCTGATCCTGGTTGTATAAGTAATGTCATTTTGTAGGTTTTGTAGAAGTTTAATTATAGACGTATAAAGACAGTCAAGACAGACCATCTAAGTAGGAAATGCGAAACGATCAGTGTTGAAATAATGTGACCCCTAGTTTAAATGCTGCGTTTTTCTGTGGCTGCATCGCTGCCGCAGAATGATCGTTTTTACTTAAGCCAAGCACTGCAGGAGTGAGATGGCACACAGAGAGGAAAGAGACTGTGATTCATTTGCACTCTCACTTGGGCAAAACAGTGGGTGTGTTCTTGTTTGCACCCCATGTGCATTGCTGTGTGTGTCTCTGCTTGTTGTGTTGATGGAGCTTAACTCTGAACCTCTACAAATTGAATAGCCTCAAGGTCACTGTGCTTCATCACTGGGCTCATGCTTTTTAACAGTCATCTTCTCTGCTGTCGTGACTGGATTTTACCAAGGACGTAGAAGTAACCTGCATTTTTTATAGAGTGGTTGAAGCAAGGCACTAAGATGATCTGCTTGAGCAGATGCAAGATCATATGCACCACTGTGCTGCTGATCTGTGTGATACGGCAAAAATTGAGAACTTTAAAGGCCAAAAATGGTTTAAACAGCAGCTCAGGGGCATGTGCTCTATACATTGGTACATTTACATGCTGACAGCCAGTAATGACCTTCCCTGTGTGGTGTCCAGCTGACTGCAGCAGTGAGGCTCATTCACACTTGGACGAGGGAGCGAGCTGAGTCAGACCACTGACTGGCAGATGGACTCTGTCAAGGTCACTCAGCCTCCCAGCAGTGACTGCTCTCTTAGGCTGTCAGTACAGAAGACAGGTCAAATGTCTTAGGACAACAACAAAAAAAAGGCCAGTGTATGCCTATGGCCTGAATAAGAACACTGAATTTCTCTTTGCTTCAGCATATGCAGGCCACTTCAAACTGTTTTGGGACTTGTGCCAGCTGATGGTGACACAGCAAAATGTCTTACATTACCTAAGTGATTTCTTAATATTATACATTTATCATCTTTTTGCCTGCAATTCCTGTAGTCCGCATGGAGCGTCTGTCTGACGCCGCTAGGTCTAACCAGGATGCCATTCGTGGAACCCAGGAAGAGATTTCAGACTACCGCCGTCAGCTCCAGACCCGCACCATTGAGCTGGAGACTCTCCGAGGAACCAAGGAGTCACTGGAGAGGCAGCGTATGGAGAGCGAAGACAGACACCACGATGACCTCAACTCACTACAGGCACAAACATCTCACTTATCTCTCATGAAAAAATACCAGAAGCGCACATTAATTGCATACATCTTTTCGTACCATTAGCGTGATAGTTGACCTGTAAGGCTGTGTGTTTTTACTTTGCAGGAGACCATCAATCAGCTGGATAATGAACTGAAAACCACCAAATGGGAAATGGCCAGCCAGCTGAAAGACTACCAGGACCTGCTGAATGTGAAGATGGCTCTAGATATTGAGATAGCAGCTTACAGGTTGGTCAGGGTTGAAAACCACATATAATTAAAACAGATTTCTTAGGCTTCTGGATGACAAAAGTTATGGATAGTTTCACTGACTGTGTATTTTTGTCTTTAAAACAGGAAGTTACTGGAGGGAGAGGAGAATCGCTTTGTGTCAGGAGGAGGTCCTTACTCCTACCTGGAAAGCAGATTCTCTACCCACCTGAAAGTGAAAGGAGAGGAGATCTCAGATACAGTCATTGTTGAGGAGCAGACAGATGAGACCCAGGTGACAGAAGTGACAGAGGAGGCAGATGAGGAGGAAAAGAAAGAGGAAGAGGAGGAAGCAGGAGAGGAAGAAGAGGAAGGTGAGAAGGAAGAGGAAGGTGAGGAAACCAAAGAAGAGGAAGGAGAAGGTGAGGTGGAAGAAGATAAGGACGATGAACAAGAGGGAGAGGAAGAGAAAGAGGAAGAAAAGGGAGAGGAGGAAAAGGAGGAGGAAGCTGAGGAGAAGGGAGAGGAAGAAGAGGCAGTTGAGGAAGAAGAGAAGTCCAAATCTCCAGAAAAGGCTGCATCCCCTCCTTCAAAATCTCCTCTGCCTAAATCTCCTACTGTCAAATCACCAGAACCTAAATCTCCACAGAAATCACCTGAACCTAAATCACCAGCAGCCAAATCACCTCCTAAGTCACCTGCAGTGAAATCCCCTGCAGGAGATGAGTCAAAGTCACCTGCAGTGAAATCCCCTGCAGGAGATGAGTCAAAGTCACCTGCACCAAAGTCACCTGTGTCAAAATCCCCTCCCAGCAAATCCCCTGAATCTAAATCTCCTCCCAAGACCCCTGAACCAAAGTCTCCAGAGAAAGAGAAGGCCGAGCCTGTCGCAGCCAAAGAAACCCCTAAAGAGGAGAAGAAAGAGGAGAAGCCTCAGCCCGTCAAGGAGGAAAAGAAGGAGAAGGAACAGCCTGTGAAGGAGGAGAAGAAGGAGGAGCCCAAGGAGAAAGAACCTGAGAGCAAAGCAGAGAAGGCAGACAAACCTGATACAAAGAAAGACAGCAAAGCAGATGAAGCACCAAAGAAGGATGACGCTTCAAAACCTGCTGCTCCCAGCAAGCCTGCCGAGGACAAACCTGCCCCCAAGTCTGAGGCTAAAGAGAGCGCTCCCCCAGCTAAGGAGGAGAAGCCTTCTGCTCCTAAATCAGAGAAGGCCGAGCCTGAGCCAAAGCCTGCCCCTAAAGCAGAGCCTGAGAAAACAGAGAGCAAGAAGGAGGAGAAGAAGCCAGAGGAGAAGCCCGCACCCAAAACTGAGCCTGAAAAAGCAGAGAGCAAGACCGAGGTGAAGAAGCCAGAGGAGAAAAAGGAGGCCAGTAAAGATGAGGTGAAGGAAGGAGGGAAAGCTGAGAAAATAGAGAAATCTTCTGGCACCGAGTCAAAGGAGAGCAAGGAGGAGAAGGCCAAGAAGTAAGCCTGAAAAGCTCTGTTCAAGGGCTAAAGAGGCAGAGATGCCAAAGAACTGTGAGGGAGAGAAGGGAGAGCAGGGCAGAGAGGCTGGAACTACCCAGCAGCCCAGACATGCACCGTAGTGTCCAAAACAAAGCAGGTAATGGTATGTAAGCAATAGTGATTTCTGTAGCAAATAACCCCCTGCTCCCTAAGTATGGCCATTACACACCCCTGACGCTTCTGATGTACGACTGTAGTGAATGCAGAATGCTCTAAACTCTTTATCTGAATGTGACAACTGCCCTTAATAAATAACAAGTGCATTTAAACTGAATCCCGCTGACGGGGACCGCAGGGGCCTGCTGTACCTACACAAGCCTTCAAGGGTAGTGATGTCAAAACAATGTCAAGCTAAAGATTGTGACAGATATTGAATATAAAAATGTATATTTAAGGAGATACAAATGTCTATATTATATTTACAGATACATCAGTATGAAAGACTTGAACTTTGCTTGTTGTGCACCTTAATGCAGCTTCTCCTCACAGGTGAACTGCAGCGTCTCACTTCTGGTCTGCAATGCTAGGACAATGATGACTGTGCTATGTATAAACTGCTGAGAATATGCAATATGAAACAGTAAATAAAGAATGAAAAATCAAACACAAGATGCTTTTTGTGGTGGTTTCTTAATCTGTTTACACTTCAAAAAAAGGAAAAAAAAAATCAAAATCTATAGCATATTGACCTTAAGTGAAGATTTATAAAAGAGAGGTGTCAATAGTTACACAATGCGTGAGGCCGAAAGGTAAATGCTGTGAGTAACTGCACTGCATTGCGGCTAAGGAGGGGGGGAGCTGTACCCACCCTTCACGTCCACAGAGCACGTTCATGTATAAATCAGGAGCAGTGCTGCTTGACTGCACAGAACAAACTCATTTTTCCCTTATTTCCCAGCTGCAAATAGGAAAGCTCGCACACTACAGCTGTCCCATTTCTAATCCTGATGCAGTCGTGGTCAAAATTATTGGCAGCCCTGAACTTCAAGCACATAATTCAGAATATCTTCAGAAAAAAATGCAAATCAACCTGTCTCGGTTAATCAGTATATTTTAATAAAATGTCTAAGGTTACTGAAAAAAAGGGGGAAACAAGTCTTGTGTAATAGTGAAATTATGCAAACACAAAATGTACCCAGGACACAATTATTGGCAGCCTTTAGATGAATTTGAATTCGTTCCTGAAATAAAACAAAGAAACAAGACTCGCCTGTGCTTAATTAAAGTGTTAACATGACCGGAAATAACTAATGAATGACGGTTTTACTGCATAAAAAATTGGTGAATTGTTTGCACTTTCTTTTTTCACAATGGTGAAGATAAGAGAGCTGTCTGAGAGCATCAGAAAAAACATAATTCCAAGGAAAACAATCCATGAAATCCCTGTTTCAACAGTTTGTAATATTATCATGAAGTGTCACAGTCATTAAAACTGTTAGGATGCTTCCACCATGTGGCACTATGAAGAAACTTAATGAGAGAAATCTGAACGCTGATGCGGATTGTGGAAAAGAAAAACGCCACGCAAGACATCTAAAGATCTTCAGGTCAACCTGGAGCAATCTGGAGTGATGGCTTCAGCCCATACTACACGCCAAACACTAAACTGCTCCATTGGCGAAGGCCAAGGAAGATGCCACCATTAAACTAAAAGGCACAAAAGGGAAAGACTAATGTTTGCAAAAACTTTCATACATAAGCCACAGTCTTCCTGGGAGACTATTCTATGGACAGATGAAAACAAATCAGAGCTCTGTGGGAAATCAGTTCAGTTATAGGTGACTAAATGAAGCCCATGAGGAAAAGAACATCCTGCCTACAGTGAATCATGATAGAGGCTCTATCATGCTGTGGAGCTGCTGTGTTGCCTCTGGTATTGGAAACATTGAATGTATCCAAGGCATGATGAAAGATGAAGATTGCCAAGGCATTTTAGTGCAAATTTTGTTACTCAGTGTCAGAAAAACTAGCTCTGAGGTGAAGGTCTTGGACCTTTCAACAGGACAACCACCCAAAACTCATATTCAGCAGCATAAAAAAGATTGAAAAGTTTTAAACTGGCCAGCAATGAGTCCTGACCTAAATCCCATTGAAAGCCTTTGGAGAGAGCTGACATCTGCTGTTGCAAAAAGGACTCCTGAAAACTTAAGAGCTTAAGTGCATAACAATGGAAGAATGGCAGAAACTACCAGAGGACAAGAGTAAGAAGCTTCTGGGTGGCTACAAGAAATGTTTAGTGGCTCTCATTGTTGCCATAGGTTCTGCAATCAAATACCAGTGATGTGTGCCAAAAAGTGTGTGCAGGGTACATTTTGTGTTTGTATTATTTCACTATTATGCAATGAGATTATTTTTTATTTTATTCAGTAACCCTGGACATTCAGGTTATAATAAATTGGTTCATCTGCATTTACCCCTGAAGATATTCTGTGTACCAATAATTTTTGACCATGACCGTGCATCTCCTACATTTATCTCGATATTGTTCATTCATAAATATTGAATTCATCAGTTGTGTAATACATTCAGAGTCACGCAAAGGCTTAATATAAACACATAACAGGCATTCGCTTTCGAAACTATACAAAATTAATGTAGAAATACAAATCCTGCCCGTCATACTAGGTCATGACTCACTGTAAAATTTGAGCTATTCATAGATTTCTACAATCTTTCACAGAAAAAGTGTAGCTACATTTTTAATAGGATTTACTAATGACTGTTGCTGCTGGTGACAAAACCCATTCATCATGCCAACCTATGTCTATTAAAAAGCAGCTAACCATTACATAGCTGCTGCAGCCTCTTTTTTGATACAATACTGGCACTGCACACACTTTGGCTGACATTGGAAGGACTTCTTAAACTACAGATTAGTTTGCATCCTTCTGGATTTGTGCTCTAATGTGCAAGAAAATAGGAGAGTGATACTTTTGCCATAATCACCATGGAACTGGCATCAATATCCTAAATAACAACCTGTTTTACTACCTTTACTGCCACCAGGATGATAAATGATAGGTCAAAGACCCAAGTATCATATTCCAGACATGAGTCTCTGTGGAAATGACTCAGCTCGCGCCAGCACTGAACCACGATGGCATAATAATCAGCTAGTGCAGACGCCTATAAATAGAGCAGCAGAGAGAAGTGAAGGTAGAGAGGAAGGAAGAGAGATAAAAGAGGAAAATTTGGAGTGCACAACAAAGCCTGGATACAACAGAGCCATTAAAAAGACCAGATTCACACCCATTCAAGAAAATAACAGTGTTCTTTTATTTCCAGACCGGTATAAAGACTTTTAAAAAGGGATACTTGTGTGTCAAAGAGTCACAAAGGTAAGCTTGGAGGAGTTAGCGCTGTTAAGTACAGTAGGAAAAATCATATATATACATGTTTAGCGATGACTGAAGAAGCCCTGAGGATGGTTGTACTTGAATGGCTTCAGACGATTTGGACCCCTGAAATTAAAGAGGTAGAGAGAGATGTCAGAGATAAATCTATTCAGTGTGTCTCTGACCAAACGTGTGTAAAAAAATGTACCAATTCCTCTCTAACTGTGTACCTGACAGTGCGCAAGCACATCTTTTCACGGGGGAACTCTCGTGGTCCCTCCACGCTGTCATCTTGTCCTTCAGTCTCCAAATACACATCCAGGCAGACACACAAGCGTGAAATCTGATTGGTCAGGAGCTGGTGTCCTGGACGTGGTCCCTGTAGTTCATTTTTGAACACATTGACCTCACTCTCCATGGCCTAAAGATGAGTCAGTGTGAGAAAAGTGTGTTGTCAGTAACAGGACAAGACATAAAATGAGCTCATATAGCAACAGAGCACAAGCGTCTGGGACATAAATAACTTTTATTGATAAGTTCATACTCGAAGGTTGTCATCGGTGCGTCCACTGCGCTCTCCTTTCCAGCTGAGGGAGAGGGAGAAAAGAGGAGAGATCTCTGGGTAACGGGGGCTCATCACCACTGCGGCCTGGAGACGAGCTGAGAGGAAGGGACAGATACAAACAGCTCGTTTATAAACAAGACTAGGTCAAAACCTAACGTATGTTCAATGTGCGAAAGTGAGGATGTAGTTGAAAACTGTTGCAGAACCGCTGTAAACGGACATAATTGGGTTCTTTTCTGTCTAGTGTCAGCCAGTTTCAGCCCTTTATCAGTTTGTTTCTCTCCTAATCTCTGTGCTTATTCATAGTATTTTAATCTCTCTCAATTTCGTAAAAGCTGTCCTCATTTACATGTTTTTCTGTTACTGTTGTCAGACAACAGAACAGGTATGAAATGGTGACAGAAACACAGCCCATTAAGACTACATGTTAACTTCCGAGACATTTTCAAGCAGGTAAAATTCAGATTTTATACCCACAACAGTGTCTGACAAAATCACCAAACACATAAGTTAAAGACAAAGACAGTGCTGACATGCAGATTGTCTCATTTATGGTTGCTGGCATTTCTGTTGTTTACATGCTATTCAGAGCTACTAATTTCTTTAGCTTAGCAGTTGCTGATGGCTTCTCTCTCTCCCTCCCACTCTCTGCTCTCTCTCGCCCGATGTGTCTTATGTTTAGTTATTCATCTACCTCCTTAGGCGATAAGAGTACATGTAATAAATGCAGGTGGACATTTGTGATTATAGGGCTGGCACCGCTGTTGTGGTCCATTCAAAATTCAAATCAAGTAATCAATGATAGCCAATTCTATCAGCAGTGATTAGTATCTACCTGTTCCTCTTTCAACCACTGCCATGAAGTACAGATCAGTCTCCTTTGCCAGCCCAGCCTCAGTCACATGACGTGTATATTGCAGATCCTTGAGAGGAAGAGAAATATCACAGTGAGATGTGCTGCAACATGTGCACTTTTGGACAAACACTTTCAGTACATGTGATTCCAAATATCTGTAAACGTGTGTCTGTGTGAGTACCATGTACTCCTGGTCACTGATGGTTGTCCAGCGAGCTAAGCGGGAGATGATCTTGGCAGGAAAGAAGTGCTGACACTCACTGGAGACCGGGATGATACTGTGCTCTGAGGACAGGAGCACAAACAATCTCAGTTGAAATTTACAGTCTGTTCATTAGGAGTATTTAATGTGAAAAGTTGCCAACAAATAAGATACCTAAAGAGGCAAACTGCTTGTGCAAAGCCAAGCGGGACTGGACTCGTCCCCTCAGCAGCTTCATGGTGCTCTCCATGTGGCTGGCACTCAAAGAACTGCCCACACGCACACCCTGGGGAAAAACATGAACACATGCCAACATGATACCAGTGTAACACACAGAACCCGTGCTCTGCTGGGACATGGCTCAATTTCAGCACACACCTCTGAAGCATCGCTGGGAAAATGTAGTCCTCCGAGACTCTGAACCCACATGTAGGGATGGCCCAGCTCCTCCACATAATCAGCAAAGGAAACAATCCTAAAAAGAAATGATGGGGTTAATTCTGCTGGGATTTTGTTAAATCCAGTGGTGTTGTTCCCTAAACATCTTTGTCATCTGACATCCTCACCCGACTTTATCAAACTGGTAACGATTAGCTGGATTGGGGGTTTCCCGTCCCTGGTCGCTGGTGTAGAGACAGCTGAGTAGAGTGTCTGATTTCAGCAGGTCCCTGCAAAAGAAGACATCATCAGACTTTCCTTTTAGTGACACAGAGAGGGAGATGAAAGTGTAGGTCCGTACACACAAACACACACCCTGCGCTGATGGCTGTGCTTAGGTCTGTGGTGGTGGAGACCTTGGTCTTGACTGTCATTATGTTCAGATTCATCAGGTAGTAGAAGTAGAGATGGAGGATGCTGCCATCTGTGGAGACAAGGTGGATAACACATGGTGATGAACTAATCCATTAGAAGCTTCATTCATTATTCCCTCAAGCACCCTCTTTTCACTAATCCTCCCAGTGAACCTCCCCCAGCGTTTACACTTTACACTGCAGCACATTAGAGAGCAATAACAAGGTGTGGTCACGATGAATGATAGCAGCACCCAGGGGATATATACTATGCTGAGGTTCATCTTTCACACGCCACTCTGCAGCCCAAGTGAACTCAGTGACACTGTCACTCAAAGACACCTACTCTGCTCTTTTCACTTTTACTGCAGTAAAATGCCTGCTGCAGCTGGCAGCAGTGAGGATAACTGGGGAGAGGGAAGATACTAGAATAAAAGCAGGAATCAGAGAAAGACTGGTGATGAGAAAATATGCTTACAGCCTTTTGTAGGTGCTGCGGACCCGTGATGCTGCAAGCGTCTCTCTCACCTCTCCCCCTCCCTTCCCTCCTCCTCCCTTAGGTAGAGCTAAGCCTGCAATGCAGGTCTCTCTATAATCTATCACTGTTCCTGTTATCACCAGCAGAGGGACCATGAGGGTCAAGTGCTGGTGTGCTATCATAGCAGAGTAGAACACTCTTTTTATTTTACATACTATCTGATAGGTTAGAGTTACCACATGATACAGTAAACATGGCTGCATTACAAGGAATGTAACGCAGATGAATTGTAAATATTTGGGCTTAAACATGCTGCTTTAAGATGGAGGAATGTATAGACCTATTTTGCACAGGCTCTCACATACAAAGACATCAAACATGCAGATTGTGTTACCTTTACACTTGAGGTCTAAGCAGAGAGACAGAGGGTGCCTTTTCAGCATCTCCCGTCTCTTGTCATCCAGCTGGCCGCCTGTAGTTGGCCTTCTCCTCTTCTGTGAGACAACAGACAATAAAAAGCCATGGAAACGGGAGAAGCAAAGGGAGAACGAAAAATGTACAAACGAAAAGTACATGTTTGACATTGTGGCATATCAAATAAATTAGAAAAACAATTTGCATCAAATTTCAGCTGATTACAGGAGAAACATGATAGTTGCTGAGCCTCTCAAGCATTTAAGCCATCTACTATTACAGATAAAAGGAGGAAGTGGAATTTCAAAGGAAGGGCTGAAAGTAGTGAAGGATTGAAAAAAAAAGAGAGCGTTTCGGATGAGCTCTCATATGCAGACGGCCGGACAGATGCTGTGTATCAAGTGTATCACATACTTCAGTCTGTACACTCACATGTAGTACATTGTGTACAAAGTATACTAACTGGGATAGTGCATGAATTCTGACAGATTAGTGTTGTCCCAATTCAAACACTGCCGTTGTGCACTCGCCAGAAATGACGACTGCAACATGTGCCCTCCAAAATATCTGCCGGCTGCTTTGCTCACTTGACTTGAAAATGAATGTTTTACTTTCCTGCGAATTTACGCTTCCATCAGCACCACCGTGTCCTCCTTCCTGTGCCGCAGTTTACACAAGTTTGAAAATATGTTGGTGGTCCCCAGTGGCGACCGTTTACACTTTTGAGTGCACTATCCAGGTTCTTATAGTACACTGCATGTTGTTGTGCTTGCCACCGTGAACGCACTTATGCACTCAAAATGGCAAGTGTAAGTATGGAAGTAAATGAATTGAGACACAGCAAGAGATTGCAAATCAAATACAGAAATGTTATTCCGAGTAAGTCCATCATTTTGAAAATATATATTTACATCAGATCTAAAGAAACATCCAGACAGACAGTCTCAGCAACAAAGACAAGCACTGGTTTGGTGCCGAGTGTGCGTGCTTAAGTGGGCTCAGGTTACAGTCACCTAGCCGTTCTTGGTAATAATTTCTCAGAATCCCCCCGTTAATACTCATCTAGATGCAGGAAGCGATCAATAGGTGCTGCTCCCCAACCTGCCACAATGCGTGACAGCTAGGGCTTCAGGGACAGTTTGCGTGTCCGGTGCAGAAATGGGTGTATTAAGAAATCGCTGCACTCACTGACCTGAGTGTGAGTGTGAGTGTGAGTGTGAGTGTGAGTGTGTGTGTGAGTGTGTGTGTGTGTTTTAGGAGAAAAGCCCAGCCTGAGACTCACCGTTTTCTCTTGCTCCTCCTCTGCATCTGAATCACTCTCATCATCTGGATGATACAGAACAAATGATTTTATGTTTCTTTAGATGAGAATGCATCTCTAAACATAACATCTTGAAATACTGAACAATTGAAAAAATGAGCTGGTCAACAAAGCTACGCATTTGTGTGCTTATATGAATATGTGCATATATATATAAAAGTGATGTACCCTGGGAATCTTCTGGTGGTTTGGACAAGGCCTTGGCTTCATCCACATCACCACTGATAGACAGAGTCAGGTTTTTGTCTGAAATGGAATAAAAATTAACAATCAGGGCTCGAATCCCATTAAGAAAAGTATTTTGTCTTGAAACTTTGGATATTCTCTGATGATTACTGACCACAGGCCTGGCCGTAGGCATTGGCTTGAACAAACAGGACATACAGAGGTGGAGGGAGATGGCGAGCAATCTCAGTCTGTTTCTGAGTCTGTTCAAAAGGCATGGACAGGTACTCCTGCACCGGGAGAGAAGCCTGAGAAAGAAGAGAGAATTTAAATCATTCAGAGGATCCATGCATAACGCCCTGTGGCAGCACAGCTGTTTAACCTTGACTTCAATGAAGAATGGGACTTTCTTTAGAGATAAATAAGCAAATAAATGAATCAGTTAATGTCATAAATCATAAATGGACATGTTTTCAAAACGCTTTGTAATCAAAGTTCAGAAGACAAAACCTTGATAATATGGCACCCAAACAGCTATTATACCTGCATGATGGCATTCAGTCCAGGCTGTAAGCTTCTCAGGTGTTCCTTCTTCACCTCGATGCTCTTCTGGATCTTCTCCTTTGTGGCCTGTGACTCCTTGTATTTCTCTGCCAACCTGTATCCAAACAAACTTTTTATAACTGATCTGTGCCTCCAAAAAAGTCAAGATTGATTTTTTGACCACAGCATGCTGCTAATGCACTATGCTGTGTGCTGGTACCTCTTTCTTTGTTCTAGCTCCCAGTCCAGTCGAGCCAGTGTGAGTTGGTGGGGGTCATTTTTTGTGAGGTGGGGCCTGGAAATCTCCTGTGGGGCCCCCTGGTAAAACTCTTCCTCAGACACCAAGTCTATTTCCTCATGCTTAGACCTGGGACAGGGAAACAGAAGTTAACTGCCATTGTGACAAAATGCATTCCTGATAATCTCAATATGAACAATAGAGCCACATTTGCAAGCATCACTCTAACGGAGCAACTTTTTAATGCAATCTTTCTGTATCTTTTGAGCTGAGCAATTATTTTTCATTGGAGTTCATATTCATTGACTTAATATACTACATTCTCATACAGAGTGGGGGTTGTGGTGGGGGCCTCACTTCCAGGCCTAATTATGTGACCATAATTTGCAATGAGTTCAACTAAAGTTCAAAATAAATAAAGTTTGCTTTATTTGTTTTGTAATGTTAAACTAGGGTTTCACATGAGTAAAGCTGCTTTGTCTGAAGTACACTGCAACAAGTAAAAGCTGTTCTCATCTAATGAAATACTGTGTACTAACTTGAACTCCAGACACTTGCTGATCTCCTTCTGAAGATGCATCACTTCATACAGCAGGTTCTGCAACTGAAGGTGCAACACATCCACTTTCTGCTTTGCCTGGGTGGAGGAAAGAAAGACAGTGATTATTGCTGGTTTGCAAACACGACCCAGGTCACCATGACACAACAACCAATATGCAAAGAATCTGAACCAGGATTCAATAAGAACAAGGGTCAATAAGCAGAATCGAACCATAAAACTAAACTCTCTTTGCTGACAGTCGGAGCAGCTGTAGTTAGGTGTTATAAGTAGAAACTAATATAAGTAGAAAATAAGTAAAAAGTGCTATGAGTTCAACCTTCCTTTTTTAGCACAAAAGGGAGTTGAGGCGGCACTTTTTCAGCAAATGAATGGAATAGAGTGAACTTAACCTAAGCTGGAGTTTCTTTTAATACCCCATAAACACAGAACTGCATTAAAGGAGTCGTGTGGGAGTTACCTCGTGTGTCTGGTCTCTGCCTCTCTTTAGTCGCATATGAGCCAGACGATTGAGTTTCTTCAGATTCATGAAGTGGATGCAGCTCTGCATACGTTTCTGCTCGACCTCGGCACACTGAGGAGAGATAGAACTAGTTAGACTTCATTATTATGGTGAAGGCATAGAATCATCTATATAGGGATCATATATACAATGTTATGATGCATTAGATTTGCCGATACTACAAACTGTATGTATAAAGTTTCTGTGGTGGGGCTATGTACTTGTCTCTACAGTGGCAAACCAGGACATCACCTTGATGAGTGTAACTAATCTGTAACATGCCTAGACCATCACTGACAATGAAATGAGTCTATAATGACAGAATAGATTAGTGTATCTTGAAAGTATGATTCTTACCCCGTCCTTGGCTCCATTGGCTTTAAGGTCCTGGATCTCACTCATGAGAGTAGCCAAACTCTCACATGACTCTTTGTACTGCAGAAAGTCCTGCTCAGGGTCCCTGCCATCCAGCTCCACCTCCTCACTGTACACGCGTACATCCTAAAAAATTAAAAGATACTACATCAATATAAATAGTATAACACACCCCTTTCAGTCCTGCTTAAACTTGAGGCCACTTTTCTTGATGCTGTGAGAAGTCCAAGGACTCGATGAGTGACAGAGTTAAGTCAGATCCAAAATTCCACAGATCTAGACTCAAACTTCAGTACTGATTGTTCATACGTTTATTATTCTAAATCAATACCTAGTTATCTGGTTGGTAATAATACAGTGATTAAATAAAGACTATGAACATCCAACCTAGTATTCCCACTGTGCATTTATCAACAAGGGATTTGAGTTTGAGTCACACAAGGACCTTCATCACAGTCACAAAAATAGATTAGATTGCAGATTTTCCTATGATGCTGGTCCAAAGTAAATAGGTGGAGGACACAAGCCCCCTGTAAGATATACAGAAATCCCACAGTCAAATGAAAAATGCAACTATTGGACGCTGTTTAAAACACCCAGTTTTTATTCAGATTGACCAGGACCTGTTAATTCAGCTCTGATCATTTCTAAACTGAAATGTATGGTTCTGCGGACTTCTGCATTATGAACAAGATTATATTTTGTACACCCGGAAACATCTTACTGTGTGATTCAGCGGTCTTAATATTTTATAATCTAAATATTAATTTAATACATCTTTACAAATAAAATGTGCAAACTTTAAAGCTCGCTACAGTGGATACCTCTTAAGTTATTAGTTCTTCCAGTGACACTTTACTTGTAAGGGTGTTTGCTGCTGACACAGGACCTTTACCCGGTCTGGTCTTTCTGTACTTCGGACAGATTACGGCACACTGGTGCCCCTGTGACCCCCTCATCTACTCCCTCCCGGCGGTGCGCTGACTCTACCTGCGGGTCTCCCTCTCCGCGACCTCGCTTCATCTCTGGGGTTCCTCCTTCACTGCGGAGAACCTTCGACTTTCGCTTCTTCAGAGCTTCGGACGACATGGGTGGCTGGATACAGACCGGGGATGTGTAGAATACATAGATTAAAATAAACACAAGCCGCGAAAGCGCTTGCTACAGTAACGTACGTGCCACAAACATATCTGTATTAGCCGTCTAGCCACTGTTAGCACTGTAGTAGCTCTGTGATAGCTAAGGTTGGTTAGCTCATTGGCTAACAACTGTTAGCTTGTCGGCTCATGAAAGAGGGTTCTCAATCACAGATAGCAAATCGTGAATATCATCATGTGTTTGATGGAATATCTTTAAATATCCACTTACCTCAGGGATGAAGAAAAACGTCTGAAATGATTAAATCGTGTTCAAATGCACATGTACAAGACACTTTGTTTCACCGCTAAGCGCTGACTATGGACGGAAGCCCTGTCGTGTCAAAAACCCTACAGCAGCTACACCGCCACCTACAGTAAAACAAATGTAAATACCAAGTCATTGGAGAAAAAAAAAACCAGTACACAAAAATAAATATAATACAGCTTCATTAAGTCTCCTTATCTCAATTGTTAGATTATCCCATACAAACAGAAAAATTAAGAAAAACATTTACTCAAAAGTTTAAGACATACCTTGACTGAGGGAAATCATTTAGAAATTAGTCGCATACATAAACATAACATCAATGTGTGTTTTTGTACGTGGACATAAATATAGTGACCTCTAGTACCACCCTGTATTCAGTATTTCTACCAAAAGCTGAGTTTACTTATAATGAAATATGTGTGTTGAATGCAAAACTTTCTGAAAACCAACTATCACAAACACAACTATACATACTATGCAATGTAAATAAAGTACTTGAACATATGTAGATTTAATCTCTGATTAAAACAGCAACAAGTAGACCACATACATTCAAAAATGGTTTATTCACAATTCTAATGATGCTGAAAATTTACAAAGTCACATATGGGAAAGATCAGTATACTTGAGATATATAAAAAGTAAACACTTGCCCAGTTTACTATTTTACACTTGGCAGACCAGAAAATTAATCAGTCCACCCTCACTTGGCCATATCTATCAAACTCTGCAAAGATGTGGGCACCCATGTCTTCTCTCCTTGCACAAACACAACCCCTCTGTCTATGTAAATGACAATACGGCCAAATGTGTACAGCTGTTTGCCCTCGTGCCGTTTGGCCACTAAAGGCATAAAGACAATGTTGTTCTCCTCTGCTTTGGTCTGGATAAGATCTTTAAAGTTAGTTGGCACACCAGCGCTGATGCCCCTGTGTGCAACACTCTCAGCATCCCTGCGCTCCTGCATCGCCTCATACTGGAAGTCCTTTCGTCTCTCTGTCTGTGTGAGATATGCAATGTTCTCCCTTGCACCAGGTTGCATATATCCACCTGTGGATAAGAAAAAGAATTGTAATATGTTTTGTTTCAGTAGAGAAAACAAAGTGCATTACTGTTTTCTTGTCATTATTTTATAAAAGACTTCTGTCCTATATTTTTATTGTATTTAAATCCTGAAACTGAATACAATACTAACCCATGCCTGAAGACACT